>NC_056751.1:157717151-157977151 GCF_019279795.1 Protopterus annectens
ATGTATTTATATAAGGGGCATTGTACTCAATTATTGGTCTGAAAATGGATGAGTTGACAGGGATAATAAATTCTTTTCATCTAGAGATGTTCTTAGATATCAGTTGAGCTAAAAATAATAATTTTCTCTCTACAGTTGTTAAATGTTTGTCAGAGAACAAACTTTTAATGAAGCTTTTAGTGGAGATGCCAATATCCTGGATGATTAAATAAGTCTAGAGAGGGCTGCTGCCTATGCTACAGGCCAAGAAAAAGCTGTGTTTTACAAATTTAACACAATTGCATTTTTAGCATTATTTTAACTCCTTTTCTTTATACCATTTATTTGTAAAGCCTGGACCAAACAGTGAAGTGGTATCAGAAAATGAGCAAACAATGCTTAACTGGCAACAATCAAAACATTTAGTTAGTCACAAGTCTGGGTTATTGAACTGTCACAGTCACATTCTGATGTGGCTGCTGTGTGCTCTGTTTTACAGCAGGCTTGCTATTTACCTCACAGTATTCTGGTTTATGCTCAATTTTTTTTTAGTTGATTCATGTCAAAAGGGTTTAGGATTTAAATGTATTGAGGTTTTCTGTGTGAACTCTGAGGTCACCAGCCACAGCTTCTGTGATCCTTTCAAAGAAGTTTACTAGACTTAGTAGGCATGAGCTACCCTTGATGAAACTGAACTGGTGAGGTTCCAGAGCAAGAAATATTTTAATATCTAGGTGCATAAAGTCAAATATGATTCATACCATGGCTTTGTAAATTGTATTAGGTGATATTTACTGGCATTGGAGGTAGGGCTATGTTTGTGCCAGGGCATTGCAATGCATGTTTTCAGTACCTCAGGAACCTATCCAGTGAAAAGGCTTAGGCTGGAAAGATTTACAAGGAGCTCTGCTAGAGTGAACGAGGTATCTAGGGATATTATTGGGACCCTTGGATTTGATATCTTTGGCTTTGTAGTGGAAAGTAATGACTTCATCCATAGTAATCCCAGGAGAGATTTGACATTAAAAGATATGTGAAATTTCTAAGGCTATAGCTGGTGTAAAATTAATACTAGGATTACCTGCAAATATGTTGATGATATCCTTTGGATTAGAGTGGGTATTATCATTGTAGACTATTTTACAGAACTGAGTGTTGTTTCTTTTAATTTCATGACACGGCTGATAGTAAGTTTGTAATTATCTTTTGTTTCTGCTGATATTGTCAGTTCTTGCTTGGCTTTGCTCTTCCTAATGATTTTCTTGATGGCATCCTTTAGGTGGGTGGATTGTAGATTGATGTGGGCATTTAAACATTTTTCTATTATTGTATATTTTATTTATGTGGGTAGACTACCAAGGTAGCTTATTTTCAAATTTCTCATTTTATCTGGTCCTATTAGGGACTAAGTGGGCTATCGATCTTAGTAATTGTAAATAAAATCTGAGGTACTCAAACAAAATCACAGAAATGAGAAACACCATCCTTCTAGCACTAATATCAGACCAAAATAAAAATTTATCCAAATACAATTAAAAATGTTAATTCAGATAAAAATAAATCTGATCCTGCATCTCACCAGGCTGACTGCCATAACAGAAAGAAGAAATAGATACATTTTGGAGAATTTATCTATGAAGATCCTGTGGAGCATAACAAAGATGCTAAATGGACAGAAGAAGTAAAAGAAAGAATAAGAAGTTTAAAGGTATGGGATATAAAATGGGATGAAGTAACAGCCAGAGAGATTGAAACAAAGTTAAGAAAAGCCTCTAACTGGAAAACCCCAGGCCCAGATGCAGTACCTAACATTTGGTTAAAAGTATCAACATCTTTGCATGAAGATTTAGCCATGAGTAAGAACTATTTATATCCGCACCCTGAACAGAGACCAACCTGGCTAACAACAGAAAAAACAATGTTCCTACTTAAGAGTGAACCTGCAAGCTACTCTAAAAATTATAAACCAGTAACTTGCCTTCCGATGACATATAAAATATGCATGGGAATTGATGCTGAGTTTATAGTCATTTAGAAGAAAATTCAATTAAGGCAGTAAAACAAAAGGGCAATAAAAGAAATTCATATGGAACAAAAGATCATTTGTTGTTAAATAAAGCCATAGTGGGGAAATGCAAAAAGTGGAAGAATCTAAATATGGCATGGATTGACTACAGAAAAGCATTTGATAGTATCTCACTTTCACGGATAAAAGAGTGCTTAAAATATATAAGATACACGCTACACTGATTGACTACATTACAGTGACCATGAAACAGTGGCAGACCACTTTACAATTAAGCCATGATAAAGGACAAATTATTATCCCAAATTATTATCCCAGGGATAAAAATTCAAAGGGGTATATTCCAGGGTGACTCTCTGTCACCATTGCTATTCTGCCTTGCCATTATCCCATTAAGTTGTTTACTTAACAGCTTAGGCCATGGCTATAATTCGGCTCCTAGAAAACAACAGATTGTAAAGACTTCTCATCTTCTCTTTGTCGATGATTTAAAACTGCATAGCTCATCAGATGAGGAACTGAAAGCACAACTGCAGATTGTCAAAACTTTTTCAGATGATATAAGAATGTCATTTGGTCTTGATAAATGTGCAAAAACAACCTTCAAAGCAGGAAAACTGCAGCATCAGGAAAACATCAGTTTGGGACAAGAATGTGATATAAAAGAACTTGAGCAAGAGGGAGTGTATAAATATTTGGAAATTGATGAAAGATCAACAATAAAACGTGAATAAATGTGAATAAAACTTAGTAAGGAGTACTTTAGAAGACTTAAATTTTAATGATGGAGTAGTCAGCACATTTTCCTTACAACATATCTCTTTTTTTTCATAGGATCATAGGAGATTACTAGGCTAATGGCTCTGGTGCCCTAACAAGCCTAGCCAGGAGTTTATCCCCCAAAAAAGAAACCTCAAACAGCACCTGTTGCCCCTATCAGTGAGAGACACAGGTGGAACCCCTGGGACAAATTTGTGGTTGCCCATTCACTCATCAAGGCTGCAGTTGAAGAGGGTCAGTGACGTACTTTGTTTGATGTGTATGGGGAGTTTATTCCAGAGATGGGGCAGCCTCTGGGAGACAAACCTGTCTCTCCAGCAGGTTTTGTTAATGTCACATATTAGATTTAAGCCTTTCGATCAGGTACTATGCGAGGAGTTAGACTTATGGATACGGAGCATCTCTAGTAGAGCAGGTTCTGAGGTTGCCTTGTAGGTGACGTACAGATCTCCTCTGAGCAACCTGTACGATACAGAGTAGAGTGACAGTGATTTGAGCCTGCCCACATAGGACAGGTGTTGGAGGCCATGGATTCCCCTTGTGAGGTATTTCTGTGGCCTTTCCAGTTGGTGCAGGTGTTTGGAGAGTTACATACCAAACGGGGTGTTGTACTCAATTATTGGTCTAATGAGGAAGGAGTCAGAGAGGTAATAACCTTTTTTTCTGGATGCAGTCCCTTTACTTATGAGATGAACAAAGTAAAAGACTTTTCTGACCACTGCCGCTACATGATGGTCAGATGTGAGACTGTTGTCAACTTGTGTACCTGGTGTCTCACCACAGATTGTGTGCTTAGGGGGTTGCCGCTAATGTGGTAAACAGTAGGGGCCGTGTTTTTGCTGAATGGTATGATAATACATTTTTTGCATTTAACTTAAGGCCATGACTTTGGCACCACTCATTTGTTGCTGTGAGACCCTCTTGAAGTATGTTAATATCATTTAGGGAGTCAATGACAGCACCCAACTTACAGTCGCCCACAAACTTGGTCAGCCGCAGGCCTTTTTTCTTTGCCTGTACCTCTGAAAAATAGATGACAAACAATAGGGGTCCCAGGACAGATCCCTGGGGGACACCACTAGTGACAGGTCTGCTATCGGAGGTAGTGGCACCTGTATTGACCTTGTGAGTCCTATCAGTGAGCCAGTTGGCCACCCACCTGATGAGATAGGGATTTACACCAAGTTCTATTAGCTTTTCAATGATGCCCGAGTAAGGGATTGTGTCAAAGGCTTTGGCCAAGTCAAGGTGAGCTGTATGTAATGACTTTCCCTCATCCAGTGCCTTGGTGACAGTCTCAAAAAAGTCAACCAGGTTCAACAGGCAAGATCTGCCCTTGATGAATCCGAACTAGGTTGGGTCAAGTGTTTGAAGATTGCCTAATGTCCTTGTTTATGAGGTCCATAATAATATCCTCCATGGCCTTACAGATCAGACTTGTCAAGCTAATGGGGCAATAGTTTCCAGGGTCAGTAATGGCACCACCTTTGTGCAAAGGGATGACAATGGTAGTTCTCCACTCTGCTGGGATGAAACCTGTACTTGAAACCTGGGCTATGGTTGAATAGGGTGCTCAATGGCAATGCTAGTTCTTGCTGGAGATGTTGCAGAATACAGCCTGTGATACTAGCAGTTCCCATGTGTTCTTTGCCTTGGCTAGGGCCTTTAACACTTTATCTATGGAGATGTGAAGTGTGGGGCATGTATCAGGGATGTCAAATGGGTCTTTGGGGGGGTCAGGGGGTGAAGTTTGCTCTGAACCAATCTGCTAGCAGGTTGGCTAAGTCAACAGGATCAGTGTAAGTGGTACCATTAAGAACCAATTTGGAACAAACCTGGGCTTTGGCATGGAGGTATCTGACTTAACTGAAAAAGGCTTTGTAGTTAGCCTTTGTTTCGGAGGTTAGTTTTGATTCATAATTGGCTTTGGATGTTTTCACTAGTGATCTAATTTGCTTGTTGAGGCTAAGGGGGAGTTTTTCCAATTGAGAATTTGTGCCTTTTTATCCTTGGACAACAGTTTCTTCCTTTTGTTGTAAAACCTGTTGCTAGAGGATATCCACCACATAGGTTTGTGGTATTTTTTTAATTAATAAAACAGTTATGGGAAAGATGTAGTATGCAAACATTGGCACTTATATGCTGAACACACACTCACTACATACTTCACAATCTCCTACAAGGAAGAAGCTAGCAAAGAACATTAAAGTCCACTTATACTACATCATTATTTAAAAAAGGTAAACAATTTCTTTTTAAATAACGTCATTGTATAACAGTAGTAATCCACTCCTGTGTGTGAGTAAACCTCAGAATTTGTAGTCAGTTCACTGCTCACATTCTTCAGAAAAATGGCAGCATGTTTATTTTGACACAGATTATGGATATAATGTAATGCACATTGATGGGCAACAAGGCATGCTAAGGTGATGTTTGGGGTATGAATGACATTATGGTTTGTTTGTATGTTGCCTGTACAAGCCATATCTCACACTCTAATTAATGGCTTTATAACACCTCTAGTGGCTGTAACATGGTTTAACACATCAGCTGTTTCACAGGATTCAGTGGCCCACCAAGGCATATGCAGTGCTCATTGTACTCTGTCTTGTGGATGCACAGTTAGATATGGCCTTCACTGTTCAGCCTTGATGGAGGATACATTGTGTAAAGTGTGCAGTTCAGAGACATTTAACTTTGATTACTTCATAAGCATAACTGGCACACTATGAACTTCAAAACTGCAAGATAAATACAGCCACAGTCATTGTAATGGTTATCAAACCCTGGAATTTCACTGGTAAGAAAGAAAAGGAATTGGTGGCAGCAGGGTACACTAAGAGAGGACACAAAAGAACTACAGCTGCTGTGGCAAGTATCCATAGAACAGTGAAATGTGAGGAGAAGGTGTGGGTAGCATTACTGCTGTTTCTGTTTGTTGCACTTGTTGTAGAGTGTGCTGGTCAACATTTACTTATGAGTAGGGATAGGGGCCACATGAGGGCTTATTATTTAGTTTTGATGTCTATTTCCTACATCATGCAGTATCTTTGATGGAGATAGGGAGCATATGCAACATGTATAGTAGGGGGAATTGACTTTCTAAATGTGTCTGCCTGTTCTGATGGTACCCCCAATGACAATTTAAAGATTTAGGAATATTGCATATGCAACATATCATGGTGGGCTTTGGAGGTTGTCTTACTGAAATTAATGTGTACTGCATTATCTAGGGACTACCACATGGGTTACACATGCCATATTCAGAGATGGCTTGCAGTGGGAAATAGACAGGGTACAGGTGCAAACAGTTGTAGCTGTCCACATGTGATGGAGATAAAACATATAATGATATGTGGGTGTGGTACACAGATCACACAAATAAATGTAGTGACACACACACACACACACACACACACACACACACACACACACACACACGCACACGCACACACGCACACACACGCACACACACGCACACACACACGCACACGCACACACACACACACACACACACACACACACACACACACACACACAAGCACACACTCTGCCAAAGTGAGCACGTTTCACAATAAATACTGGATGGTGTGGTGCAGGTATACCTGTAACCTAATACAAAAAGCTGCCCCATGGAAGCAAGCTGTTGAGGTGACCTATGCCACTTGGTGGATCAGGTGTGGCACAGTTTGTGGTTACTATGGACTGTGGGGCGAGGGACTTTATTGTAGATGGGAAGAGTTCAAGGACCAGTCACTTTATATATATATATGTTTACATTTACAAACAAAGATGACTTATAAAGAGTGAAAAAGACTGGAGACATTCTCTCAGGCAGAGACTGACGTCTTGCTACAAGCCCTCAATGAATATAACCATTACATCCTGACTGACAGGACCTATTGGGCTTACAACTTTGAATCATTAAAGAACAAACTAATGATCAAAGCTGTAAAACCTCAAAGCATATAACAGAGCTTGCTATAGAGCGTGGAAGGAAAGATTTCCCTTTACTGCACTGAACTGCAATCTCAGAGTTGGTATATTTAAGTACCGGGGGTGTGTGGGGGGTGCATAGAGCATTTTTTTTTTTTTTACTGTTTTTACTTTTTTTATGTGTGTTCGAAGTTCCAAGACTCCGGTCATTAAAGTTCATCCTTTAATGATTCGAAGTTTTGCAACTTCGATCATATGGCATAGACCTGTACTTGTGAAGTAAGTCATAGAAACAGAGGTGCTCCTGAGATCTCTCTCTGGAGTGACTGACTGCTCTCTCTTACTTATTTGAGGTCTAGACAATATTGCAGAACTTCAGTCAACACCATGGGTGTTGATTGGTGATGTCCTAGGTGAATATGTCACAGAGAATCCTGCTTCTATGGAACCATCTTCCATCCACATAAAGTAAAGTATTTCTCTTACTTTATTCAAATGTAATTTGGAAAATGTATGGGTAATCACAAGCACAGTCCTGGTTAACACCTTTTTCCCTCCTTATGGATAAGACAGCATACAAATACTCAAACATGCCCTTATTCTGCCCATCTCTGGGTTATTTGTACACAAAACACAATGGCTAAAAACTAACATGGAAATGCAAGGCTAGGCTTCTTGAGATCCTGACAGATGAATAGCCTGTTAAGTACCTATGACCCTATGAACCTATGTAACCAAGTCTGAATCCTATAATTATTGCACATAGTGAGTTAATTTAACTATGTTTACTGACAACCACCTAATTCTTAAACAAACTGATATGGTGTGTCACAGAGACAGTTACTCAATGTTACTGGCAGCATGGCCCTCACATATAAGCACTTATTAATATTAACACCAAACAGGTTGTCAGAAACACACATTACACCCACCACAAGTAGTCTGTTCCAGACACATAGACCAACATTTTCTGAGGCTCTTCCTAAACCTGAAAGGCCGCTCAGACATTGCACTTACAGTAAGTATCCTCAGCAATGTCAAAAGCACTCTAACAAAACAACATCTACAATGACACACACACAGGCAAATCTCATGGAATCTCAACTTTTAAGCCCAGAAAATAAAACATCACATAGCCCAATATTTTGGACATAGGAGACTCCATTGTGAGACATGCAGATGATCCACTCACAAGGCTGGGTAAGGAGAGAGCCACAGTCAGTTTCCTATCAGGGACTAGGATATGACAGACCATGCATGCACCATTCATAGTCCATGGGGGTATAAATGACTTGCGATGTACCTCCTGGTCTACAAGAAAATAAAGATGATAAAGTTCTTGTACTGTGTATACCAGGCTGGTATGAGCCTAGCACTGAGCAGTATTCTACATTCTCAAGGCAGGATCCCACAATATGAGCAAAAAATAATGGACTTCAATAATTTGATAAGTTTTAGGTGTCATTTGAAGAAGGTATAATATTTGCCAGCATGGGAGGAGATGGCTGACAGACCAAAGTGCTTTGTTAAGAATGGCCTGCAGCTGTCTTGTCTAGGCTTTTGAATATTAGATAAAACCTTATCTACCTTCATAGTGCTTTTTTAAAGCATTGCCAACCTGATAAACCTAACATGACAAAAACAACCTGCAAAAAATGAAGGTTTTGCTGCTCATTGCTAGTATCTAAACAAGAATCTCCATTCCCTGCAAGCTCTGACTGAGGGATATAAGAACACAGATAGATAGTAACCTAAACTTTGACCACCAGATAGCTATTGGAGTGAAGAAATCCTTCTGTGTGGCTCAACTTATAAGTAAAGGCATGTAATCAAGATCAAAGGAAGTCACAATGCAATTGTACTCATCCCTCATCAGGCCCATAATCAAGTACAATGCATTCGTCTGCATGTACCTAAACAGGCAGTTACAACAAATGGTCTGGTCCCAGAGGTTTCCACTAAAAAAATGCAAACTGTAAGACACATGTCTTATGCAAACCAACTAAAGGCCCTATCTTTTTACTCCGTTTCATATTGTTCCTTGAGATGTGAATTATGTCTGACCTACAAGGCATTCTCTGATCCAGCCCTGATGAGAATGTTACATATTCACAAGACAAATTATAGGAGGGTTACACATTCTATGGACCTGAACTTTATTTGTGACTCTAACAGAAACTGCTGGAGAGACAGATTCATATCCCAAAGGCTACCTAATCTATGGAATAAACTTCCCATCTTTGTAAAAAAAAACTCATCCCTCACTCTCTTCAAAAAGAATTTGGATAAATGGATGGGGAGCCATAAATTCACTTGCAGGGTACTGCCCATGTCCCTTATGGACAGAAGAACTCTGTAAAATGATTCAGGACTCCAACACCCAAAGACCCATTACCCTGATACTACCTCATCCCATATCTGAGGAATTAAGATATAATATTGTCATATCATGGATATAATTGGTTAGGCTTGTAAAGGCTCTTGTGCCATTACCCTAGTAATCACCTATGAACCTATGAAGAATGTGGACAGCTGTGCAGTTACTGAAACATGGTTCAAAGTTTCAGCGATCATCCCTACAGTGCAGGGCTACAATGGCTTCCATGCACAGGAAGGGACAAAAGGTGAAAGTGTCTCAGTTTATATCGAAACAAACACACCTTACAGCTGGTCAAACAGTATAGTGTGCTTGATCTCTACATCACAATTACCATAGACAAAGTCCTGTACCATATCCTTGCAAGCTCTAGGTCCTCCTCTATGACTCAGGAAACCCATATCACATACTTAAATGTACTGGAGAGACACACCTGATTCAACTCAATACCATATTCATGGATGACTTTAACTATCCCACTATAAACTGGGAACCATACTCAACCCCAAACATACATGCCCAGAGATTCTTGATCTTTGTAAACACAAACAGCCTGAATTAACTAGTCTATTTTCCCATTAATGGTGCTAACATCACTGACCTGGTCATCACAAACATAGCAGAATGTTGTAATCCCCACAAGTATAATGTCCTCACTGGTCAAGTCAGATCATAAAGTTATCTTCTCTGAAATAAAAATCAAACTCAGAACCCCAGCTAACCCTGAAACTTTTTAAGAATTATTCTAAGGCAAACATCTTACTAATAAGTGACACCTTGATAAAATTTCAAGTCTCCTCAAAGTCTAAGAACACTACTACCTATCCAGAATATTTCACAGAAAACCTGCAAAATCAGGTCTATGGCTGAATAGAGACAGCTGTACCTACCAGAGATAAGCACAGGGCAAACAAAAAACTAAAGTATCCTGGCAGAATCCAGGATATCCAATATATTGAAGAACAAAAGGAAGACAATCATGGCAAAAGCTAGGAAGTGCAGAGTGTCCGAGCAGGTAAAAACACCCTCATCCATCAAAACAAGTCACTTATCCAGTTAATTATATACATAAGCCAAATGTGAGGTAAAAACAGCCTCCCACGCCAAGGCCAATTGCAAGGCATTCTTCGCCTGTCTCCACAATCTCAAAGGTAATGCCAAAAAACACATAACAGTATCCTTTGGAAGACAGCTGCTCCTGGAAACTACCACACAAGTAATACATTCGTAAGAGTAAACCCAGTGTGGTCAGACATTTGGAAATGCATGATGACAGCAACCTGGCCTTTGGCCATCATGTGTCTACAGTAGTTAGAAAATCATTCAATGTTACACAATTTATAAGCAAGGGTATGGCATCTAGGTCTAAGGATGTCATTGTCCTGCTGTACTTGACCATCATCAGACCCATCACTGAGTATAAGCTTCCCTTCAATATATACCTGACCAGGCATATGCAACAACTGAAGCAACCACAGAGTTTCCTCACAAAAAGAATAAAGGGCATAAACAACATGTTTTATGTGGACTGCCTCAATGCCCTATCCCTGTTTCCTACAGACTGCTAAGACGTGCTCTATGCCTGGCCTACAAAGCATCCTCTGATCCCCCATAGACCTGTTGGACATGTACAAAACAAATAGCATTAGAATTACCTGCTTGAGGGACCTAAACTTCATCATCAGCATAAATAAGACATAATGATGGGACAGGTATATGTCTCAGAGGCTACACAATCTCTGGAACAGGCTTCCATTATATATCAAGCAGGGTTCTTCCCTAACCCAGTTCAAGAGTAACTTGTACCAGCAGATGGGAAAATGGAACTTTACTCTTGGTCTGGCACCTTTGTCTCTTAGAAACACAGGTAGCTTGTAAATGTTTCACCACCCATGTCCAAGCCTACATATACCCCTTAAATAACTCTATGGTATCAGAACTTTCCAGATGCATTTGAAAAGCATGACTAGGATTAAAAACACTCCCTGAGGGTCATTAGCCTGGTAATCACCCAGGCACTTATGACAGCATTGTCTAATGCTAGTGTCCATAAGTTATTTTGAATATTAGCAGAAAGTGAAATTGTATCTGCAGTAATTAATATGTCTTCTTTATAATAAACCTGAGTTAAAACTGTAAATAAAATCTGATTTACTTATTACAAAAAGTATGGAACATTTCAACAGAGGCTTTACATAAATATCAGCTAACACAGACATGCTCCGTGAGGCAACCACATCCTAAGACTTTCTCTTGGTCTAATGGGAAAGGCCATGTTCTTTAAAAGTGTCATAATTCTGAATAACATAGGTCATTTTTGATAATCAGCCATACATCTTCTAAGTTAATTGCCCATGCAGAAACAAATTCAAATAGGAGACTGTAAGATAATCCTAAATAATAGTTTGTTCATTCATTCTTGGATTCCAGCAGGCTGGTGTCTTGAGTACTGCTGCTATCGCACATTACTTGGTCCACAGTTACTGTGTTCTCTGTACAGATCATGCACATCCTTCATATGCTGATTTTTTTATTTTCAAAGGTGGCTCTGGCTTCCTTCCATACCCAATGATGCACTGTAGTTATATTGGTGAGCTGCCAACTTTGCCTATAGCTGCATATGCATATTTTGTGTGTGTGTGTGTTTGTGTGTGTGTGTGTGTGTGTGTGTGTGTGTGTGTGTGTGTGTGTGTGTGTGTACATGTGTGCGTGTGTGCGTGTGTGTGCGTGAGTGCGCGTGTGTGTGTGTGTGTGTGTGTGTGTGTGTGTGTGTGTGTGTGTGTGTGTGTGTGTGTGTGTGTGTGTGTGTGTGTGTGTGTGTGTGTGTGTGCGCGTGTGTGTGTGTGCATGCCTGATGGGTTGGCGTTGGTAATTCACCTTACACCCAGTGCGAGCCAGGAAAAGCTCCATCATCCAAGGGCCCTGAATTATATACATATTTTTAAACACCTTTATTAACTTAGCACTTATGACATAAGCAAACCTACATTAACAGAAAAGAAGGTTCAGTAAGCCTATGTTGGCTGCTGATTCCCATTCTCCCCCTTTGACCGCT
The DNA here is from genome assembly GCF_019279795.1 of Protopterus annectens. Classification (NCBI taxonomy): domain Eukaryota; kingdom Metazoa; phylum Chordata; order Ceratodontiformes; family Protopteridae; genus Protopterus; species Protopterus annectens. The sequence goes on from NC_056751.1 coordinate 157,729,305, forward strand.
CCAGGGTCCATGTTGCTAATGGAATAATGCCATCTGAAGAGCAGTAAGGGCTTTACCACTCTGTGCTATGGAGCTGCTCTGAATGATAGTTATTGTCTTATAACTAAGGATTCCATTTTTTGCACATATTAAGGCCTATCTAAAGTAATTTTACAGACAATGGGTATAAGAGAAAACAAGTATTAAATTGGAATGAAAAAAGCACAAAATAAGATAAAAAACAGAAAGCAATGTATATACACTACTGAGTCAGAATTAAAGAATGACAATACACCGACATATTTGTAGATGGAACAAGAAATATGTGTATTTGAGTAGAGTCAGTGGTGCATCTGATGGCACCCTCATGCTGGCGCTGGAAGATCAAAAGGCTGTGGGTTCCATTCTCACTCCAGATGATTGGATTGCTGATACTGCAGTGCAGCATTGAGCGTGGGGGTTGCTGCACTTCCAAGTCTGTTGTCCTATAAATGAAATGATAAACTGGGGTACAAAGAAACAGAATACAGCAATCAGGGAAGGAGTCTATAAATGTGTCCAAATGAAGAAATCACAAACAAGACTCCACCACCTGGATGAATTTAGCAATAAGATTTACCACTCTGATCATTAGATGCAATGTCTTGTGCAGCTGTAACATTCTGTTCACTCATCATTTGGTTCTAATTCACAACAGGTGAATGTTTGAATGCAGTTCCAATTACATTTGCAGAACACAAAGGCATGTGGATATTTCTGAAATCTCTAATGGTCTCAATGCATTTTGATATAGTAGCATATGAGATCTTTGCTGCTAGCTTAGAATATGTTGATGCTGTAGTTGGATTAATTGATTTCACTACACAAGTCTGAGTAACAGGGCAATCAGTTCCATTCCCTGAACAGGATACTGGAATAGGGTGGAATAGAGTCTAACTTAGAAAACTTTACATTATTGAAATCATTTATATCCCCTGGATATTCCTCTTTTTGAAGTTAATTAACAGATGCTCATAAATAGTTGAATGATCAAGCCATGTTTTAATATATACCAGAAAGAGATTCAAATGTTTGCACAGAAGTTATTTTATCTTACAAATGATTTCTTTCAACAGCTCACTTGTAGTCTCACTGAAAATTCATTCATTAGTATTATATAGTCACAATTTGGCTTTAGGTTTAACTCCTGCATTTCTTTAAAAGTATAGGATATTTATTGGCATATATATGTTGGCATCAGTCTGATATAAGAAAAAATAAGCAGAAATGTACTTTATAAGCACATTAGTGAGGATGGGCCTACTCATGAGTTTTGGTTTAGAGTCATTTAATGCATTTTTACTAATAAAAGAGGGGGATTTTTAATACTGACCACAGAACTTGGTGAATACAAATGGATTAACTAATTTAGAGCTGAGCTATACCCTGGTCTGAATACTGCTGTTTCCAAATGTGATTGGTTATGATCTTTTTAATATTATTATGATGAAGTGAATCATTTTTGACAAAATATTTTTCAGAAAATGCGTTTTAGGGAATTCGTTTTTTTAATCTTTATGGGCTGCATTTAATTGTTAACTATATGATTTATTCATTAGCTTAATTGCTTAATGTTGAATGTATATAAGCTGTTGATCTTATGTAGTTAGTATGAAGTACTTAAGATTTGGTTTCAAAAGCTTTGCATCTTATGCTTTATTGAAGTTCATCTAAGTGGTGAATTAGAGTCTTTTTACATTAAACTCAGTTCCCATCTCCTTAAGTTAGTGGTAGCTCAGATGGCTGTAGAAGATTCTATTGTACCCATCAAAAAAAGAAGGGGTCCTTTATTTTATACAACATAAAAATGGCATTATTTGCATATTTACAGGCATAAATATACACATTTCTATTTTTTCACTATTTATCATTTTTCTTATGACATCTTCATTGTTATTCTTTTATATTTCATCCCACTCCTTATTCCACAACCATAATCTATTTGTTGCATACATCAGTCAAAATCCATTTTCATAAAAAAGCATTTCTTGTAGTTTGTCATTTCAGATAATACATATTACATAAAATAAATTCTTATTTAGCCTTCTCACATTTTCCTTTTTCTTATAATATCTATCTATATATGTATATATATATATATATATATATATATATATATATATATATATATATATATATGGTCATATTTATTTCTATATTGTTAATGTCATCAATATACTCAAACATTTTTCTTCACACAACTTTTTCCAGAGTTTTTTCACTCTTGAAAATTTCAAAAAAACATGCTCTGCTTTCTCTTCCGCCACACAAAATAAACAAGCTCTTTCAACTTTATTTTTATTTGGTATATTCCCCTTAACTGATAACTTATTTATTAACAGTCTCCTTATGAAATACCAACTCTCTACTTTCTTGGTACACCACTTTTTCTTGACTTTAATCCCTTATTCTAGTAAGTTTCCCCATGGATTTACATAGTAATAATGATTCTTCACATTATTATACCACATCCTTCTATCTTGCTCTATATCATCATTTTTGTTATCTTCCAAGTTATTAGTTTATCTTGCTAATTTTTAATTTCTTCATTTACATATTCTTTTTCTGCTATATTTAGTAAGCCTAGTCCTCCTTCATCTTTACTCATTTACAACATATGTCTTATCACTGAGTTTAATCTTGAGCTACACATGAATGAAAACACCAGTTGCACAATTTCCTTTTCATATCTTTGAAGGATAATATAAACATTTGAGATATATATATATATATATATATATATATATATATATATATATATATATATGCGCTATTTTCCTATTAATACAGAATTCACTAGGTGCTAATCTATATGTCTCCCACAAAAGATGTATTTCTTTCATTTCTTTTATCATACTCTCCCATTGCAGCATAGCTACATAATTTTTCCCAAATTTTATTCCTTGCAAAGACACCTAATTCATTGAAAAAATGCACAGCCTTAATTTTCACCACATCACCCAACCCCTTACTTTTATCTTTATTCATGGTCATTTCCATTTCCTTTAAACACCCATTCAGACAAATCAACACTTCCCTCATTCATATTTTGTTCTTAGCAATTGCAAATATACTTGCTGCATATATCAAAACTATGGAATCACCACTTCCTTTTGCATAATGTATCTAGCATCTTTCATTGTTTTTGTTATTTCACTCACTATCATATTCAGTACCAATGCAAAAAATATTCTAATCATGGGGCATCCTTGTCTTATACCACACTTTATGCATATTTCTTTACTCAGCCACCCATTCACTAACACTTTCACTCTATTAGTTCACATCCTCACTTTTATTTACAATATTATCCACAATTTCTCTCACACGCAATAACAGTTCTTTACATTCCTTCCCTTTTATACCATATAAACTTTCTCCCATAATATCCCTCATCTTCTCTTCCATTCTCCTCTGTATGATTCTCATAAAATTCTATAATCTGTGTTATTTAGTGTGATGGATCACCGATTTTTTATTTCATTCCTCTCACCTTTCTTCCATATAAATTTTAATACCTCATTACATAACTTCATAGACAAACTTTTCCTTCAACCATTCATTCAGTAAATTTACAAAATCCTTTCTTTGCCAATCTAGTAAATTCTTGTACATTCCATACCCTATACTATCCGGCTGTGATATTGAATCAGCATTTACTTTCCTAAGTACTTTATCAAATTCACTAATAGTGCTTTCCTTTTCAAATTTTCCTTAACTCATTATGGATTTTTTTTTTTTTACTTTCTGTTCTCTCATTTTCTTTCTTTTTACTCAAACATATTTCCACATGTTGTACTACAAGACTCATAATTTTTACCTCTCCTTTTACATTTTTCATTTCTCGCATTATACTAATGTTTTCCTTTACTGTTTTACTCAGATATGCAGATACCCTTCTTTCTCCCTTGAAAACAATAGTTCTGCCTAAACAGTAATGCCTTCGTTTATGTGGATTTATTTTATATATTTCTTCTTCTATATCAGAATATTCTCTTGTATTATTTTCAACATTCTCGAATACATTTCCATACATTTTTCCACACTTCATTTTCTCTTCCTTTCTTTCCTCTGGCATTGGGGAAAACACACTTTTTGTACTTCTTTTTAAATTCAATCCACCATTCAGACAGGTTTTTACAACAGTCCTTCATGATTGTACTATCCTTCCATAACTGCAACACTTCTCACTCTCCAGTTTCATCCCATAATCTCCCATTTACTCCTGTTATTCCCTTTCCTATTTTAATATACTCATGTTTTTTCATTGCCTCACTCCATACTGCTAAAAGATTTGACAAACCCATCACAACTGTATCACAATCTGCTTTCCCCAAAACTTCTGATAATATAAAATAATCACTTTCAGTACCCACTTTTATAAGTCCATTGACTTTTGTTCCACATAGATAACGTGCAACATTTTATCACTTCCTGTATTTCCCTTTCTTTTTACAATTTCCCTTATATAACAATTAAAGTCTCCTGCAATTAGCATTTTCATGTTAACCACCACATAGTCTAATATTTGATGAAACAAATTCTGTCTTTCCTTGTTAGTTATTTATGCATATAATACTATAATCCTATGAACATGTTCTCTCCACCTAATATCCACAAAAGTTAACTTTCCAATCCTTACTACTGTTACGTCCTGTATTGTTAGTGTTTTTTACAGAACATAGCCATTCCAGAACAGCGTTCACTTCTACGTTCCATATTATATTTCCACCCCCACGATTGTTCTGTTTGCAGTCTTTCTTCACTTGCCAGGACTCTTATGTTCTCTAACAGAATAACATCCACATCACATTCCCGTATTCCTATCTTTCCTTACAGTGTTAATAACACTGTTCACATTTACTGAAAGTACTCTAAAATTGCTGCTTTTCCATCTTTTTTAAGTTTAGGGAAAATATTTTTAAATTTTCATTTCTTATTTTTACTCTTTCCCCAATTGAACATTTTCCTAGGTTTATGTACAAATAATCCTTGATTCTCAGAATCAGATATTTCACTGACTAGAACTTCAAAAAAAAATTGGTATCAGTCCCTTCTCCTGACCACTCTTACTGCATACACTCTCCCTTCTCATTTTCCTTTCCATATGTTTCTGTTCTACAGTTCCTTCTTCACCTATTTCATCCTCTCCCTCAGCCTCCTGTTGTCCTTCCTTGTGCATGTTTTCTTCCCTTTCTCCTTCATTTTCATTATTTATTGTTTGCTTTTGTAAATCCATCCAAAAGTGTCCCTTTTTTACACAACCTGCATTCAGGCACACACCTTCTTACTGTATGTCCTATCTCCCCTCGTTGGTTACATTGTACCTTGTAACACTTATTAATTAAAAGAAACGTCCCCACAAAAGAAACATGATTTAGGCTGGTTAGCATATCTTAATGTCCCTCTCTGACCAGCCACAATAATAACACTTGGCAAGTATGTTACCATGTGTTTTCACATTTCAAAACAGCTTCCAATCTCCACCTTCCATTCCATTAGTTTTCCATTTCTAACTTTCAAAATATTATCAACAATTTCACACAAACCCTGTATGCATTTTAACATCATCTTCTTCTAGTTCATCAGTTCTAAATTGCAAAGTAACATTTTTAATATTTAAGTTACTGTCTGAAAACAAATAATTGCTCCATTGACAAATATCCTTCTTTTTGTTACACAGTTCCAGAAATTTCATCATCAGTTCATCAATTTCAAATGTTAAGTCACAAAAAGTCTCTGTCCCAATATGTATAAAAGACCAAATTTCTTGAAGCATTTTTGTTCTTATTCTTACAGCTGATTTCTCTTCTTTTTAAAAACAGTTTTACTTACAGGTTTTTTGCTGTCTCTTTTTTGCCTACTGTCACTGCTGCATATGCTTTAGTTACTGGATTATCTGCTGCCACAAAACACTGACACCTTCTCAGTTTGTTGCTGTTTCCTCTTTTTGTTTCTGTCACTGCTGCATACGTTTTAACTGCTGTATTCTCTGATACCACATCACCTGGTTCCTTTCCCAGATTGCCATTTTCAGCACTTCCAAAAAAGTTATTAGTCATCTCACCACATAAAATGGCAGAACTGCACCTGGATCATCCTGCTTGACTGTTTCTAACAGAACATCATCTGCAAGAACTCCTGAAGCCAGTTATGTTATCTGCACCACTTCAACAGACTTGCTTACTTCCTTCCCCATGGCGACTGTTAAACACTATTCATTTGTAACATTTACCACACAGAATCGGTATTTGCATTCTGATGCTCCATACTGAGCACATTTTTCTCCAAATCCTCACTTTTCACCTCCAAACTCTCCATAGCTTTTCTGTCCTCCTACATGCTGCTACTTCTTTTAGGTCCCTTTCTTGCTGCTGTAGGAGCCCTCTATTGCTATCTAGCAGCTCCAAAGAGTAGGGAAAGTTCCCTGAACCTCTGACCAAATTTCTCTTAGTAGTGGAAATACCATCTCAGGTCTTCCCTGGAAAGAGGCCACTAGCCTAGTGGGACTAAGTTGTTCAACAAAGGATAAATAAATCATTTTCTTAACAAGCAGAAAAATAAATTATATTGAAAACAATTGCTCTCAAAAGACATTCAACAGTGAGCTGGGATTTGTGAGCAGCACTGATTCAATATCTGATAGGCCAACAAAAGGTGAACGTAAGAGAAAGCAATGGGAAAATTAAGTGAAGACTAATCCCAGCCAGACCTGTAACATAAGTAATGCTAGTAACATTGTGTCTAATATTTCATCTTATACATGGACAGCATGTTCATAGTTTCATTGTTTCATACATTGTTACTAGACTAATGACCACTAGGGCCATTATAAGCCTAGCCACACACCCCAAACCAATGGATCCCAAGTATCATGGGCGTCTATAGGGAGGATGTAAATAGGGAGGTAGCTAAGGATTTGTAGGGGGCTCCTAGTTAGGATAGTACTTTTCTTATTGATGGCCTCTATCCATAAGGGACATAGGGGGGCCAAACCAGGGAGAAATATATGATTTCCCATCCAGTTGTGAAGGTTTCATCTGAATTGGGTAAGGGATGAATTCTGTTTCAGATGGATGAGGAGCCCATTCCATAGTGCAGGGATCCTTTGGGACACATATCTGTCTCTACAGTACATTCTGTTCAAGCACATATGAACTTCAGATCCCTGAATCTAGTGTTTCTGTTGCTGTTTGTTTTGTGCATGTGCAATAAATCAGTCAGGACTGGGTCTGAGGAAGCCCTGTAAGCCAGGCAAAGATCCCCCTCTCAGCACCCTGTGGGAGACTGAATACAGAGATAAAACCTTTAGGTGATCAGTGTAGGACAAGGTTTCAAGCCCTGAATTTTCTTCATGAGAAACCTTTTTGGGCATTCCATCTGTTGCAAATGTCTGATTAGATACATGCCAAAGGAAGCATTGCACCCAATGATAAGTCTAATATGGGCCAAGTACATTGCTACTATAACTTTCTTGGACCTGAATGCCATGCCATTACCTATAAGTTGGGCGACATAAAATCATTTTTTTACTGTCTTGGCTATGTGTTGGTCAAAGATCAGATCACTGTCTACATATGTTTTCAGATCTCTTACTGCAAGGTCAACTCTTAAGGGTGTTTTATCAATGCAGTAATGAACTTGGGTTGACAGTTTCCCAAAGGATATTTTAATGCATTTTTTGCTATTGAGTTTTAGGCCGTGGCTTTGGCACCAGTCATTTATCTGTGTTAAAACCTCTTGTAAGATATTGGTGCCTTGGAGGGAATGTATAATAGCTCCCAATTTCCAGTCATCTGCAAACTTGGTGAGCCAGAGACCTTGGATATTAGCCTTGATGTCTGAGAAGTCGATGGTAAACAGGAACGGGTCCAGCATGGAACCATGTGGTACTCCACTGGTGACTGGTTTCTTGGTGGAGCTGGTCTCACTGATTCTGACTTCTTGGATTCTGTCTCTGAACCTGTTAGCAATCCAGCGAGTTATGTAGGCATTTATGCCTAGTTTAAAGAGGTTGTCAGCAATGCCTCAGTGGTGTATTGTACTAAATGCCTTGGTCAGGTCAAGATAGCCAGTATAAACTGTTTTCCCCTTGTCCATTGCCTTGAAGACCCTCTCAAAGAAGTCTGGAAGGTTAAGCAGGCACAGCCTTCCTTTAACAAAGCCAAAGTGGGATGGGTCTGAAGGTTACCAATGTCCTTGTTTATCATTTCCATGATAATTCATTCCATGGCTTTGCATATTAGGTTTGTTGGACTAATGGGTCTGTAGTTCCTTGACTCTGTTGATGGTCTGCCTGCATGGAGGGGGAAGACTGTTGTGGTCCTCCATTCATTTGGAATGTAGCCAGTTTTGAAGCAGTAGTTAAAGAGTGATTCAAGTTGTCCTGCTAGGTCATTTTTAAGATTGTTCAGGTGGCAACTAAGGATATTGTTGTTACCCACAGAGAAGGTATTCTTGGCTTTAGTGAGTGCTGCCAGTAGCTGGTCCTTGCTAGTAGTTGGATGAAATATATTGGAGGGGATTTCACCTTGGGAGGAGGGTGGTGAAGTTTGAGCTGAATTTATCAGTCAGTACATTTATTATATCGCCCTGATTACTGAAGGTGGTACTGTTCACGACGGGTTTAGCACACACTGCTCTGTGTTACCTGTAAGGTTCCAGACGTAGTTGAAAAAAAGCCTTGTGATTGTCCTTAGCCTACAAGGCTATCCTGACCTCAAAATTGGCCTTGTTGGACTTAATTAGACCTGTTAGTTTCTTGCTTAGTTGTATAAGACAGCACTTGTCTTTAAGGAAGTCGCTCTTCCTGATTTTGGCCATGACTTTTCTTCTTTTATTATATACCCTGTTTAGGTAAGGATTGCACACTGGGGAATGTTTTTAGGATTTGTTTGGCATTTATGTTTGCTAAGTACGACAGGCTCTATGCAGACATTCACATATCTGTATGGGAACTCTTGTGAATAATTCTACATAGGTAGCTGTGGTCTCAGGGTAAGATGGAGCCTTGAATTTTGATAGACTGTCACATAATAGGATGTAGTTTGCCTAAGAATAGTTAATAACTATTACTGCTTTAGCTGGGTTTTCCAGGCTGAGTTTTACTTCAAAGGAGACAGCTTTGTGATCTGACCAGTAGTGGGGACGTGCCGTGGTGGGAGGGGTGTAATGCTCTCCCATGTCTGTGAGTACCAGAATCAGCATCAATATGAATGATCTTCTGATTGGAGCATGCCATATCTCTTCCAGGCTGTTTGTGATAATAAAGTCCAGGAAGCATTGCACCTGTGAGTTTGAGGCAGTGTAAGTTTCCTAGTCTATAGAGGGGTAGTTAAAGTTATTTATGGATATCATGTTTTGTTGGATAATGAGCAACTCTAGTAGGTTTAGGTAAGAGTCATGAGACTCTAGAGGCATAGATGGTGACCTTAGATAGCCATGATAGGTAAGGGACCTTATCTATGGTGACTTAAACATGGATGATCTGCATGGTATTATCTTGTTTAACCAGCCTTAAGGTATGTTTGTTACTAATGTAGATCAAGACACCTCCAACTTTGGCCCCAGTCTGTGCTGCTGTTGGTCTAAATGTGTGGAGTACACCATAACCTTGCAGTGTTAGAGTACTTTCTTCAGCTTTAAACCAAGTCTTGATCACTGCACAGATGTCTACATTCTCCAGAGTAAGTAGGGCTTGAAGGATGTTGAGTTTTTTGTTTAGACTTCTAACATTGAGTAGTAAAACCTTAAGGTTGCTTGGAGACTTTTTCACTATGTTGGTAGGTTTGCCTTTCTGGCATTGCCTAAAAAAGCTATAAGGGGTGGATAAAGTTTTAACCAATATTCAAAAGCCTACGGGGCACAGGTGTAGTACATCCTTGGCAAAGCAATGTGGTTTGATGACTATGTCTTTCTATGCTGGCAGATATTGGACCCCTTGGAGTGACACCAGAAACTAAGCCAATTATTAAAATCAATTATTTTATGTTCATACTGTGGAATCATCATTGATGAACCTAGAATGCTGCTCAATGCAACGTTTGTACCTGTTTGTGATACATATTCCAAGAAATCTATTTACACCCAAATAGACTATGACAAAAATCATATTGGTACTTGAGGCGCAGTAAATTGAGTGCATGGATAATATTTAGTATCCTGGCTCCAGGCAACTGACCATTCTCTTCTCCTTGTCTAACCTGGTGAGTGGGGCATCTGTGTGTCACACAGTGAAGTTCCCAATGACAAGAGTATTAAGTAAAGTAAACACTTGCCTTATGGGCTTTGTTCTTTGTGGACCTTTGGGTGTAGGCTTCTGTGAAGTGTTTGGTTCATTTTTGGTGTGTGTGTTTTAATGATCGTTGAAGAGCACTGTTGCCATTAGGTGGCTTTGGAGGGCTTTCATATTTGTGAAGGTTTCTTTTAAACACCTCAGCATAAGACAATCTGTTTGTGTGTGTGTGTGCGTGTGTGAACATGCATGTCTGTGTGTGTGTGTGTGTGTGTGTGTGTGTGTGTGTGTGTGTGTGTGTGTGTGTGTGTGTGTGTGTGTGTGTGTGTGTGTGTGTGTGTGTGTGTGTGTGTGTGTGTGTGTGTGTGTGTGTGTGAGGGATGTAGTGTGGGTATTCTTGACACCCTCATTTGTATACTAGATTTTTGCCTCCAAGGAAATTGTGTATTTACATCGCTCACATAATGATTAATAGGTTGTGTGAGAACATGAGACAATTGCTACATTACTTTAGGATGGTTAAATCCAGCAAGTTGGCCACAGAGACAATTGGAAATTGCATATCATGTTGCCCAATTCTGTAATAAGGTTGACTGTATAGGATTAAGGATGGGATTTTAGCAGGGGCCTCCTAGGGTAGTTTCTGGGGTTAAGGGCAAGATGTAATGCAGTGTGAAGTTATAGTGGTGCTATTTGATGTGCAAGCTAGCTGCTCTTAGATTAATTCCCCAAAATACCATGTTGTCTGATATGCAGTGGTGGTAAGGCGGTAGCGTTGCTACCTCACAGCAAGAGGTTCTCCCGTTCGATTCTCGGCGTGGCTTGAGAGTGCCTTCTGTGTGGAGTCTGCATGTCCTCCCTGCAGTTAGGTAGCATTCGAAAGACATGCGTGCATAAATGGGCGTGCCTTCGTTGAAGGTTAGGCATTGAGCTGGCACCTCGGCGTTTTGCAAAAGTCTACTGCCAATCATTAGCGGACCGGAGTTCTGCTGTGGTGACCCCTTACCAGGAAAAAGCCGAAAGACAAACAACAACAACCATGCTGTCTGACAGGTTTTGGACCTAATCATAACATTCTAGTGAGATTTTACTGTCTAGGCATTTGCTATTATACGGGGCACTGCTAGCCGCTGCTGCTTAGTGGACATCTGTGTGCAAACTTGCCTGATTTATAGCAGAGAAAAAAAGCTTGAAAACTGACTTTTCTGACTTTTGTCCAATAAAAGACCACACTTTGAGTTACCTGTACTGCTTCTCAAACCCACGAGACCAGGTAAACACCTTCTGCCACAAGACGAATGATCATGTAATTTCTTAATATAAAAGCACAGCAAAAGCAGCTCTCAAGTGCAGATTAAAAAACAAACAACTACCAAACAATTAGGTCCCTGGCTAATTTACCCTTCTGCAAGACAATGTGGAGGCAAACAGAACTAGAAAAGCCAACAAACAGAGAAATGACTATTTTTGCCACAAAATTAAATAAAAGCTTTAAAAATGCTCAAAAAACAAGTAGTGATTACTGTATAAAGCAACTACAAGTGCAGTAATTCAAGAACATATTCTTATCTTAGCTTGGATGGCTCTGGATGCAGTTGAAACACTTGAAAAGTTTTGTAGAACTTTGTGTGAGTACAGAGCCTTGCAAACCTGATTTATAACAGAGAAAACTGACTCCTATGCCCTCCAGCCAATAAACAACCGCACTTAGAGCTCCCTGGAGTGTTTCCAAACTGAGAAAGACCAGAGCAATACCTTGGAGTGCTTTCAAAGAGTTACATTTCTATTTTTTTTTTTTACCAATATGAAGCCAATACTGTGGGAGAAGCAGGCAAGTTACACATGCAGTTACAAAGTGACAAAAAAATGTCATGCAAAGCCCTGTATTTATGTTTGTTTATACTAGATATGTACAGATGTTTGAAATCAGTACACAGTATGTATTCAATAAAATTCTTATCTCATTTTTTGTGTTTTCTAGTCACTCAGAAAGATTACGCTAAGTGTACATGTAGTCTGCACTTTGTGGTTACCTTTTTGAATCCGTCAATATTTAAAGCAGCAAAATATCAGTAGGAAATCTAAACTTAGGAGGGAGAAGGTGTGTGTTATGTCTGTGTTGTCTGTTCCTCAAACAGTGTACACTTAGTCTACGCTTAGTGTATGCTTTATTAAATACAGCCCAATGTATTTTTGACCCATCTCAGAAAAATAGGCGCTGCTGTTATTTTATAAACAAGTTAGCATATAATGGGGATCATTAGTGTTTTACAAAAATATTATTAAAGGTTATCATAAGATCCTTTTCGTACATAAAAAAGCATCTTGCAGTCATGAAATCTGATTTGTTTTAAATGGTCATTTAATTAATTAGTATGGATTATGTTTGGCTGATTATCCAAAGTGACCTATATTACAAGGAATTTCAAAACTTTGTTAAGAACAAGGTTTCTTTCCATCAAGACCAGTAGTGTTAAGGCATAGCTACATTACAAAGAACTTATCTATGTAGATGATTTTTATGTAAAGCTATTGTTGAACAGTTTCAAGTCTTTTACAAGACACACATCAATTTTTTTTTCTTATTTCATCCCATCCCACTGATAACCTCAGACTCCTCTACTTGCCATCTCCCTAGGGTCCCACCCCCTGCAGTTCTCACTCCATGGCAGACATGGCAGTCAACCCAGTATGGCTTGCACTGGGAGGGTGTCCCAAACAGGAAAGATCATGTATACCAAGACTCCCAGACCTCCATGTACAGACTCTGTAAGACCTGCAGAGAGAGATGGGCCAGGTAAGGGGTTATTGTACTGCAGTTTGGTGAGGAATTCTCTTAGCACTGCACTGTTCTCTTCCTGCTGATGACACATCTTGTAATAATGCTGGACAGGTTATTAGACACAGATGTAGCTTGAGGACATGTCTGCCCAAGGTCTATAGAGTGACCATGTTTCTTCAGTTCTTCCCTGAATGCCACAGCCCAGCAATCTTTTCTGGGGACCGGCCTCCTCCAGGGTTTCAGAGGAGAGCTGTTCAACACACTTCTCCCGCTACCATATTGCCCTGCCTGTACCACCATGTCAGATTTTATTACCAATATAAGAGAGGTTTAGTATACAGAAAGAGACATGTTACCTACTGTGGATATAATTTCACTTTGTACTAATATCCCAAATGGCTTGGGAATACTACCTTTAAACAACTCATCATTTAAACACACCAGTTGCAGTAGTTATAAGATTCAGACTTCAGCCAAAGTTAGTTTTAAGCATAATGTGGTTCCTATTTAATGGGACTGAGTATGAGCATATTAGTGAGGGAAGGCTGTATGTTTCCTCCCACAACCTAAAGACATGCTGTAGGTGGACTGGACACTTTAAATTGGCCCTAGGTGTGACTGTGTGTCTGTGCCTTCTGTGGAAGATTGGGCGCTGGACTGGCAACTTGACCATGTAAAACTCCACTACCAGTCATTATGTGGACTGTTGTTCCGCTCTGCCAACCCCTAACCAGGAAAAACTGAGAGAAGAAGAAGTGAGGGAAGGCTGTATGGTTCTTAGATATAATTATATTTTTGTTCTACAGTGAGAAGCTCTATTTAGGTTTGGGTTATTTCAAAAAATGGTTTTATGTAAATATTTCATAGATGACTTGTTTATATAGTTCAGTGGTATCAATTTTAGGGTAATCTTTTATCTGTGAGTGTTAAAAGTGTAACCATTTTTGATATTATGGTATATCATGAAGACTACAGAAAGAAACCAACAGAAAAAAGATAAGTTATTATATTTTACTAGTAACCACCCAAGACATGGAAAAGTTAATGTCTCTAAGGACCATTTTCTACAATTGAGTAGAAACAAAGGTAATATTAGGACTTATATTTATTTTGGTGATAAGAACTAATGAGTGAGTTTACCTTGAGGTCGTTACATAGAGACCATGCAATGAGTTGGAAGAGGTCAGATTTAATGACCGCTGAGACTCTAGTGACATTGAAATATTGCAGAGTATGGCTACATGTCATGCAGCATTTATTGCATAATGCAAAAGGAATAGAATAATTAGCCAGCTACTAAAGACATATTGAGAGTTGTTAATGCTGTCTAGTAATATAAGAAATGATGTAGGACAGAGTCACAGGGTTATATATATGTGTAACAAAATGCTGGAGTAATTATTAATGCAACAAGATTAAAGTAAAAACAGAATAACTGAGACATTTAAATGTGGTATGTGCAAATTATCTGATTTTATATTCAATTAATATGAATTTAAACATGGAAGTGCAAGGAGGTGCTATTAATTTAATTACTTGTGCATCTATACTACAGAAATGATTGTTTATACTGCCAGATGTTGGTGATTGGTCTTGAGTATTTTAATTCATCTCTATTCGATTTGACTTCCTTAGGCAATAATTTGATTAATTTTATTATCATTTTTAGGGAATTTATTTTATTTATCAATTTTATTTCCTTTGAAGGGGAGTACTTCAAGTAAACACATGGTGTAGCTATGGGGGTCTGCTTCTGCCCCCATTTATACTAATTTGGTTGCGTACTAATGGGAAAGACCTTGTTTTTTAACTCAATTTGTAACAATTGCTGGCAACTATTCCTTCATTACCTTGCTGATATATTCATCCTTTGGGTAGCTTCTTGATGCACAGATACCTGAGTTCACTGAATTTCTTAACAATTCTACTTCATTTTTGAAATTTACCCAGCATTACTCTTACGACCACACAGATTTGGTTGATGTACACCTGTGGAAGGATTATGAACAATACTGTTTTTTATAGAGCATTTATAGGAAACCTACTTTTTCGAATCATTATTTACATTTCACAAGTTGTCACCCTTTACATCATAAGAAAAATATATTTAAAGGACAATTGGTACAGGCCACTAGAGCGTGTGTATATTTGAGAGTTTTAAGAAGAAAAGTGAATACATTTATAATATGTTCTTGGAAAGGGGGTACACTCAATTTCTTGACATCCATCAGGGACAAAGTCTCAAGAGGTTGGGGGACCAGATATCTCCCATTATTAGCTTCATCTGTGGTCAATGCTACATCCACTGCCCCTACATCTAGCTATGTTTCCGTTAAAAATACTGAGTCTACCAATGCATTTCGGGTAAAATATAACTCATATTTTAGGTCTATCAAGGATATTGTAGTCAGAAATTGGAATATTTTAAAGGTTGATGAAACAGTTTTTAACACATTGGGGGAGCACCTATTTTTTATTTTTTTTATAAAACAGGTAGGAATATGAAAGACATCTTTGAAAATGTGGTTTCTTTTCCTCCAAGAACTTTTAAAGCCACCTGGAGATATAGTGCCTGTACTCAATGTTCATACATTTTGGAAGAAGAAGCTATTGTTCTGGACAGTTATTGTAACTCTAAGATCAAACTAGTTTATGGCAACTGTCTCACTAGGGGTATAGTATAAATTATGTGCTGCCTCTCTTGTTCCTGTTTTTATGTTGGGAAAACTGAAAGACATCTTAAGAAAAGAATATATGAACATAACTATGACTTGTTGAGACAGAACAAAGCTAGTTCCCTTTACATGTATTCTATCTCTTGTACAGGTTTCCATAAATTTCGATTTGCCATTTTGGAAATAGTTTCAAGGAGCAAACATGGGGACCTTTGGCAATTGTTATTAGAACAAAGAGAATTACTTTGGCAAATCAGTTTAAATGCATCAGTCTATCCTGGCATTAATGAATACATGGACAGACTCAAAAAACTCCGGCTATTCTCCATCTCATATCATCTACTAAGAGGCGATCTCTGCTTGACTTACAAAGCCATGTCTGACCCAGCTCTGTTAGAAATGCTACATCTAAAGAAATCCCAATCCTTCTGCACCACACTCTCCAGAGATGTCAACCTCATTACCAAAATCAACAGAACATGCTGGAGGGACAGGTTCATAACCAGAGACTGCCCATGGTCTGGAATAGACTTCCCATACATGTCAAGCAGAGCACCTCACTGGCCCTCTTCAAGATAAATCTTGATGAGTGGATGGGAAATAGAAAGTTCACCCCTGGGGCTCACTCCAGTGGCTCTACTTGATAGAGGCACTGGGAACTAACGTCAGGCGGCACGATGCCAGGGCACTTCTGTGGGCTAGGCTTGTAAAGGCTCCCGGGCCATTAGCCTAGTACACACCTATGAACTTATTACTCCTGCCCTGAAGATTAAGTCTTTGAAGCTTTAGATTGCTAGATGTTGAATGTATTTATCTAAAGTCAATTTCAAAGTAAACTTTATCGTCATTTAGAACTATACACATGTAGCCTAACAGAAATTATCTTTATGTACATCAGCTCAGTTCTTGAGATTACAAAGGAAACTGAAACAACACATACAAGTAGAGGAATAAACATAACTAACAAATAGAAACTCCTAATGCAGTCAAGAAAGAGCAGAGACATTTACTAATACTCATATCCGAAAAGAATACCCTTCCCTGAGTTAAATTAACTACCCTATCTAAAGTAAAACAAAACACGCTACAAATTGAAATGCCTAAGTTAATTGTCTAATATTGCACTTGAGTGAGTTAAATAATACTGACTATGGATATAATAAACAAATATTGCATTTACTTGGAATACATTTAAGTATATATTGCACAAATAAATAAAAATCGACTTATTATGTGTTCAGACCCATGGGACTCGTGCCAGAGTTCAGAAGTCTAATCACTGTAGGGTAGAAACTGTTGCTGAATCTTGGATTCCTGCAGCAGATGCTGCAATATCTCCTGCCCAATGCCAGATGCTTAAAACAGTCCATGCGCAGGATATGTGTTTTATTTACTTTTATTGTTTTTTATGTATTTTTAATACATACACACAACTTATTTTTTAAGCAGGACAATTATTTGATGTAGTCTGATAGATGCATTTGTTCATTTATTCATGCCATTTTTCATTTAATTGCATTCATTGTTATTTCAATTGCACTCAGTGTTAATTGCATTCAGTTTTATTGGTCATTTTAATTGTCACATGATAGATTTCTTGCTTATTTACACTTGGATTTTGGTGTAATTACTGGTTCTGAAGAAGTCCCATTAGTGTCTCAGGGACGAAAATGCTAAACCAGTTTTTCTTTTATTTAGGACTGAGGTCCTAGTTTTTATTTCTGATGTCTGGTGGATCTGGCGGTTTATTTTTATTCAAGAAGAAGCTTGTTTGCTGGTTTGTGTACTTGAGGAAGGCATTTTCCAACAGATTTATACCCTACCATACTACATAGGCTGCTGAAAGCTTTATAAACAGGTTGGTTTTACATTTTGTTTACTGATATTGACACACACAATGAAACATTTTGGTAGTTTCTATCCTGCTTATTGTTAGCACAATCTAGTCCATAATAACGCTATGTCACTTTTATTAGTGTAAATAATTCATCTCACCTTCTTTATGATTTCTGTACCAGTGTAAATAACTTTTTTATCACTATTTTTATTATTGATTCTTGTATATTTTTATTTGAACTACTTTCATTTACTATGTTTCAACTATGAGTACCATTCTTGTTTTGTATTTGAAGTTATGATCTAATTATTAATGCTGGAGCTTTTCTCCCCAGGCCTCTACTGAAAATGGAAATATATCCAGCTAGACTAGCCCGGTAAACAAATGTAAAATATATAAATAAATAAATATTATTATTGTGTGAAACAAATGTTGGTGATGATTATGATAATCTTTTTATTTTATATAGTTCTTAATAAGATACACCCACCAGATATATGTCTCCCATTTTAGAGACATCACAGGAGCACTGTCTGGTTAAGTGACTTGCTCAGTGTCACACAATATGAAAATAATGGTTGAAGGATTCACTGTCTGTCTGCACCTTGAAAAACACAAAAGAACAAGAGACATTGATAAAAAATAAAATAGAGTGGACCACGTACTGCAGAACTCCACTTTAATAAAAGTTCTGGAGAGAGTTATTGATAAATGGATATGCAGAGTAGTAGAAAGTAAGATGGGAGATGAGTGGTTCAAATTCATATAAGGATGAAGCACAACTGACCCAATTTTTTCAGTGAGACAGATAGTTGAGAAGAAGCTAGAGATGAAGAAAGAGTCCAACTGGGCATTCCTAGAGTTGGAGAAACCATATTTCCCAAGAAAGCTGATTTGAACAGTCCTGAGGTGATTCAAAGTCCCAGAAACATTATTAGAATTAGTGCAGGCTATGTACAAAGATCCAATGACTCAAGTATGAACAGTGTTTGGTCTCACACAGGAGTTACCAGTGGGAGTGGGTGTGCATCATGGTTCGGCTCCGAGCCACTGCTGTTCATAATGGTGATGCACTACATTAGTAAACAGGTCAGAGGGAAAACATCAACACAGTTGCTGTATGCAGACTATGTGACATTATAGACAGACTCTGAACAAGAACTTCTGCAAAGGATGGAGGAACGGAAAGCAAAACTGAAGGTACATAGGTTGAAACTAACTACAAAACAGACAGTGGTAATGGCAGCAAATTGGGGAAAGCAGAAGACACTGATAACTGAGATAGAAGGGAAGATAGCGGAAAAGGCTAACAGCTTCAAGTATCTGGGTGAGGTGGTTAATGAGTAGGAAAGTATGAATGAAGAGGTCAAAGCTAGAATCAGAGGGCTGCAGCCAACTGGCATAGAGTGTCAAGTGTAGTGTATGAAAGAAGAATGCCAAAGAAGCTGAAAAGTAAGGTGTACAAAACAGTGGTGCAATCAGTACTACTATATAGTATAGAAACCTGGGCAGAGCAGATGAGGAAGCTAGAAGTGATGGGGATGAAGTGCCTGAGATGGGTGGTAAGATGCACACTGTGGGACAGATAAAGAAATGAGGACATAGGAGCAGAAGCCAAAGTAGCTCCAATTGTAGAAAAGGCCAAAGAGAACAGATTACAGTGGTTTGGGCACATGTGCACAAAAGCAGATGACAATCTGGTCAAGAAGATTTGAGACAGACAGGAAGAAGGTAAGAGGAAACAAGGGCATCCAGCAAAGAGGTGGTTTTATTGTGTGAGAGAAGATCTGTGACAGTTAGGCATGAGTGCTGAAAAAAGTATGAGAGTGGCATTGAATTAAGAGAGATGCTGACAGTTAACAAGACCCCTGACCCCATGTAGAAAAAGGGAAAAAATGGGGCTAATGATGATGATGATGTCATCACCAGGCTGGCTACTTGGGATGAATTTGAACCCTACCCTGATGAGGCATTCCCAGTCTGCCCACCAGCTTTAGCCACAGCCCAGCTAGTTGCAGGCTGTGGCTGGCATGCCGTTTACTCCACTGGACCATAAAGACCTGTAGAAGAAAAGTTAACATGTGAAGTGTAACTTTAGTGCTAAGGGCCCAGAAATGGTACAGCAGATATAATCCAAGAGAGAGCATAGGATGCCAGTAACCCCACTATGCCTGTAATCTCTGATGCTTCTTACAGATCTGGCAGAATTGCCTTCCAACTCTGCCTGTGTTTTAATATCCCCAAGTGTTTTGGGTTCCTATTATCATGACAGGAACGGACCCCACCCCTATGTCAGAATATGATGAGACTTCATGAAATTTGTATTTTTTCAGTCTTTGATGTTAGCAATGAGTGCTTGTTTCAGCACCCGCAATGTGACCAGAATTGCTCTTCTGTAATTTATATGGGGTTACATGTATTGGTAGGATATTTAAGTACAACTGTAATGTTTTTAAGACCTGTTTATCCTGTTAATATTGCAACTCTCTGGGTATCTTTCTTCCACATTGCTTTTATTTCTGTTTGTAATGGGCATACCTCTCAATTGTATAGGTTTTGCAAAATGTCCAGATTTTTGCCCCATATTTTTGGGTGTATTTCCCCTAATATCTGTCCCTTTCTGGCAAATAGCCGAGGACTGGAGTGATAAAATAATTACAAATATTTGAGTTTAAGACTCCACATCCTTCAGAAAATCCATGCTAATACAAAACCTATTATCCTATCAACTTTCTAAGTTTGTAAGAGCAATATTTAAAATGTCTCCCCATTTGTCCCCCCATCTTAGGCTTTGTCCAGAATTTTTGCTCTAAGAGGTTGAGAGGTATGGTAATGGGTGATCCCAAATAATATAAACTTCATGATTCCCTATAATGCTTTGTGGTTTATATTTCCAATGCTTCACAGCTATTTCTGTATTGCAGTGATTGAAAAGTCCCCAGTCCAGCAGTCAAGCCACATTATTGTGCCTTTCATTATACAGGACTCTGTCATCAGTGTATCACACAAGGCAACAACATATGCAAGTGCTTCCAGTTCTGTTTTATAGAATCTGCATTTGTTTCCCCAACATTTTCAAAGGACTTTGCAAACCAATTTGTACATAGTCCACTATCATGGATTGCCTTTTGTAAGCTTTCATCTTTTGGTTTCAATTCACATCTCTTTAACAATTCCTGTGTCAAATCTTGGTCAAAATGAGGTAGTTTCAGGAGCTCTCAGTACTTGCCAATATATCTGAGGATTTTTCATTATTTTTCTTTTTCTTGTCTGCTCCTTTTCTATATATATATATATATATATATATATATATATATATATATATATATATATATATATACATGTATATATAGATATATATATGGATTCGTATCACTTCACCTAAAGAACATTTCACTGAAACCCATTTCACTGAGACCAAATCACCTAAAGTTCATTTCACCTAAAACTCATTTCACTGACAAGTATTACTCTAGTTAGGGGGGGTGGGGGCACAGCCCCCGACATTTGGGGTTGTGGGGGGCGGTACCCCCCACTTATTTTGGTTTTATGCTGTCTGGTTTTGTTTTACATTATTTGGTAAAAGCCAACTAGGTGAGCTGCTACACCCCCACACCCCCCAACTATATATACTAACACCAGGATCGCACTACAGTGGAGAAAAGGACATATACCTTTGACTTGCCTTAGAGTACTACTTGTCAGTGAAATGAGTTTTAGGTGAAATGAACTTTAGGTAATTTGGTCTCAGTGAAATGAGTGTCAGTGAAATGGTCTTTAGGTGAAGTGATACAAATTCATATATATATATATATATATATATATATATATATATATATATATATATGTGTGTGTGTGTGTGTGTGTGTGTGTGTGTATATGGGTCCTCTTTATAACATCCACCCACCTAACGTTGACTTTCATAACAGCGAGACAAAATTGTAAGTTCACAATCACGAACTCCCGGAACAACAAATTTTCTCTCTGGGAAAGTAACCACTTGGCTGCCATGGTGAACATTGCCCTTTCTGTGCTGTAGTGGGAGCTCGGAGTCGATATAGTTAAGAATGGGGGTGTGGAGGACAAAGCCCCCGACTTCAGTGGGTGTAATTTGCTACTGTTTGTGATGTTTTCTTTGGTGGCCAGGATGATGATAATTTTTTTTTTTGTAATCTATCCATGCCATGCACAGATTCTTCCAATTTTTACAATGCTCTATTATATTTATTTGGCAACAAATGATCCTTTTGTTCCATATGATTTTCTTTTATTACCTTTTTGTTCTATTGTCATAACTGATTTTTTTCTAAATATCTATAAACTCTGTCTCCATCAATTCCAATATAAAATGTGTATATTATCA
The DNA here is from genome assembly GCF_019279795.1 of Protopterus annectens. NCBI lineage: Eukaryota > Metazoa > Chordata > Ceratodontiformes > Protopteridae > Protopterus > Protopterus annectens. The sequence goes on from NC_056751.1 coordinate 157,751,214, forward strand.
GAAAGCAAGTTATTTATCTATTGTTCTTATTCTTTTTCCTGCTGTTAACCAGGTTGGAGTCTGTTTGGAATGCACACATAAGTAATACTTGCTCAGGGCTAAATATCTGTGTAAAGATGTTAATACCTTTAACTGTAAGTTAGGTACTGCATCCGGATTAGGGTTTTTTCATTTAGAAGCTTTTCTTATATTGTCCCAATTACTCTGGCTATTAGTTCATCCCATTTAATATCATCTATATTAAAGATCATTACTGTTTCTTTTAATTCTTCTATCCATACAGCAACTTTGTTATGTTCAACAGTGAGTGACTTCATAAATACTTCTCCAAAATTTGCCTATTTCTTTATTAGTGGTGTTTTGATTCCTTTTGCATTGCTTTCCAGTTCTCTTTAAAAATGTTTTGGGTCATTAATTAATTGTTTATTATATGCTTTTCTCTTCTTATTTATCTGCATATCTTCTACGTTTTTCTTCTTCTGCTGATATTTTTTAGTTTTTACTGTAAATAATGTATGATAAATTCTGGTCTGTTTTGATATTACACATTTGTTTTGTCATGTTTATCTTTCTAAGTATTTTGATGATTTGTTCCACTTTCTGTATTCTTCTAACAATGATGCTTCTTGTATTAATTTCTTTATAGTTTTCTCTATTTGCTTCCATGATGGCATTCTACATCCTCCTTTCCTGTTTTGTGGTAACACTATTTTGTTATTATTTTAGCTATACAATAATATATCCTATTTATTTCTTTTATATCACGTTTTTTTCTTAGTAGTCCTGAATAGACTGTTTTAACAATCTTCTAACATTAAGCTCTTCCCTTTGCAGATAGTCCATCACTTCAGTTTCATTTTGTTTAATTTCTGCATTATTAATTATCTTTTCTCCATTCCCCCTTTGTGATCTTATTTTTGTAAAATTCTCCATATCCTGGTACAATGAAAAATAAAAGGCAGCTGTTGCAAGACAAAAGTGACGCTTGGTAGACGGTAAATCCTTTATAAGCAGAAAACTCCAAATCCAGAAAAAATACAGACAATGTTTATCCAAGATAAAGCAGAGCAAGCAAACACAGCAGTATTAAGCACTTTCGTCTGGTAGATGACTTCCTCAGAATACCTCTACCTGTTTTCCATATCCAGGTACTTTTGCCTATTTCTCTTCAAATATCTTTGGAGCTGCATTTTTTTTGTATTGATTAATATGGCCTTCTCCTCTGCATATATATTGTCCTATATCAGATCTATTTTCCTTTCCCATGTCTGTGTTTCTTTTTATGCCTTTCAGGAAGCTCTGATTTTGTTCTTTACACTTTCTTTCTTCCTGTGTTGCTTCTTTTTCCTGCTGACCCAACGCAGCTTTGTCTATATAATGTTTTTTATCTGTTCCACAAAGGAACATGCATTTTTGTCTATAGCGTTTGACAGCTTTTCTTGTGCAAGTGCTTTTCCCTCCTCTAATTTCTCTCTTACTCTTGCTAAATATCTCCCGTCTGGCAATTTTGGCCTTTTTGCATAATTGTAACAATACATAAATTTCCCTTATCCTCAACACTCCACTTTGGCATCTCAGTATCTCTTTTATTTTGGCCTGTCAGTTTTTCTAGACTACTTCCTTCTGACACAGAAGGGCCACCATCCCCCTGAGCCTGGTCTAACCCTGTGTTGCAATGTTTTCATGACTTGACGATTCTACATTGCCTTATTTCCCTGTCCTGGCACCAGTGCCTACACCAGGAATGGGCACTTTTTTATCCTGGGATCTGTGCACCCACTCTTCTTTTTTAATCGTTTAACCTATCTTACACCATGATATAGAAAATACAGTCTATATATCAATGTCATCTTGGTGAGATTGTCTGCAAAGTAAAGCCACTCACAAGACTTGAGGATGAATTTGTTTATATTACTCTACTTTTATTGCTGATTTTATCTCTCCATTTGGACCCCTGTGCTGAAAGACAACAAGGATGTGCAAGCAACTGTGAGTGAACACAGATAACAGTGCAAAACTCCAACTCCACATATGGACAAGCAAGTAGAAGCATGAAATGAGTCCCACAACCCAAAAGAGAACTATTGCAGCATATTCATGTGCAATAAAGCAGCAAGCAGTCAGGTTCCCATAGTGTAGGAGAGCAATCTGTACTACCATAGTTAGGCACAGAGGAACAGAGGCAACTACACTGATGATGTAAGGAGCACTGAAGCAAACACAACAGCACTAGCACACATATGTGCGATAATACAGACGCTTGAAATGGTGCCCCTATCACTTGGCCAATGCTGTTTTCATTCCCTGTCCCACAAAACACCAATACTTTAAAACAAAAGGTGCTGCTACAGCACATACAACATATAATCAGCAACACCAACCAACCTGGAATATCTTATAATCTGTCAGCAAAAGTAAAAACAAGACAACAAATGATGATAACTGTTATAAACAGAAAAATATATATGTGTTAAAGGCAGTGCTGTATGAACCACTCATGGCAAATACTTACTGTAACATATGGGTAGTTTTGCCTAATCTCTGCTTCTGGCACCAAGACACCTTCAGGGTGATGGTGATGTATATCATCCTACAACTGCTAGCATTTCTCATCAGTTAATGGGATGCCAGTTGCCGAGGTAAGCAGCTCTGCCATTTCAATAGCCAATCACTAAACTGGCTGGAGAAAGTATATAACTGTGTTCTCCTTTGCACACCTAACAGGTACTCTCCACGAGGCACTAACATCATCAGTCAGCAAGTCAAGATAGCCATCCTAGTGTAATCCAGTAAAGTTTTACTGTGCCAGCCTGCTGTCATTATATCACAGCTACCTCTGTACACTGACACATGCTCCCTTAGGTGCATGCATGCCTTCCAAAGGCAGCAGATGGTAGCTTGAACAAGTTTAGTCCTGCAGAAAATAATGTACTACTATAGGCACTGTGGATGATGCATGTCTAAGACAGGGGTCATATTCATCCTGTACTAGACTGTGTGTTGGTGACAGTGGTACAAGATGTCAGAGGCATGGATAGAAAGGGACTACATCATACATCAATACTGGAAGTGTTTGAATGACATAATTTGATAGACCCCATACATCCTAGTGGCAGAACAGGGGTGGCATCAAGTTCAACACTCACTGAGTGAAAAATAATTCCTGACATGCCTGCATGATGATGATAATGATGAGAGATTTATATATGGACCTAGGAGCAGCTAGATGACATTTACCTCTCATGAGAAACAGCCAAGTTAGTAATCATACTGGAAGACGCATATAGCAACTGTGATTTGACCAGCACCATGAAGGCTGCACTTACCACTATGTGCTTCATAGGTACATCAGGCCTGCAGAGTCAGGGGACTGACACGATAGGTGTTTCTTATTTATTTATTTATTTATTTATTTATTTATTTATTTAATGAATTTGTTAATTGGGGAAGATAACTGAGTGTCATAGCTTTCAACCTCTTAGCACCAAAATAATAGGGGATAAAGCCCAAAAATAGGGACAAGTTTCAAATATTGGTCTTATAAACTTAGAAAGTTGTTAGAATAAAAGATCTTGTATTGCCATGCATTTCCTGAAAGATAGGAAGTCTGAAACTTAAATGCCTGTCATTATTTAGTGAAGTAAGTCTTCACTGATTTGCCACAAAAATCCAGAAAAATCACAGATTTTATGAGGAACAGACTCAAAATCTGCAAAAAAATGTGGATATTCTGCAAAACTCTGGACAGTTGGGAGGTATGCTGATTGGTATAGACCAATTTCAGTCCTAGTCTGGCGAAAGAAAAAAATATACACATTTGAGAAATACACAGTTATGCAGAGAGAGTTTTTTAACAGTTGTCATTAACATTCATACTGTGGGGCATGCAGGACTGTGGGATTAGCAATAGCACATGGTTATGTAATGTTTTCTATATCCAGAAAACAAACCACTACAATAATAAATCCAGTAGAAGCTGGACTAGAACAAAAGGCTGAGGTCAGGAACCTGGCAGGGTCTGTCAATAATGTCAATATGCAAATAAACTCCAGTCTAAGGACATATTCACACAGTCTGTCTCCCTCCTGTGTAGTCTACACTCACTGGCTATGGTGAAATTGTATTCTGCCAACCCCACATCCATTCTACAAACTGGACAGCATCTTTTACTGCCACTTCAGTAAGGGAAGGCCTCCACGGTCACCAATGGCATGGTCACTGCTGTCTGCTGCTAGTGTGCCAGCAGCAGCAATGGACCAGATTGTTTTGATGTAGGGATACTCACTGTACCAAAGACTAATAGAGTATCACTGCATTGTCTACTGCCACAACCAGAATCTGACTTGCAGGTGCCTCTCAGCGAGCAGATATGCAGAGCTAGAGTTTGGGCACAGTCCACAGCTATGCATACCAAAATGGACATCTTTGGAATTGTATATGACCACCAATAGACCACAGAGCCCAGGGATGAAGCTACAATCACTTTTGTACACTCAGTGCTTGGATATATAGTTTCCATGGCCATTAGATGGGGCTGGCATTAGTGCTTCAGTTTAGCCCTTGGCTATGAAGAACATGTACCTATTGTGGCCACACTGGAAGACCACCACAGGAAGGTTGGGATAGCAACATATACAAACCAATGTCAAGTGTACAACACATTGCAAGACCATTAAGAGTGGCATGGATGATGTACAATGCCCAAACAGGTTCTATTCTGCTAGTTCCACCATGTCCATGTCCCATTGGCCATCTACACATCTATAGCTGTAACAGCACTAGAGCTATTCACAGTTCTATGGTGCCTCTTCCATAACCTCCCCATAGCAGTTGCCACACCTCTTGGCCCTGTAGTGGCAACTCTTCCCCATTCAATGGAAGAGGTCATATCTGACATTGATACCCCCCCTCCCTGAGCTCCTATATCCACCTCCATTGATCTGTGGCCCTAAATATATATGGAAAATATGACAACTGTGATCCTCACCAGTCCATATTTATGCAGTGCATGTGGAGATATCTGACACACAGTGTGACTTAACCATGCACTGCACACCACTGCCTTTAGATAACACTGTATGTATCATTTTGTTCTGTTTGACACCACATTAACATTATGTACATGTCACAGAATATGCAGACAGACTATATGTTACTACTTTGCTTGTACTGCTGCATGATGTGCATAACGCCATCTACTGGTTGTGGTGTAGCCACTACTGCATGTCCATTGATATCACTGTCACAGATGCTGGATGTAATGGTGGTTCCAACAAGTGGTGTTGTACTGGTGGATGGTCCATGGGATGCTGACTTGCCTGCTTTCTTTTGTAGGACTATATTGCATAGTATATAGCATGGGCACTGCCAGGGTATTGTGAAGACCTGTGGGATATCAGCCCCTGTACATTGTACACTAGCTAACAGCCAATGTAATGGTAGCTGTTCCAAATGATATAATGCTTTCTTGAGATATCCAGTGGGATTCCTATTGCCACATGTGTGCAGTCTTACCTCAAAGTGCAATGAAAAAGTGGGCAATGACACAAAAGACATGCATAGTGGTGGCTCTTACATGCATAGTGGTGGCTCTTACATGCATAGTGGTGGCTCTCTTCCCATATGTGTGTGTGTGTGTGTGTGTGTGTGTGTGTGTGTGTGTGTGTGTGTGTGTGAGTGTGTAGGTGGGGATGCAGATGTGCTCCTCCACATGTGGCAGCAATATATCAAGCAACATTCACAGTAATATACAGAGTGATGCCTGAGATATACTTAATGTGTTCTCAGCTCTCTGAAAGGCTCCTGTGGCTAGTATGGTAGAAGTACACATATAATGATATCAATAGGTACAAAAGGGCCTAAAAATACTCCTTTTCCAGTCTTTGCACCATACATATCAACCAATGCCCATATGATGTCACTACCTACACAGAGGTACTCCTGTACTTGCTGGTCTGTAAGTGGGAGGGAGGCAAATGTTCTGCCTGTACCACTTTTAATGATGTGTGTGACAACATCATGCACTTGCGAGACCACTGCTTGAGCACAAAATTAGTCACAGCTCATATAATTTCTGATTCTGCAGCACTGGTGTACTCTTGCACCTTATACTCACATGCAATCATTTTACAGCTTTGCACCTGGCAACTATGAATTATGACCTGCTTTATCCTTTTCTACTTTTCACATCATTATGTAGTTGTTACATTATGCTTCTTCATTTGCATGTCATTATATGATCATTTAAATAGCATTTTTCTTTGTGTTTTCAGATAGTCATCCATAGTAGTGCATGGTTCTATGAGTCACTGCAAGCTGCAAGTTCTGTTTTTTGTGACATGAATGTGCTGCAAACTTTGTTAATTCTCAGTGAACAACTCTATTTGTTTATGCCAATTACTGATTTATAAAAGGCCCTGCCTATATTTCAGTGAATTATCATTCTTTAAGTTATGTTGCACCACAAATTTTCCTAAAGCATAAAACATAACTCAAAATTTCAGTAGAAAAATGTTTTTTTCTAAAGCATAAAACATAACTCAAAATTTCAATAGAAAACAATTTTTGGTGGAGAGAAAGCCCTTCTGTACCCTACATATCGGAGACTGGCCCCTTCATCTCCCCAAGATATGATGAATGCGAACACACACATGCACTCAAACACATGCACATAAACACACACATACATCTGCATGCAAATGAACACACAAAACAGCCATGAAAAACTTCAGTAAGCTATCCTTTTAAGAATACATCTCACCTGTACAGAATTTCACAGTATGTACAGATTTTTACCTTATACTTTTGGTCCCTTCCTCATAAAATCTGTGTTTTTCTGGTAAATCATTGAGGACTGAAGTCACTAAATAAGGAAAGACATTCGAGTTTCACACTTGATATCCTTCAGAAAATACATGCTAATGCAAAACCTGCCATTCTAGTAACTTTTTAAGAGCAATAGTTAAAATCTGTCTCTTACTTTGAGTCTTTGTTCCCCATTAGTTCTGGCTTTGTCCAGAATCATTGCCCTATGCTTATGAGGCTTGAAAGATATCTGGTGTCCCTGCCTAGGAGATGAACTAAGTAGCTGAAAGATTAACTATTCTTTCTTTACATAAATTAATGAATGTACGCATTTCTTTTTGTGATCAATTACAGGCTCAGCCTGGGATATATTGAAACAACTCAATATGCAAATAATACAAAAAAATGAACAGATGTACAATAAATGAAGTGTTTTGGAGGGACAGGTATATCTCACAAAGGATACCGCTGCTCTGGAACAGACTCCCATCCACATAAATCATTTCATCCCTGTCCATATTCAAGTGCAACTTGGATTTATGGATGGGTAACTACAGTTCTGCCCTCCACACTACTAATGGACAGATGCAGCTGCTAAATCCTTCATCCCAAGCATACCTCCCCTCAAATTATCTATGGTATGAACCCAGTTATTTTTTCTAGGAGTAATATTATAATAATTGACCATGGAATGGGTAAGGCGAATCCAGCACTAAATGGGGCAGGTTAATTCAAATACAAAAAGGGAAGGTGGCTAGCCTTAAAACGGCCTGCAAAGGAAGCTAGCCTAGCACTTACCTCTGAACCTGAGAATCTTTAAACAGAGTTATAACAGTAGTTTTAAGTACATACTAAATGGATGTAGTTTTAGTTAGTACATCATTTTTCTAACAGGAGGATGCAACTTAGCAGTAGAATTGCAAGCGGATCTTACCCTCACAGCAACTTTGCGATGATCATAATGAAATTTCAGTAAAGTGGGGATTTGCTCAGCTATAGAAAATGCCTTGTATTGAGAAACATTCATTCAAATTGCTGCTGCAGAGGCTGTTTGAGTTGGGATCTGAAGTGTGAATATGCTGGTGCTTCACTTACTTCTCATGGTACAGGTTGCCAGAGTTTGGGGGCTAGAGTGGAGAAGCTATTGTCACATTAGTGGAGTTTAGTAGTAGGAGTTTGGAGTGTAAGATCAGGCTTGGCATGTATCCTGAGGTTGTATGAAGGAGTGGTTGTGCTTGGTAGAGAAGGGGTATCTTGACAAAGTAATTTATATAGTAGGGAGACCTACAGGAGATTTGATCTGCCTTCTGTTCATTGATGTTTGACTTTAAATAGGGTGACACAGTGATGTTATATCTGTGGTGGGTTGGCAATGAACATAGTATGAGATCTACTATTATGTAACAGGTCACCTTTAAGCAAAACTCTGTAATTTATATTTGAATAGTCCTCTTAATTGCATTTGCCTTAACGAGGTCTTGTAAAGAACTAGATACTCTTTAGAAACAAGTAGCACAATGTGTTAGGCAAAATTGCAGAATAAGCAGCGATGCTCAAGGTGGGGCCAATTCAGGGACATGCTGCAAAACAATGTAAAATATTGTGGTCAGCATCTTATGCAAATGATCACATAATGAGATGGAAAACAGCAGCATTATGATAATAAGTCCAACAGCAGATGTGCATAAAGGTAAACAACATGTCAGAGCTATTCAGAAACATAAAAACTATGAGATGAGGTGCGGCTGTCAGAAATGCTGTATGACATAATTACCTAATGAACAGTGACAGAGATTGCATTGTGATGTCAGGGTAGCAGTGCAGCATTAGCTGAAATGTATATGTTACTGGTTGGCATCTCAGCCAGAAACCATTACATCATTGCCCATTGCATCATGGAAGGATCCAACTGCTTCTAACATACCAGCACCTCCAGAACAGGAAGAAAATAGAACCTTACCATATGGACAGAGATTCCATACAGGAGCTTGTGTACATATTCCACATTCACAGCTCATGGAACCTATGGAATACCAATCCCTGTGGACATTAAGGTATGTGCAATATTGACCACTTTAGCAATGGGCATCTTCCAGTGAGCAACAGGGGACATTATGGGTGCATCAAAGGCATCTGACTCACAAATACTATATCAACTTCTCAATGTCATTCTACAGTATATCAAGGAGAATATATGATTCCACTAACAGCAGAGGACAGACACAGCACTATGCAGGCAATGTATGAAATTGCCATTTTTCACTGATGTACTTGGGCCCAATGACTGCAACCATATTGCCAGGATCACTGGTATATCAACTGGAAGGGATTTACTCTATCAGTTGGCAGGTGGTCTGCAATGCACATGGTATAATATACAATGTTTCAGTGTACCATCCAGGCAGTACCCAGAATTCCTACATCTGTCACATGTCTGACCTATGTCAGCAATTTGTACAGGGTGACTTCTCACAGTGATATCGCATGACTTCAATAAGCAATCCATATAACATCGCTGATATGGCATACAACTCTGCACTGTCGCAGACCTGCAACATCATCAAGCATGTGTTTGGATTGTTGAAGGTCCACTTCTTCTGTGTAAGGGCCTCTGGTGGCACTCTGCAGTATGCTCCAGAGATCTACAGGAAGATATTTGCTGTCTGTACCATGCTGTCTGTACCACCTAGACTAGATATCATCAAACTTTTTTTTTTTTGCCTGAACCTCCTTGTGTTCTGACTGTGCTTTTCAAACATTTTGGAAATATAGAGTATATTTCAGAGCATTTATTATAACTGTAATTGCCTTAATATTGCTACAACTCAAGTGCTCTAGGTTGTACTGCATCTGAACTGTTTGTGTGTTTTAGCTGCTTTTCTGTATATATATATATATATATATATATATATATATATATATATATATATAGACTTCTCTGTTTCTTTAACTAAATAAGCTCTGCAAAGTTGTTTTATTGCATTCCTACCTGCATTTCTGAGTTTTTTTGCACTTTTAAAGTTTGTTTTTGCTTAGTTTAACTGGTAGGCTACACACTCAAGTGTGCTAGCCGAATTAAAGCATTTACTGTGTTTCTGTACCTAATTTCTGCTACTTTGTAAAAAAAAAAAATAAAAAAAATAAAAAAAAATCCTTGTTTCCCGCCTTTACTGAACTAGAATAGTCCAGTCTTCAGGTATTGCTGATCTCTGGGCTGTGTCATAGTTCCTGTGTTGCCCATATCCTTATTTGGATAGGAGGAAGCGTCTTTGTTCGCTAGTGAGAGTGGGGAGCTCTGAGCAGCCTATCTGTCCCTTAAGGAGTGGTTCCAGCCCAGTGACCTGTAGCTTATTGGCTGTTTTGGGCCATTTCCTATCTCTTTCTAACCCCCTGCTTTAAAGCCAGCTTTAGCGCGCTTTTGCGCTTGTAATTTAAAGTTTGTCCTGTTTGTTGCATTTACCTGTTGAGGCTACGCACTCAAGTGCGCTAGCCCGTGTTACATATTTATTGCATTTTTCTGCTGTTTGTTGCAAAAAAGAAAAAAAAAATATCCTTGTTTTCCATCTTTCCTGACCTAGAGTAGTCCACATACAGGCTTTGCTGTATTCTGGACTTTTGGAAAGTTCCTGTGTTGCCCATTTCCTTTCTTGGATAAAGGGAGGCTTCTTTGTTCACCAGTGGCAATGGGGAGCTTAGAGCAGCCTATCTATCCCTGGAGGAGTGTTCCCAGCACAAGAATCTGGTAGTCTACTGGCCGTTTTGGGCCAATTTCTAGCTCTTTCAAGTCCCCCTATATAAAACCCACTTTGGCGCGGTTTGTGCGCTTGTCACTACTCAGCCAAGCTCCTCGTGGTCCTGCAGAGTGGTGCTAGCAGCAGAGAGGCTAAAAGAGTGACTGCTAACCTGATAAAAGTGTTTTTTTTTTTTCCTGCTACTACCTGGGCGACTGTCTGATCTAGCTATACTGCAAGTATTTCTGCTTCTTGAACTGTTGTAAACTGTTTAAAGTTGTTTTTGCACCTGCACTTTTAAAGTTTGCCCTGTATGTTGCATTTACCTGTTGAGGCTACACACTCAAGTGCGCTAACCTGTGTTACACATTTATTACATTTTCCTGCTGTTTGTTGCAAAAAAGAAAAAAAAATCCTTGTTTCCCATCTTTCCTGACCTAGAGTAGTCCAAATACAGGCTTTGCTGTATTCTGGACTTTTGAAAAGTTCCTGTGTTGCCCATTTCCTTTCTTAGATAGTGGGGAGCCTGGAGCAGCCTATCTATCCCTGGAGGAGTGTTCTCAGCACAAGAATCTGGTAGTCTATTGGCCGTTTTGGGCCAATTTCTAGCTCTTTCAAGTCCCCCTGTATAAAACCTGCTTTAGCGCGATTTTGCGCATAGCGCAGCATCGGGCAGCACTGCTTAATTGGGTATAAACCATTCTCAGCTCCACAAAGTCTGCTCTTCACTTTTTCCCTTAGAACTGATCTAGTTCTCATAATAAACACCCTATTCCCACTCTAAAGCCTGGCACTTGCTCACTAAGGCAATTGTATAAGTCAGCACTAAAAATTTAAAAGCACTACACCCTCACAAACTCCCCTTGAGTACTTTGTTCCCCATTGGCCCTATTTTTCAATTATAAAGGAATTCCCAATACTATTCTAGTATGTCCAAAGGTCAGTTGTCAATCTCCTCTCTGGTCCAGCTGGTGAATCTGGGAATCTTGAGGCAATGTTACAACTGCCTCATGTACACAGACAACCCTCTCCTCCTCCCAACAAATTCCAACACGTGAGAGATGCAACCATATAGCCAAACTGGAGGCTAAGCTCTCTCAACTCAGTACTGGCGTAACCAGTCAGGAGGAGAAGGAAACCACACTCACTACAATTCCAGTCTCACATAGACCTACCACGACAGCAAACCAAACACATAAACACACAAAAACATACTTGGAGGCTCTAAATAAAAATCTGCCTAAGCAGCAGAGACCTCCAAAGCAGACACCCAAGCAACCGCTACCCCAAAACAAAACACGTGCAACACATAGCTCACAAAGCCAGTGTGCCGAACAGTCATAGCCTTTAAGGCTAAACAACACACCTGATACACTTGTAATAGGTGACTCTATCGTCAGGCACACTGACGTCTCGCTCACCAGGCTGAACAAGGAGAAGGTCACGGTGAGCTGCCTGTCGGGCGCTAGGATCCGCCACATAACACAAGCACTCAGGTCACTCCAAGGCAAGTACAAATATGACTCAGTCATTGTCCATGCTGGTGTGAATGACCTGAGACGTACCTCCCTGGACTGCATGAAAAGAGACATAGAGGAGCTCTCTGAGCATGTAGCCCAGGCCGATATGACCCTGACCTCGAGTAGCATCTTACCCTCACCAAGAATGATGCCACAATATGAAGACAAGATGATCAATTTCAACAATTGGCTTAAGTATTGGTGTCATTCAAAGGGGATCCAATGCCTGTTTGCCTGGGATGACATGCTCGACAAGCCACGATGCTTCACTAGGGACGGCTTGCACCTGTCACCCCTGGGTTTTCGGATATTGGCAAAGGCTCTTGCCACCCCCATAGTGCCTTTTTTAGGCAAGGCTGAAAAGACAAACCTACCTCCACAGGTATCACAAGGGATAAGAAACTAAGAGTAATGCTACTCAACGCCAGAAGTCTAAACCTCAAGATGCACGCACTCAAAACTCTCCTTAGCATGGAGAACATCGATATCTGTGCAGTAACAGAAACCTGGTTCAAGGGTCCTGAGAGCACCCCAGCACTACCAGGTTATACTTCATACCATGTTTTTCGGCCCCAAAACTTGGACCGAACAACAAAAGGAGGGGGGAGTATCAATATTCGTCAAAGATACCCACACCTCCAGGTTGGTGGCACAGCACGAAGCATCAGAGACTATCCATGTGCAACTAACAGTGGGTAAAACTGCCTTCCCATTTATAGCCTGCTACAGATCACCCACCCAAACCCAGGAACCCCACTCGGCCTTCCTGAGAACACTGGAAAATATGAAGGTCTCTCCAAACACCATTATATTGGGCAACTTCAACTACCCTAACATAGACTGGGAGCATTACTCTAGCTCCAACACCCTAGCCCGAAGGTTCCTAGAATTTATAAACTCAAATGCTATGGAACAACTTGTTGCCACTCCCACAAGAGGGGAAAACATACTGGACCTGATCATCACCAACATGGGGACTCTATGCTCCAGACCAGAAGTGTATCCCTCACTGGTAAGATCAGACCATAAACTAATCTCACTAGATATTCACATCCCGACCCCAGCCCCTGCCCAGAAAACCACAGTGAAAAACTTCTCTAAAGCAAATTTCACACTCCTCAAAACCGAGGTGGAATCCTTCAAAGCCCCCGGGCCTGTGGAAAATACGGCCCAGACCGCAGAATCCTTTATAAACGCATTCTATGAACACCTTCAGGAATGCATGGATCATGCAATCCCAAATAAAACCAAGACCCAATCCTCCAAAGTTAGGCGTCCTGTCTGGTGGACCCCAGCCATAAACAAACTATACAATAGAAGGAGGAAGCTACTACATGATAGAGCAAAATCCCAAAAAGGGAAGGCATCTCTGATCAGTATTAGCAAAAAACTACGGGCACTCATAAAATCGTCTAAGGCCAGCTTCGAGAGAAAAATTGCACAGGACACTAAGGATAATCACAAGGCTTTCTTTAGTTATGTTAGGAACCTGGGTGGGAACTCCCAGATATGCTCAGAATTAGTACAAAATGACAAAAAATACACCAAACCCACAGACATTGCCAATATCCTAGCTGACAGGTTCAGCGCAAACTTCTCCCCCCCTTCCCCACCAAAAGGGCAAATATCTATCCCAGCAGAGTGCTGCCCCCCTGACATCTCAGATGCTCAGGTAAGAGCCGCCCGCTCCAAAGCAAAAAACACAGCATCAATGGGACCAGACAGTGTCCTGGGCTGCGTCCTACATGAACTCCAAGAAGAACTAAACCCAAACATAAAACTACTGTTTAATCTCAGCCTTACTACAGGATATGTACCCAAAGAGTAGCATACAGCAACAGTGGTCCCTCTCCACAATGTTGGTGCCTCAACGGATCCTGGAAACTATCGCCCCATAAGCCTGACTAGCTTTTTCTGCAAAGCTATGGAAAGGATCTTCATGGACCTCATTAATAAAGATATTGGGGACCTACAGACACTGGATCCTACCCAGTTTGGCTTTGTTAAGGGCAGATCTTGCCTCTTAAACCTGGTTGATTTCTTTGAAACAGTCACCAAGGCCATTGACGAGGGGAAGGTGGTCTACACAGCCTACCTGGACCTTGCAAAAGCCTTTGATACAATACCCACTCGAGCATTATAGATAAGCTCACCAGCTTAAATATAAACCCCTATGTCGCTAGATGGGTTGCAAACTGGCTCAAGGACAGAACCCACATGGTTAGAATTGCTGGAGCCATGTCAGACTCCAAACCAGTTACAAGTGACATCCCACAAGGCTCAGTCCTGGGACCTCTCTTGTTCGGTATATATTTCTCAGAGGTACAGGCTAACACAGAAGGACTGTGGCTGACCAAGTTCACAGATGACTGCAAACTGGGCGCCATAATCAACTCTCCAGCCGACACAAGCATCCTACAAAAGGGCCTCATAGAAACAGACAACTGGTGCCAGAGCCATGGCCTCAAGCTAAATGCCAAAAGTGTATAGTCATCCCCTTTGGCAAAAACAAAGTGCCCACAAATTACCACATAGGTGGTAATCCATTAAGTACGGAAGAAGTAATTAGGGACCTGGGGACCCAAGTTGATAGCAATCTCTCATTTGACAACCACGTGGCCAAAGTGGTTAGAAAAACATTTTATATAGCCCACCTAATCATGAAGGGATTCACATCTAGATCAGGGGAGGTCATCATGCGTCTTTACTCATCCCTCATCATGCCCATAATTGAGTACAATGCCCCTTTTGGGATGTACCTTACCAGACATCTGCAGCAACTGGAAAGACCCCAAAAGTACCTCACCAAGAGGATCAAAGGGCTCAAACAGATGCCATTTGCTGCCCGGTTAAAGAAACTCCAGCTCTACTCAGTGGCATACTGCCTGTTCAGAGGTGATCTGTGCCTGATGTATAAAGCCATGCCCAACTCATTAATGGACATGCTGCACCTCAGAAAATCCAAATCCCATCAAGCTACGCGCTCGAGAGACTTGAACCTCAGCACTAAAATAAATAGGACATGCTGGAAGGACAGATTCATAACCCAGAGGCTCCCTTCACTCTGGAATAAAATCCCAGTCTAGGTTAGGCAGAGTCCCTCATTGACTCTCTTCAAGAGGAATCTTGATGAGTGGATGGGAGATAGTAGGTTTACCCCAGGTATCACTTCTGTGTCACTGTTAGACAGAGGCACAGTATACTAACCTCGAAAAAGGGCATAGTAAAATTCATTTAAAATGGGTGGTGAAAGCCAAACACACTCTGGCTAGGCTTATAAATGCCCTAGGGCAGATAGCCTAGTATGAACCTATGAACCTATGATAACAGAGCTGTTTTTGCAGGCACAAGTGGGGCAGGCACAATGACTGGAGTCAGCAGCAGGCACCGTTGTGAGAAAGGCAATTCTAATAATATAGAGGTGAAACTGTCATGGCTGGGTGATTGTTTGGAGATAGAAAGACTATCAGAAACAGGCTTTAAGCAGGCCAAAGATCTTCTCAATGATAATTTGCATCTATGAGAGGGCAATGCTATAACTTTCTTCTACAGCTCTCATCAGATTCCTCACAGGAGTCATGAGCCAAGGTTCTAGCAGATAGCCAGTATCACCTGAAAAACAGAAGCAAATAAGAGAATGGGGGACAAAATAAAAGAAAAGTGATTTAATAATAAGCAATACATTTTACTAAGAATAGCTAATTAGATGATTAAAATTAAAATTTCCACTTATGAAAAAGGTAATCATGGGACATCCTACCATGCAGGAAGAGGAGGTAGAACAAGTTGGTGTGCCAAATGTGAGAATCATGGGCACTTCCAGGATGCTGGGCCAACTTGTTAGTGATACACCCCCATGCATCACACACTATGTGGCGACTGATGGAATGTTAGCCTTTCCTATTGTGATACCTGCTCTGATGGGGCCCTAATAGCAATACGGCTGCAATCTATCATACCAACCACCTCAGAGAAATGTGTCACCCCGTAAAAGGCATGCATGGTTTGAGTTTGGTCCTGAGATAACACCAGAAAATAGATGTAATGATCCACATGTGGCATGAGTATATCGAGAAAGTGCTGAAGTAGCCACAAGGCAGAAGCCTAAGAAATATCCAATGTGTCCCCAGTCAATTTAAGATCCACGTGGCAAGTAGAGGCAAGTATAGTGAGGGCTATACATACCTTACCATTTACAGGGACAGGAAGTTTACACATCTGCGAAGTACCTACCTGCAGGTCACACATGTTCACTAAAACCCCTGTCAGCTCTAACCTATCGATAATTTCCTGATTATCAACACTGTAATGAATTATTCTTTGCCTGTATTTTTGCCTTCTTCGTAGGCAAGCACTGCTGGGTGCAAGCAATTTTGGCTTGGCCAAGACAAGCAGCTCTGACCAGGAAAAAAAACACTCTAGTAGCAAAAGTAAACATCTTTGCCAAATGCAAATTAGGTAGAAAAGTTGAATCTCCACCTTTTATGACACATATGAGGACAATGCATCAAGAAACGAATATGAATTACAATCAAGTTGGAAGGGGGCACATTAGGATAAGATGTTCTGCATCACGTCTCATTAGAATCTCATTAATCCTTAATTTATATAAGTTTATTTGGGGATTGTTGTGTGCAAGTGCAAACAGCTGCTATGAATCGGTCCTTGGCTGCACTAATGTGAGAAAAGCACAGATTGCATTTACACCTACATATAACAACTGTGAACACTAACCATGGAGAAAATTCTCAGCATCCAGCACTTCTTCTTCTGGCGTTTCCCGGTTAGGGGTCGCCACAGTGGATCATCTGTCCACTCATGATTGGCAGTGGAGTTTTATGGTGTCAGGTTACCAGCCCCGGCACCCAACCTTCCACAGAAGGCACACACACATGCACACCTAGGGCCAGTTTAGAGTGTCCAGTCCACCTACTGCATGTCTTTGGGAGGAAACCCACGACCACAGAGAGGACATACAGACTCCACACACAAGGCACCACAGCAAAGAATTGAACCAGAGAACCTCTTGTTGTAAGGCTGCAATGCTAACCACTGCACCACTGCGGCCACCCTTCTCAGCATCCACCACTAACCATTTGAAATATTGGAACATGCCAGAGTGAGTCAGTAAACATGAAGACCGAAAAGCTGAAGAAAATGGACTGACATGTACTAAGCCCAACATGGCCATTTCTCAAAATTTTTTATATTTTCTGATGTACAGTATTCTTGGAATTACCATATATAAGTTTGGGATGTGGGGGGGGGGCTTACCCCCTACATAAAAGAAGTTTGAAGGAGTAGAGTGACGTTTGACATTCAGTCTTCTGCTACAGCTTCAGTCTTTTTTTTTTGCAGCATGTTGGCACTCAGCATTTTGAGTACCGACATTTCAATAGATAGCTACGTGTGACATTCTGGACATTATAGTGATGTTTTGAAGTAGAGTTTATGAAATATCATGGGCAGTGCTACTGATTAATGGATTGGTAGGGCAAAAAGTGAGGTTAGAAAAATGGTTTAAAGAAGAATACCAATTAATTATAGTTGGTTTGGTTTAATCATAAATGAAATGATACAGAAAATAGAAACTGAGATGTATGAGGTGAGACTTATTTACAAAGGTGATATGGTTAAGACCTTAATATTTAATTATTCTGATAATTCAATTGAGTTAGTAAAAAGTAAGATATGGGTTACACAAGTTGTTAAGGGGTTTGTGAAACTATTAGAGGTACTAGGATTGCATAATTGTGAGAAAAGTAAATGATGTGGAGGTGTGGTAAACATGGAGATATACTTTACAAGGAAAGCCAGTGAGGAATTAGATATGCTTTGGGAATGACAAAAGCTTTTGAAAGCTAATGGGAAGAGATAACTTAAAAGTTAGGGAACATGGTAAGAGTATTGAAGATATATGATTTGTCCTTTCATAAAAAGTGCACTTAATACATTTGTATTTTAGGAAATGGAATCATCTGGGAGGTTGAATCATCTGGGAGAACCTTATATGTTTCTGTCAACATTTAGAAAAAGTTCTTAAAAGTTTTTTTTTTTTCTTGTGATAGAGGGTAACATACTGAACCCTATTAAAAGAGGGGTGTTATACAATTCAATGGAAAAAGGAGAATCGTACTTGACTAATCCTGTTGTGTTTATAGAATCAATACATGCTTACAGCAATCAAGTTAATGTCAAAAAGATAAGGAAACAGTTTGTGGTCAGTTCCCTAAATTAAAGTATGGAGATATCTTTTAGAACAAACAATAAAAAGAAAGGAGCATGTTATGGGTAAGCCAGAGAATATAATATGAAAATAACAGAATGGAAAATAACAGACATAAGCATTCTTAAAACTAGAAGGAAATTATATGAAACATAAATGGATGCTTGTTATCGAATAGATCCATGGCATAACATGGCTTTGTCCTTACTGAATGGCACACCGCTGCATTCATCCCTCTCCACAAAGGAGGAGTGACTACAGACCCTGGGAACTATCTCCCCATTAGCCTGATGAGTCTGATATGCAAAGCTATGGAACACATCATCATGGACCTAATAAACAAGGATACAGGGAATCTCCAAACTCTGGATCCCACACAGTTTGGTTTTGTGAAGGGTAGATCATGCCTGCTCAACTTGGTTAACTTCTTTGTCAGTCACCAGATCTGTGGATGAAGCCAAGGTGGTTCATACAGCATACCTTGATCTGGCCAAGGCCTTTGATACCATTCCCCACTCAGGAATCATAGAAAAACACACTAAACTAGGCATCAACCCCTATATCAGTAGGTGGGTTGCAAACTGGGTAATAGGTAGAACCCACAGTGTAAAACTAGCTGACTCCAAGTCAGACTGCCGACCAGTCACGAGTGGAGTCCCACAAAGTTCGATCTTGGGTCCTCTCCTGTTTGGTATCTACTTCTCTGAAGTCCAGGCCAACACAAAGGGACTCTGGCTGACAACGTTCACAGATGATTAAAAGTTGGGAGCTATTATTAACTCCCCAAATGATGTTGACATCCTACAGAAAGGCCTCACTGAGACCAACAACTGGTGTCAGAACCATGGCCTTAAGCTCAATGCCAAAAAATGTGGCATCATCCCCTTTGGGAAAAACCCGGTTCCCATGAATTACCACATTGATGGTAGTCCACTGAACACAGAAGGCATTATAAGAGATCTGGGAATACAGGTTGAGAGAGATCTGGGAACACAGGTTGACAGCAACCTCTCTTTTGACCACCACATTGCCACTGTAGTCAGAAAGTCCTTCTATGTGGCACATCTCATTACTAAAGGTTTTGCATCCAGGAAGAAAGAGGTCATTGTCTCCATCTACTTTTCCCTCATTAGACCAATTATTGAGTACAATGCCCCATTTGGCATGTACCTCACTAAACACCTGCAACAACTGGAAAGGCCACAAAGGTACCTCACAAAGAGGATCCTAGGCCATAAACATTTGTCCTATATGGACAGACTTAAAAAAATCTCCAACTATTCTCTTTCTCAGATCACCTACTTAGAGGCAATCTCTGCTTGACTTACAAAGCCATGTCTGACTCAGCTCTGTTAGAAATGCTACATCTGAAGAAATCCCAATCCCTCCGCACCACACACTCCAGAGACCTCAACCTCATTACCACAATCAACAGAACATGCTGGAGGGACAGGTTCATAACCCAGAGACTGACCATGCTCTGGAGTAGACTTCCCATACATGTCAAGCAGAGCACCTCACTAGCCTTCTTCAAGTGAAATCTTGATGAGTGAATGGGAAATATAAAATTCACCCCAGGGATCACACCAGTGGCTTTACTCGACAGAGGCACTGGGAACTAAGGTTGGGTGGCACAATGCCAGGGTAATCCTATGGGCTAGGCTTGTAAAGGCTCTAGGGCCATTAGCCTTATGATGAATAAATGATCATTAAACAGATACTGTAAAGAGAGAAAGTTGTTTTTATTTGTGGTTATGAAGATGTACATTCGCAAAAACACCACAAAAACCACACTCTCCAAAGCCAAGAACACAGCATCAATGGGACCTGACAACATCCCAGGCTGCGTTATTCATGAACTACACAATGAACTGGCACCCCACCTAAGCACCATGTTCAATCATAACCTCACCTCAGGCTTTGTGCCTACTGAATGGTGCACAGTGACAGTTATCCCACTCCACAAAGGGAGAGCCACCACGGACCCCGGGAACTACCACCCCATTAGCCTGATGAGCCTGGTCTGTAAGGCCATGGAATGTATCATCATGGAACATGTAAACAAAGGCATTGGTAATCTCCAAACTCTGGACCCCACCCAGTTTGGGTTTGTAAAAGGCAGATCATGTCTCCTAAACCTGATAGACTTCTTTGAAGCAGTCGCCAAAGCCATAGACAAGGGTAAGGTGGTTCACAAAGCTGACCTAGATCTCGCCAAGGCTTTCAACACCAGCCCCCATTCTGGAACTATAAATAAACTCACTATACTAGGTATAAATCCCTATGTCACAAGATGGGTTGCCAACTGGCTCACTGACAGAACCCACACTGTAAAAGTAACAGACTCCAAATCCGACTTCAGACCAGTGACAAATGGAGTACCACAGGGTCCAGTCCTGGGTCCTCTCCTGTTTGGTATCTACTTTTCTGAAGTACAGGCTAACACAGAAGGTCTTTGGCTAACGAAGTTCGCACATGACTGCAAACTAGGAACCATAATTGAAACTCTTAATGATGTGGACATCCTACAAAAGGGCCTCACTGAGACAGATCCTGGTGTCAAAGCCATGGCCTCAAGCTCAATGCCAAAAAGTGCATTGTCATCGCCAAGGCTTTCAACACCAGCCCCCATTCATTGCCTTTCGTAAAAAGTCTGTACCCATGAACTACCACATAGGTGGTAGTCTACTTAACACCGAAAGTGTGATAAGAGACATTGGGACACAGGTGGACCGTAGTCTCTCCTTTGATAATACAGTAGTAAGGAAATCCTTCTACATGGCACACCTCAACACAAAAGGTTTCTCATCCAGGAAAAAAGAGGTCATTGTTCCTCTCTACTCATCACTCATTAGACCCATTATAGAGTACAGCGCCCCTTTTGGTATGTACCTCACAAGACATCTACATACAACTGGAAAGGCCCCAGAAATACCTCACAAAGAGGATTACCGGCCTCAAACAGATGCCCTATGCAGACCATCGCAAAAAACACCAGCTTTACTTTGTCACCTATCGCCTTCTCAGAGGCAATCTCTGCCTAACATACAAAGCTATGTCAAACCCAGAGCTGTTGGACATGCTCCACTTAAAGAAATCCCAATCCCTCCAAGCTACATGCTCTAGGGATCTAAACCTTGTCACCACAATAAACAGAGCATGCTGGAGGGATAGATTCCTGTCCCAGAGACTTCCCATACTCTGCAACAAACTATCTATCTATATCAAACAAAGCTCCTCATTAGCACTCTTCAAGAAAAATCTTGATTGACTGGATGGGAAATAGGAAATTCACCCCAGGGATCACCTCTGTGGCTCTGCTCGAGAGGATCACAGAAAAATAATTTTCTTGGGTGGCGAAAGCCAGGGTACCTTTTTGGCTAGGCTTGTATAGGCCCTAGGGCCAATAGCCTAGTACGTACCTATGAACCTATGAACATATGTACATATTAATAAAAATGTATATCTTTAAATAATAAAGACCACCTAGTCTTTTGAATAAGTGCTGTGGGATACTTTACATCCACCTGAGCTACCATTAACTCAAGTAGTGGGACCTTCATTTTCTGACTCATCCAAGGATGGCATACTCAGGAGTGCAGCATCCCCTCTGTAACAGTATGCTGGATTATCAGTATTGGGTAATGAATCCAAATACCTGATGTAGGACTAAAACCCAGCATCTCAGCAATAAGAGCATTTTGTATAGCTTTCTTTAACCCCTTTCCCTGGATAGTGACATAGACATCTACATCACTGTCGGGGCCACCCATATACTTCTAACAGTTTACACCTGTCCTGCTCCCTGTGCACTGCTGTCAAGGGCTGTCTTCACTGGCTTGGGTGTTCATTCCCACATTGGCCCTGCCTGACACATCCAATCAACACTGATCCTGCCTTCTGGCAGAAATGGCATTGCAGAGTGGCAGAAAGACTGTCTAAAACCCATCACCTCACCCATAGATGAGCATATCCATCATCTAAGCCTGTGCCTTCAAGTTCCCAAACAATAAATTGAACTCAAGTCAGCTAGGTCATAGCCATGTTTTATCCTTCTGTCCAGCTAGTGAGACTTCAGGTATTATAATATTTTCCTTTGGTAATTAATGATGGGAGCGATTCATACATTTTATAAATATCTCAGACAGCTCAGAAGTGGAGGTAGATTTTCACTCTAGAGGTAAAGCAGTATTTGTTTACCTATACTACAGTACAGAACATATTCTGAACTTTCCACTTACTGGACATGAAGGCACACTGCTTTGTACTCTTCAGTATAGTTTGGGTGTCCTGCAGCAATGATCCTTCTAATAAACAAAGATAACAGGTGTATGAATACATTTACCAAAGCAGTAGATACTGAAATCATATTATTACAGCTACAGGATAGAAGTCCATACTCTATTACTCTTCTAATACTGCAGCTGTGCTGGGTTGGGTAACCATGGATTTAGTTAGTCCTGTAAGTTACATAAATGTATTTATTTGGCATGATCATATATATATGGGTCTATGTCAGATGATCGAGTTTTCAGAAACTCGAAATTCATATGGCCGAGACTACATGATTATGTTTACTAAAACCGGAACATCAAAAAAACCCCACAAAAATGTACCTTTTTTTTGCATTTTTGCAGAGGGGCAAGCCCCCTGCATCCCACATGCCTGCAAATTATATATACCAACTCTGAGATCATAGCACATTGAAGAAAAGGATACATTTCCTGATCAGTACTGTACCTCGATTCTATTCAAAAGCTTTAAGTTTTCAAAAACATGATCATATGGTCTCAACCATATGAATTTCGAGTTTCTGAAAATTTAATCAACTGATAGGGATCCATAAAATTATTCCTTCTATGTGTTATGCTGAATTTTTCTACAGCTAGTTAGTTGGAGGTTGGATAGTGTGTGTTGCTTGAAGGCAGATTGGATATTTAAGTGTATGTTTTTCTTGTGGTGCTCCAGGCTTTTAAGGCTGCTTTAACATTCTCCACAAACATTGTTTGATGTCATGACTCTGTCAGTTCCTTGCCATCTACAAAGGTTAGAGTAGAGAATGTGGCATACACTCTTTGTGGCTGGATTTCCCTCAAATGGTCATGGCAGCAAACAGCAGCCACGTATCACTGAACAACTAAATCCTCCCAAAAGGGGACTGACATCTGTGTATAGAAATCTTCCAATGCTATTTGGATGTTCTGCAACAATCATCAGGTTATTAAAATGTCATCTGTTATGTTGAATATATTTACATAACTGTACATTTTGTGTAATCATCAAACAAGACTTTTTAACTTCTACATTCATTCACCAGTCCTGACAACTCACTTATTACTTGCAACCTTTCGGTTTCAGTTTACTAATATCTCACCTAGAGACATAGACTTTTTCTCTCCCTCCTCCCTTCCTTCCTCATACTAGCTGATAATCTCATTTCCAGGTTCCTGAAAACTTCATCTATCTTTACACGTATAAGTCAATCTCACATTTCAGCTACTGTACTATTCAGGTAATTTTATTCCCAGATTTGAAAAGGAAGGAAGACTCTAATCTGGTATCTTTTCTATCCAAATTCATTGAAAAACGTGTTGCACAGTATCTGCAAGAATATCTTGATAAATGTGGTATTTTGACTATGTTGTTGTTATTTGTCTTTTGACTTTTCCCAGTTAGGGGTCGCCACAGCGGAACTCAGGTCCGCTAATGATTGGCAGTAGATTTTCACGAATGCCGAGGTGCCAGCTCGACGTTCAACCTTCAACGAAGGCACGCCCATTTACACATATCTTTCGAACGCCCATCCAACCGCGGGGAGGACATGCAGACTCCACACATAAGGCACTCCCTATGACAATTGCATTAATTTGTTAATTAAGCAAGTCTGATAGGTGCAGTGGAAGTACCTTTTGTCAGTGGTGAGTGGGAACACTTCCTGTTTAAGTGACTTGTAAGGCACTAACAATCACCAGCAAACAGCTGCAGGAATTCAATAATTTCTGACACTCGTTGGTTGACTGTTGAAGCAGCTTAATTGTTTATTTTGAAAGAGAAACAAACACAATATTTAATGTTAAAAAGAGGATCAGCAGAGACTGAGAAATGTAACACTGTCAGCATCATCTCCTGTTGAGATGAAGTCCAAATGCTATTATTTTTTTGTTTTCATAAAGCCTTAAGAGTTATGATTCCACTTTACCAGTAAAGCTTTAGCACCACTACACCTCAAGACCAGAGGGCTTTTACTGTACTCCTTCAACAAATAACTGCTGGGCATGAGATTTTGTACATTCAAAACATGTTCTTAATATATACCCTTTCTGTTTCACCTTCTAATTTAATAACATTACATTTAAATGACACTGTCTTATGAGTAAGTACTTTATTTATTTGTTTCTAACAACTGGTATTTTATAGAGGGTTACATTTTATAAACTATATGGAAAGTTTGACATAGAACCCAACTTTATTTCCTTGTGTCCGTTTCACTTTAAAATGTCACTTGATCTAGATTTCCAAGGTGATGTGTCAGCTCATGAAGGGTAAGTAATCAAATGTGTTTGTTAGCTGCTGAAAACCTATTTCACTTATAAGGCACAGTTTGTTTACTGGCAAGTACCAAACTGAAAGCATTCATTCATTATTCAGTTTTCTAATCTGAGTTATTAACATGTAAAATGGAATGGTAGTTGCCTTCTGTCTCCAGAACGGGCTCTATAACTCACCATGACTGTTGTTTACCTGCTCTTCTGAAAAAAAAAAAAAAAAAAAACAGAAAGTTTACATTTAAAGCATGTTTCATTTTTTTATTGAAAAAAGCTATGCAATTGAGCTTGCACTTCAATAAGGTACCAATTACTAGAAGCCTTTGTTAAAGAAATATTTGTGAGCAGAACATACCATGATCTAAGATGTTCAGTGGATAAACGTATAAGATAATTATTTTGGCTAAGCTGGTAACTATCAGCACTCTATTCTAGATGCCTTCCCTAAGCACTCAGCCAGTGAAAAAGCAGCAAAATAAGTTGTGTTTTGTTGCACAGGAGCTCACAACAGATCATTACTGTCTTCCCACTCTTGGCTCACTAAGTCCAGTGAGAAGTGCAGGAAGAACCTTTTGTAGAATCTTTCTGGCCCCTTGGAAAGTATAAGTGCTTTACGGTAATTAATAGTAAGGCTCTCCCCAGCTTCATAAATATTGTTGGGGCCACAGGCACATGGCCCCATGGGCCCAAGCAAACCACAGTTATGGTTTACTATGCTGACATGTAAGTACGTAGGAAGTCCCATTGCCTTGTCCTCTACATAGCAAATAGTTAACCTTGCAGAAGGAATTAGTGCTACACCTAATCTCAAGTCTTTCAGTCTGAGTGTTTGGAGGATCTCAGTATCGGATACCTTGGAAGCATCATTTCTCTAATGAAATTTTATCAGTTCTGAAAGAAACTAAGAGAGTAACCTACCTGAATCCTTACCAAAAGGACTAGACTTTCCTCATGCAAAGAATGCTAGAGATCCATTTATTGTTCATTACCCCAAGTATTTTACTATTAAATGTGTTTATTTGATGACTCGGTCTCTTTCCCTATTAAGACTCAATTGCCACTAAGTTTTGCTGGCTGCTTTCACTGACCTTAACCTGCCAAACAATTATAAGAATGACTCTGAAGGATGCCCTTTATATGAGTTCTCCATGGTATCCCGTTTTCCCTGACAAGGGCATGAATTTAGTAATTAAAGACATACTACTGGCACAGTGATTGCAAAGCAAGAGTATGTATTTGATAGATAGTTATACTGGGGGAATAAGTACCTTGAGTACCTTTATTTTATTTTGTATTTTGTACTGAAGTTTTAACTCACATTTTACTGTATAAGTGCAGTGTTTCTGCATACTTCCAAGAGGGTGATCCCCTTTAAGGCCCCTGTATTTAAACAGCCACTATGTAGCAAGCAGACATGCTATATTAGTGGTCATGTGGGTCACAGTGATGAAAAGATCAAATGATGTATGTGATCAGTGGGAGAAGAGAGAGAGGAGGAGGAGGATTTACTTAAATGTAAGTTGCAATATAAGATTACTCATTTGTATGTTTTAAGAAATTAGTATTTGTAGGCTGTTTGTACAAAACCACTGAAGCAACAGTTACTGAGTATTATATTCAAGCTCATATTGTAAATATATGCTTTATATGGCTTCACTCCTATATTGAATGTACCACATTTATACCACACGTAAAGTTGCAGAACTACAGCTTATACTAGCTAAGATATTTAAGTTTAGAAATATTTATTTATTTTATATATGTTAAATGGGTAAGTGAACTAGTCGTCCGGCTGTCTTTAGCTTTAACCCAGGCTGCAAGGCATAAACACTAAGGTAGTATATATATTTAAGACAAGCAGTATATTTTACACATTGATAATATAGAAGGTAAGAAGCAAATAATACAATCTACCAAAAGTACACTAAGGTAAAAAGAACAAGCATACAAGACTGAATGATAACATATGATAAAAATATCCTCAATATGTTTGGAAGAATTTAAAATAAAGACCAAATAGCATACAAATTGTGTGCAAAATTATGTAGCAGTGCATTATAGACACTAACAATCACGACTTAAGGCAGCAATGACAAGAGTGATAATTTACAACCACGGGAAAAAAAAGAACACACTTGGTAGAAGATGCTGTAGATTATTAGTTTAGCAGGTGGGATGTAAATGTCAACTGAAAAGAAATAGTAAAATGTATTCATCAGCTTATGAGCAGTATGCAGAACCCCCAAAGGAAGATGAAAAGCAAAAATGCAAAGTATAACAGGTGAATAAAATAAATGGGACATAGTTGTTTACCTGTAACAGAAGCAGGTCGAAAGATCACAAATATGCTGTTTATTAATTCATTGCAGTGCAGTGATGCCTCCAGGTGTATCTGTAGTTATATCCTACTGATGCCTCTAGGTGTGTAATGTAAAAAAGAAGAAGAATGGGGTAAACCGACTGAAGGTCTGCTGAGCACAAAACATTCTTCAAGGCAAATAAACTGTGCAGACCACCACTGTCCAAAGTAAAACACTATTTAATTAGGACTAATTAAAACAATAAAAAACAATAAAATCAGTTCACAGGCAATATTGAACAAATATAAGCACTTTCGGACTCTGCCCTTCTTCAGTCAAAGGAAAGAACAATTAATTCTGTATTTAAACATCCAATTTACTTCAAGCTAGCCAATCAAAACTTATATTGCACCCTCCTTTCTCTGAGGGCGGGTTTCATAGGAATATATTCATTAAGTCCTGCTGTTCTATGAGCAAATAGCTCAATGATCCACCTTACTTCCTCTCTTTCAGTAATATCACCTATATTACCCCTTCTTTTATTAAGTGAAATATTACAAATAGCTCTAAATTTAAACTGATGACCACTATTGCCCTCTATGTTTGTAGAGTGCATTATGTATATTTTTATTCCGTATACAGGAAAGATGTTGCAAAATCCTAACTTTAAACATATTGTTGGTCTTGCCTACATAAAATGCTGTACATTGTTGACATTCAGCTATATAAATAATATTCACAGTTCTGCAAGTGGCTTTAGCTTTAAAATTATACAGTTTCCCAGTAACTGGATGTTCAAATAAAGTCTCCTTATTAATAAATGGACATGCTTTACATAACCCACACTGTCTTGTACCTACTTGGCAGATAACCTCTTTCCTCTGATTATTCTTCTCTTGTGTTAAAATATCTTTCAGGTTTTTATTTCTTCTAAACCCAAATTTAGGTTGCTTGCCTACTATTTCCTTCATTTTGTCATCAGATAAGAGTATGTGCCAATTTTTCTTCACTATCTCACATACTCCATGTACATTATTACTATAAGTGAATGTCATTCTAAGGGGTGCTGCTTTCTTGTCTTTTCTCATGTTCTCCTCACCAGAGGAATTATGTTCCATTATAGGGGCTAACTTTGCTTTTCTATAAACATTACCTTCACTTACTTCTTTTTTTATTAATTTTCCATCATAGTCTCTATCTTGAAAAATATATTTCATATTCTGTAGCTCTTCTTCAAAGTCACTATCTTTACTACATAACCTCGAAGCTCTACTTATTTGACCTCTTACTATATTTTTATAAGTGTGTCTAGGAGGCATGCTATGTTGTTTCTCCAACATTCTTTCTGAAATAAGGAAGTTGTAAAACCACTTTGTTCCTGTTTTATCCGTATATCCAAAAAATCAATAACTTCTTCAGAATAAGTAAGGGAAAATTTAAGAAAGCTGGTAGTTTGCTCCAAATACTCCACAAAAAGTAATAACTCATTTATATCATCTTCCCATAAAATAAAAACGTCATCAACAAAACTTCTATAGAGAAGTATCTTATTTTTCCATCTATTATGATCCCCCAGGACAAAAAATCTTTCCCAGAAAGACAATACCAAGTTTGCATAGGTATTTGCACAGGGGGTGCCCATAGCTACCCCCTGTATTTGTCTATAAACATTATTTTGACATAGAAACACATTGTTGGTTAAAACCAACTGTAAGCATTTTTCTAATGTATAGTTTCTTATTATCAGTTTCTCCCATTTGCTTTAATACTTCACAAAACAGCCCTAATGCCATAATCGTTCCCTATGACTGTGAATAAATTAATAACATCAAGAGTTACCATAATAACTTTTTTACCATAATTGTTATGTTCTCTCAATGCTATTAAAAACTGGTGTGTATCTTTCAATACCTAATATTTTTGTTGTCCAAGGTTTTAAAGTGTATTCTAGCCAAATAGACAAATTTTCTGTTACCCGTTTTCTACCTGAGACAATCAGTCTCAATGGGGGATCAATTAAACTTTTATGTATTTTAGGTAGTGCTTTAAAAATGGGTGTTGTCAGATGTTCAATTATTAAAAAATATATAAATCAACATCTATATAATCATTGTCTAACAAACATTTTATACTATTATGTACTTCTTGTACAATTCTGTTAAGCACTATTGGAGAAATTCCAAGATATGTTTTCTCATCTGTTAATAACTCATTTAATTTGGAGTAATAATGTTCCTTGTTTAACACTACCACAGCACCCCCTTTGTCTGCCTGCTTTATTATAATCCTGTCATTATTTTGTAAATCTTTTAAAGCCTGTTTCTGCTCGTGAGTTAAGTTAAAAAAACTTTTTATTTCTATCATCTTCAAAATATTTCTGTAAGTCTGTTTCACAGATTTTAAGAAACATTTGCATAGTGGAACAAAAAGGTGGTACAAAGGTACTAGGTTGTCTTAATACTTCATGTCGTGGTTGTTTGTTAAATAGAGATTGTAACATCACATTTCTACCATAAAACATCATATCCATCACTGTTTCACTAAAAGAACATTCTCTACTAGGTACAAAGGACAAGCCTTTGTTCAAAACAAATAACTCATCTTCAGTAAGAATATAACTAGATAAGTTATAAACAATACTTTCACCAGTCAATTTGAAGTTCTTCTTTTCTTGGCCCCTCTGCCTTCGCTGTTGAGTTTCTTCCACTCTCCTTTCTTCTTCATAGGGGCTGGCAACTGAGCTAAAAAACGCTCATTCTGTCATGCTGCCTCGTTTTCCTTTGGCCTAGCTCCCAGTTCCCTAGGTTGAAGGGTTGGAGCACTTGCCACAACACTGGAAAAAACACCTGTTTCTTCTATATGAAACTCATCTACTTTATCCAGCACTTGTGAAGTTTTGTCTTTAATTTGCGTGTTTATCTCTGTAATACTTGTAGTTTCAACTAGATTGTCTGTGTTTAATTCACTCAACTGCTCATTAACATTGTTTGGATACACTAGTTCTTGTGCTTGTCATGTGCAACTCAGCACAGTTCTTTCTCTAGTCGCTTCCGCATATGCTGTTGTTGTCTCTGTTAAGGGGGCACTGGAACAGACTTCTCCTCTTTCCTCTCTTGGCCACACAAAGATATTTCCAGTCGTGAAATCTTTATAATCACATTGTAATTTTTTAATTTTAATTTGTTGCAGCCTCTGATCAGTCATTGAAAAAGCACAGTATAACTCATCTAATTTCTATATGAATCTTTCCCCCTTAAATTCAGTGTCCAACTTCGTTTGTAAAGCACCCACCTCTTTAGTAATTGTTCTTCCTTCAAAAAATTCTAAAAGCAATTTCATATAAGAAAAGCCCATATTGATGTTTATAAGTTGCCATTAATTGTTCTTTCCTTTGTCTGAAGAAGGGCAGAGCCCGAAAGCACTTATATTTGCTCAATATTGCCTGTGAACTGATTTTATTATTTTTTATTGTTTTACTTAGTCCTAATTAAATAGTGTTTTACTTTGGACAGTGGTGGTCTGCACAGTTTATTTGCCTTGAAGGTGTGTAATGTAGTTTGTTCATATTATCATTATTAATTACAAAACCATGCTGCATACAAGATATTGAAAGATTTCATCTTAAATCTCACATGATGGTCAACACAACTACACTTATATTTGACCTCTATCTAGTGTTGCATTAAGGGATATTAATTGTTGTTTATATACTATTTATTTATATTGCCATAATTGTCATATGTTCTGAATATCTTACTGACTGAGTAACTCAGACAGACCTGCACAGCATCACACAAAAGCTCACAGATGAATGAATGAAATGGTGCTGACACCATGTCTATAGGTTTAGTAATTACTGAGAGATTGCAGGTGATTTACAAAACATTATAAAACTAATATTTACTGTGTTTATCATCATTTATACAATCCAGTTTAGGGTTTAAAATCGAATGATTATAGCTGCTGTAAAGATTTGTTTGTGCTGAACAGTTAACCATTTGCATTTCTTTAGTAACCCTTATGATTCCAGAGATATGAACTTTTGTTTGAAATGGGAGGCCAAAACTTAGTTTTGCCAAAAAGCTCAGGATGCAGTTACTGAAAGTTACAGTATAAACTCAAGAGCTTGATTGGAGTGAAGGAGTAGCAGATAATTATAATTTGTATCCTAGTTAACTAGGCAGGAAAAGAAATGAGATAACTATTTAAAAATAATTAAAAACAATTAGACTTAACCAGGACATAAATATGGCAATGCAGGCATTGTAGGTAGAAGAGAGATATGATAACAGGAGACAAACTAACTTGTTTATTACACACTGCATATAATCAACAGTAGCATTTACTGTCAGTTTTAACCATGTTCATCAAACTGCATACATCAAACTGTGTAGATTGTCAACTCTTTCTTATAAATCATAGAAATATCAACTAAGCATTTCACAAACAGCGTATTTTAATATAGCATCAGTGGAATTATTTAATAAACCTCAAGTTTAATATAGGTGAATTTTATGCATTTGTTCTCAAAGGCTTAATGAAAACTAAACGTCTTGCATGTTGCCCCAAATGTGGCACCTACTATAAGAATATTAATGCACGTGCTATGTCCAACAAATTACAAAGTTTAGACTGTATATTGCAAATTAAGGTGTCTACAATTGCAACAACATTTTCATATTAAACCAGTATGACCATGAAGTCTATCTGTGAGTATGTAAATGAATGGCTAGATAAAACAGCACAATTTAGTTTAAAGTTACAGGTACCGGCAATCACAATTACAGATTGAAATGACAACCTTAGCAACATACTGAAATCTAAGTAGGGTCTCATTCATGATTGTAGGCAAACTGCTGAAAATATGTCCGGATTTCTAGCTGATGACATCATGTTAGCAGTTTCCTATTTCAAGTAAACTTAACTGACCAACATTTAGAAAATAATGACAGTAACCAGCTTTTGACAGCAAATAATTATTCCTCAGAAATCAAAAGCTGAAAGCTAAAAAAAAACAATATAGAAGGATCAACTAAGACCTCTGATAAAACAAGCATAGATAAAAAATCTAAAGAGTACAGTCATAAAATTAAGTCAGTTAATAAGAGGAAAAGAGTCCAGGCTAAAAAATACTAACACATGTTGAAATGAAGATGTAAAACATAAATGACAATGAAATAATAACCAGTGAGACAGATAATTGACTGTTGGTGCTTTCGGAATTAGAGATGGTAGTTTATATTCTTGTTAATCACCCTGAACATCTTTACCCAATATTATAATAAAGAACAGAGTCATTAGTGAATTAGCCATAATGACAAATAATAAAAAAGTTTGGAGGCTTTCAGTGGTGACATTAAAGATATTGCAAATAAAAAGCCAAGAGATAAAGAGGCAAACAACTTGCACAAAGTGGACTGTGGCTTAGAAGAAGGAAAATTAAAAAGAGAAGATCATTAGGAGGACATTTTAATCTGCCTATATTTAATAGCATTCAAAACTTTAAACCATAACTCAACCTAAAAATGAAAAGTGTTATAATATTAATGGTGTTGTTCTTCTTTAATTATTGAATCCCCAAGTAGGACTACCAAAAATTTGGTTTGGTCTAACCAAATCTAGAATAACTGTGTTTAGTTTAGTCCACCAGGAATGAAACTGATGGATAGAGGTACTATGTTGGCAAAACCATACTGTAATAAATTTAAGAACAGTATGACTTATGGGGGGTGCCTTTGAATTGTCTGAAAAATGCCTTAGTGCAAATATCTAATTTTTGTAAGCAGGGTCAGTGGAATTTTACTATTGCCAGGACTGTCAGATTATTGTTTTATTAAAGCCAGATTTTTCAATAACTGGTTAAGAAAATTCTGTTAAATGAAATAAGCAGAACTCATGACTGAGTTTTAATGGATTGTCATCAGTTAAATTATTATGGCACTAACTTTGTCAGTGACAAACTTTATACTCTGGTGACAAACCTTTTTTGGGATAACACCATTACTATAGCAGTACAGACTGTATACACTGGATATAGTGATGTTATAAAAGTGTATTTTTATAATACCAGAAGTCTAGAGAGGAAGTGGAATGAGGTTATACCCATATATACCTGTACAACTGTCAGAGTTTGGTATTAAATAATGTTGGGATACATCACGTATCTACTTTGATGGGTATAGAAATTTGAGTTTTTAAAAAAAATGTAACCTCATAGGTTCATAGGTTTATAGGTAGGTAGGTACTAGGCTATCGGCCTGGGGCCTATACAAGCCCAGCCAAAAAGGTACCCTGGCTTTTGCCACCCAAGAAAATTATTTTCCTGTGCCACTGTCGAGCAGAGCCAAAGAGGTGATCCCCGGGGTGAATTTCCTATTTCCCATCCAATCATCAAGATTTTTCTTGAAGAGTGCTAATGAGGAGCTTTGTTTGATATAGATAGGTAGTTTATTCCAGAGTATGGGAAGTCTCTGGGACAGGAATCTGTCCCTCCGGCATGTTCTGTTTATTGTGGTGACAAGGTTTAGGTCCCTAGAGCGTGTAGCTCGGAGGGATTGGGATTTCTTTAAGTGGAGCATGTCCAACAGCTCTGGGTTTGACATAGCTTTGTATGTTAGGCAGAGATCACCTCTGAGTAGGTGATATGCGACTGAGTAAAGCTGGAGTTTTTTGAGAAGGTCTGCATAGGGCATCTGTTTGAGTCTGGTAATCCTCTTTGTGAGGTATTTCTGCGGCCTTTCCAGTCACTGTAGATGTCTTGTGATGTACATACCAAAAGGGGCATTGTACTCTATAATGGGTCTAATGAGTGATGAGTAGAGGGGAACAATGACCTCTTTTTTTCTTGATGAGAAACCTTTTGTGATGAGGTGTGCCATGTGGAAGGATTTCCTGACTACTGTGGCAATGTGATTATCAAAAGAGTCTGTCCTCCTGTGTCCCAAGGTCTCATCACACTTTTGGTGTTAGGTATACTATTGCCTATGTTGTAGTTCATGGGTACAGAGTTTTTACCAAAGGGGATGACAATGCCCTTTTTGGCATTGAGATTGAGGCCATGGCTTTGATACCAGGCATCTGTCTCATTGAGGCCCTTTTGTAGGATGTCCACATCGTTAGGAGTTTTGATTATGGCTCCTAGTTTGCAGTCATCTGCGAACTTTGTTAACCAAAGAACTTCTGTGTTAGCCTGTACTTCAGAGAAGTAGATACCAAACAGGAGAGGACCCAGGACTGAACCCTGTGGTACTCCGCTTGTCACTGGTCTGAAGTCGGATTTGGAGTCTGCTACTTTCACAGTGTGGGTTCTGTCAGTGAGCCAGTTGGCAACCCATCTTGTGACATAGGGATTTATACCTAGTTTAGTGAGTTTATCTATAATTCCAGAGTAGAGGATGGTGTCAAAAGCCTTGGCAAGATCTAGATAGGCTGTGTGAACCATCTTACCCTTGTCTACGTCTTTGGTGACTGCTTCAAAGAAGTCTATGAGGTTTAGGAGACATGATCTGTCTTTTACAAACCCGAACTGGGTGGGGTCCAGAGTTTGGAGATTACCAATGTCTTTGTTTATAATTTCCATGATGATATTTTTCATGGCCTTGCAGACCAGGCTCATCAGGCTAATGGGGTGGTAGTTCCCAGAGTCCGTGGTGGCTCCCCCCCTTATGGAGTGGGATAACCGTCACTGTGCGCCATTCAGTAGGCACAAAGCCTCAGGTGAGGCTATGATTGAACATGGTACTTAGGTGGGGTGCCAGTTCGTTCTGTAGTTCATGTATAACACAGCCTGGGATGTTGTCTGGTCCCATGGATGCTGTGTTCTTGGCTTTGGAGAGTGTGGTTTTTACCTGTGCAGCCGTGATTACAGGAACTTTGCATTCTTCCAGTATAGAGATGGGCTCTTTATGGGGTGAGAGGGGGGTAAAGTTAGCACTGAACCTATCTGCCAGGATGCTGGCAATATCAGTTGGGTCTGTATATTTAGTGCCATTGTGCTGTAACTCAGAGAAGATCTGAGTGTTGCCATTGAGATTATTGACATAGCTATAAAATGCTTTGTGGTTGTCTTTAGAATCAGTGGGTGGAATAATGACACTTATGCACTCCTCCCTACCTGTAAGGATATTCTTGGTTAAAAATAAGAGCTGAATACTAGTATAATATATAATTGATAATTGAAGGATCAATACAGCATGAAGTATTATACTTAACTGCATGCTGCAGGAGTCAAATTGCAGTGTATATATAAGTTTTTTCAAATGTTAATCCATAGTATTTCTAAGGGTCTTACAGTCCTTCTTAGGGATTTTAATTATCCAAATATTAACCTGGCAGCAATAAATCCTATAATTTATCATAAGCAAAAATGTTTAAATCTGATTAACTTGTAAGGTATGCAATAAATGTCATCCTCTACTAGCTATTAAAACAGAATTTTAGGTATTTTTTCTTTTAGTATTAAAATATTATTTCTGATTTAGAGTTTATAGACTATCTAGGCACTTCAGACCACAATGCATCTGTGTTTAGACATTATCAATGTGGTTGCATTCAGTATTAACTGAAAATGTAACTATAAAACAATAATAACAATCTAGCAATACATATCTCCATGATTTATCTGTGAACCTGACTTTTATAAAGGATTTTTAAAGCTGTGGTTAAGATGTTTTTTTATTGTAAAGGTATGTCTGTGTTGTTTGGCTACAAGAGACCTAGTTCACCTTATAAAGCTCTTTGTGACATTTATTACAGGAATATTAGAATATATGTATAATTTTTACAGTTATAGCATCACTTACATTATTCTACTGTAGTCAGACCAGAGAATGTTTACAAAGAAGATCCAATCTATATCCAATTTATAATTGTCCGAAAGATTATAAAAACATGTCTTAGAAATTATCGTATATTGGCATGCAAACTTTGCCTTGTGTTTTAGAGCTTATAACTTTGAAATATTGCTAACATTAATGTGCACTGAGTTTCAGACCATGGACCAAGAGCTAAGGGACCTTTCTTTAAAGATGTTATTAACATTAAATGTCACCAAGAAAAGAGATTCCTACATGAGGCAAAATATATATCAAAGTTGTAGAGCTGGATGCCACTTACTTTAAAGTTATAAAGAATATTGATGAGTACATTTACAACAGATAAAGGTATATGAAACAAATATGATCACAGTATCATGGAAAGAATTTCCCTAAATGGCATTTGGGTCTGAATACTGGATATGTGAATTATGAACTCTCCTCCTTTGCTATAGGCTGAACTCAATTATTTATTTTAGAAAATTCCTTTCTTTATTACTGTGACCTGAGCCAAAATGGTTTCTGAACTTTAATCCCAGTTTTGCAAACAACAATATACAGTTTTCCACAGTGACAAAGAGCCATTATGAACAAATTCCTTCTTTATGATTAAGGTAGTCTCTGATGTATCCTTGAACAGATCTGCTTTCTCTACTTAAGTTCATACATTTAAGAGACAGTCAAAAACGAATGAGAAACACTGATTCTGCCAAATCAGAATCATATACTAAATATCTTGCTCATGTATCAAGATTAGGTTTAAAGGAGTTCAAAGAGTTAGATGATTTAAAATATATATTAGTAAATTTTTCCATAACTCTGGAATTCTTAGAATTATGAAAGATTGTTTCCATCTAGTTTTGAATGGCTTTACACGCACCTTCATATCAATATTATTGAGATTTTTATCATGATGTAATTCTATATTTCATCAAGACGTGTGTTACATTCCAAAAGAAGTTTCCCTCTTATATACTGTTAGTGTAAAATATATAGATTTAAGCACCTGCTCCTCTCTGAATAACACAGCTTACAGCCCTGGTAAATTCTTTTGTGAATGTCCTTTGCAGAGACTCAATGCATTTTAGTTGCCCCTTAGTATAGTGCTGTTATACTCCAGAACTGGACTTATATATAATTTATATAAAGCTGTAAGACAGGTACTATCCCTTGTTGCAAGTTTTTTTAGCATAATTCCAAGTTGTTTCCTGGCTTGCCATCTAATTATTTGTACATATTTGCCAAATGAACACCTTAGTCCCTGAAGACATACACTTCAGATAAAACAGTTGTTCAGATAACTTGGATATCTAATAGTAGGTTTGCCAAAATACATCACTTGTCATTTGTCCATGCTGAATTCAAGACTGGTGAAAGTGTCCCAAGAGCAGACTTCTGACATGTAGGAGCTAATTATTTGAGCATTATTCTCACTGGAGACAACAAAGCCAACTCGTAGGTCATCTGCTTATTTGCTTATCCAGCAATATTTATTTTTAAGAATAGTGACAAATGCTATGTTAAACAAGATATGACCTAAAACTGATCCATGAGAAACATTTACTTTCACTGGCATACACTCAGAACTGCTTCCATGTACTACTACAGATTGTGATCTACCTGTTATCCATTCCATGATCCATCTTCTGATCTATGGGTTTATGATTGCAGCAATGACAGCATTTAGAAAAACTGTGAGATAAAGAATCTAAGGCCTTTTCCATATCCAGAAATATTACACTCAAAGGCAGACCAATGTCTGAAGCATATATCTGTTCATAAAATTCTATTAGAATTGTTTATGTTGATTTTCCTTTGTAAAACCATATTGAGGGAAGTCTGGTAGTTCCAATTATCAGCTCTATTAATAATATTGATAATACAGCATTCAAATCATTTACTCAGGACTGAAGGTAGGCTGATTGGTCTGTAATTTTTAGCCTCATCCCTATTGCCTCTCTTATACATATGGGTAACATATATAAGAGAGGCAATAGGGATTATTTCCAAAAAAAGGTATCACTCCAGTGAATAATAAAGCTGTATAACAAGACTGATGGGATACCATTGGGACCTATTGATGTTGCTTTGTTAATACGATGTAATGCCTTACTCAGTGCCATAGAGCTAATGCTAGCATGTGGGGTTTAAGTTGCAATATCATACCATGGAATGTTGTTGCCATCATTACAAGTAGTGTTATTTCCACTAATGAAATAGTTATCGAACACATTAGCAACTGATACAGGATCATGAAGTAGAATGTTGTTATCTTTAAAGATACAGACTGTGTGTTGATGTCTTATTTTTCTCTTTACATAGTTACACAATCTTTTCTTATTGCTTTTTCCTTCTGAAAGTTTGAGTGTTCTGATTTAGCTTCTATTATCTTCAATTTTAGGTCCTTATTAATTTAACTTGTTTGTGTTGTATTTGTTAGGATGGTTTTTGTACATGTCAAAAACACATATCTTTTTGTTGTAAAGCAATTTTACCTGTCAGTACTACCAGTGAGGAAAGTTAGATTTACCATCTACTGATCTGTATAGCCCAGTACTTTCAACATCCTTTTCTATAATATTTTCAAAGACTGAATAATCATAATAGGTATCCTCTTTTGAAAATTACTCAGACCAAGCAACAATATTAAACGCTTGCTGTAGATTTTTCAAATTAATTTTGCCATATGTATATATTTTAACTTCTGCTTCTTCTTCTTTTAGCTCTTCATGTTAGGGGTTGCTACAGTGGGTGACCTGTTTCAATTTCTTCCAGTCCTCTGCATCTTGCTCTGTCACACCAACCACCTACATGCCCTCTCTCACCACATCCATAAACCTTACCTTAGGCCTTCCTCTTTTCCTCTTACGTGGCAGCTCCATCTGTAGCATCCTTTTCCCAATATACCCAGCATCCCTCCTTTGCACATATCCAAACCACTGCAATCTCACCTCTCTGGCCTTGTCTCCAAACTGTCTAACCTCAGCTGACCCTCTAATATACTGATTCCTAATCCTGTCCATCCTCGTCACACCCATTGCAAATCTTAGCAACTTAACTCTGCCACCTCCAGCTCTGACTCCTGGCCTTTCATCAGTGCCATTGTATCCAACCCATATAACATAGCTGGTCTCACTACCCTCTAGTAGACCTTCCCTTTCACTCTTACTGGTACCCATCTGCCACAAATCACTCCTGACACTCGTCTCCACCCACTCCACCCTGCCTGTACTCTCTTTTCCACTTCTCTTCCACATTCACCATTAATCTGAACTGTTGCTCCCAAGTATTTAAACTCATCCACCTTTACCAGCTCTACTCTCTGCATCCTCACCATTCCTCTATCCTCCCTCTCATTCACACACACATATTCTGTCTTAATCATGCTGACCTTAATTCCTCTCCTCCCTAGAACATATCTCCACCTCCCAGGGTCTCCTCAACCTGATCCCTACTCTCACTACAGATCACAATGTCATCTGCAAACATCATAGTCCACAGGGAATCCTTTCTGATCTCGTCTGTCAACCTGTCCCTCACCATTACAAATAAGAAAGGGCTCAGAACTGATCCTTGATGTAATCGCACCTCCACCTTAAACGCATCTGTCACTCCTACTGCAGAACTCATCACTGTCATATTACCCTTGTACATATCTTGTACCACACTTACATACTTCTCTGCCTCTCCTGACTTCCTCATACAATACCAACTCCTCTTTATTCACCCTGTCATATGTTTTCTCTAAGTCCACAGACATAATGCAACTCCTTTTCACCTTCTCTATACTTCTCCATCAACACACTCAGGGCAACCATCGCATCTGTAGTGCTCTTTCCCAGCATGAAACCATACTGCTGATCACTAATCATCACCTCCCTTCATAACCTAGCTTCCCCTACTATTTCCCATAGCTTCATGCTGTGATTGATCAGTTTTATCCCTCTGTCATTACTACAGCTCTGCACATCACCCTTATTCTTAAAAATCAGTAATGAAACACTTCTCCACTACTCAGGCATCCTCTCACTTTCCAAGATTTCATTAAACAATCTGGTTAAAAACTCCACTGCCTTCTCTCCTAAACACCTCCATGCTTCCACAGGTATGTCATCTGGACCAACAGCCTTTCCATTCTTCATCCTCTTCATAGCTGTCCTTACTTCCTCCTTGCTAATCCATTGCATTTCCTGATTCACTATCCCCACTTCATCCAACCTTCTCTGTCTCTCATTCTCTTTATTCAACAGCCCCTCAAAGTACTCTTTTAATCTGCTCAACACACTCTTCTAGCTTGTGAGTATGTTTCCCTCATTATCCTTTATCTACCTTACCTACAGCACATCTTTCCCAGCTCTGTCCCTCTGTCTAGCTTATTTTAGGCCCTTTTCTCCCTCCTTATATATATATATATATATATATATATATATATATATATATATATATATATATATATATAGCTGGTTTAAATATCTTGAATAGTAGACCCAAATTATTATCTCTGTTAATAAGATTGACAACACAGCATTTTGGGCACCGGATGGAGATATAATTTGGACATTACAGACAAAAGTGGGCACATCAGTAGCAATAATATCTACTAAATCAGTTCCCCTGACCTTTTCTTTTTCCAGTTGCTGTAATCCATGAAATGTTACCAAACAAGTAAAGTGCTTAGAGTAAAGATTATTAGCTGACAGATTATTTCATCCTATATCAGGTAATTAAAATCACCTAAGAGTATTATATTTGTTTTGCACTTTATGTTCTAATCCAGCTAGATAGTCAGAGTGTGTATTAGACCAACATTAGGCCACAATAACATAGAAACTCTTAGACAATTATGTGGGCAGATATCATATAAGTACACAAACACAATTATGCTTTCTAATAAGTTAACAGTTGATACCAGTTGATACTAGGGAATATGTGATACTTTGAGTAATCCGCCACCTCCTCACACACCATCTCTTAAGCATTCATATTCAGTGTAACTGGGGTAGTAAAGATTACAACAATTTCAAAAATTTGAAATTATGACAATTTTAAAATTACATATACCAATCATATGTACTAGTTCATGGTATTTATTAGACTTTAGGCATTGAGGT
The DNA here is from genome assembly GCF_019279795.1 of Protopterus annectens. Classification (NCBI taxonomy): domain Eukaryota; kingdom Metazoa; phylum Chordata; order Ceratodontiformes; family Protopteridae; genus Protopterus; species Protopterus annectens. The sequence continues at coordinate 157,792,264 of NC_056751.1, forward strand.
AGAAACCGTTTATAATGCTCTCAGGTCTTCTTGGGTTTGAAATTTCTTGTTGTGTGATGATCCTACAAAAGAATGTAGTACTTCTGTCATTCTGCTTAATACAAAGCAGGTCTTATAGTCACTGAAGGTGTAACTTATCTTTGGCAAACTGGTCATGCAAGTATTCTTCCTAATACATAATACACTCTTTCTGTAGACAAGACAGAGCTGTCTTAATGACGTGTTGTATATGAGTGCATTTATTGTAACTACAGTCACTCCACAGAGTTGAAAGGATAATCTGACTCAGAACCAGTTTTATAGAAGTGTTTTCTGCTAATTTGATCAATGCTGCTGGTATATTCTTAATGCAAGTTAGTAGTGTAATGTACAGGTCTTTGATACCAGCACGAATAAAACATACATTGTAGCTTGGTTTGATTTTGATTAATTTGTGTAACATATTTCTGATGTCAGTTAACTTTAAACCAGATAAAGCACTAACAGTGACTTTGTTCTTATTTAGTTTACTTAGTGTACCAACTGTCAGGCTTAAAATAGAGTCAACAGGAATTAAACTTTCTAGATATTTGTCACTGTCTTTTCCCATAACTTCATTATAATCAGAAACTTCACAATTAGTAGTTAAATGCAGATCAATACTACTGTCGTCAAAAACATAATTAGTCAGTAGGTCCAACTTCCTTTTTCTTCTTATTGTGCATGTTATCTGCTATCCTTAATGCTATCATCACTGGTGTATCCAGTCCTTTCCATTCCATGGCAGTTGACACTTAATTCTGGATCATACCTCTCAACCTGGAATCATCAAAGACCTGGACAAGACCCATGAAAAATAGGTACAAATCTGTATGCTGATTAACATAAAGCTTGCATACATAATTATGTAACCCCGCCCACTCCAATGGAATTGTGGGATACCAACTTTCAAATGCAAACTGAAGAACAGACAAGCAAAATATGGCACCAGATTCCCCATGCAGCCATTCCAATGTCCCATTACCTGTGTATTTTGCCCCATTTACCATAAACACTAATGTGCATACTAAAACACTAATGCTCATACTGCTTTACTAATACAATGATTATTTGGATTTTATTTTTACATTTTACAGCCCAATAAACAATCAATAGACATCTGCTAAACATAGCAACACTATCTCACAACAAAAATAGACTTGGCATTAAAGCTTCTCATTCTACTGCAGTTTAGTTTCATGCATGTCAGTGTTTAAATTATGATCATTCATAAATTCATTGCTTGTATTTCAAATTCTTTGTGTGTATGTGTCTGTAGGTCTGTGAGAGGTTACTCTAAAACTCATTATTAACTGATAAATAATACAGCCATTTCAAAAGTCAATGACCGCCACAAAACAGACAGTTAATATTACAACTAAGTGTATAATCAAGCTGCAAATGGAAAGGAAAAACATTTGACTTATCACATACTTGTATGATGACTCATGGGAAAGCACATTTTAGTAAGTGCTCACATTTATATATACCAAGTGTAAAGCAGTATAGCAAATTCAGGTGGAGTATAAATATTAACATAACAGCAAAAATATAGAATTTAATATAAAAGGAGCCCTATAAATGTGATCCTGAGTGGTTAAATATGAGCTAAACAAAGTCCAACATGACAAAATCATAACAAAATGATTTCATCTGCAAATAAAATCAAAAATAAAATACATTCATACACACTCACAAACATGTACAGCTATTTAGACAGATAGACAGCTAGATAGATATTGATATATAATTATCTTGGTTTCTCAAATAGTGTTTGTTAGACAGAACCTAGATTAAGCCCATAAATAAATTGAGACATTTAGTATGTGTTCTGTACAAATCTATGAAATGAATGAAGATATCTGTCATGACAAGAAAGGAAATGAACTGCTATTTGAGCATTAAAAAGGATTTTAGCACCTGATCTCAGTGGAATGCCAGTGGAATGCCTTAGTTACATGTTAAAACAAGCAGCTGCTGTCTTTTTGAGGCAGACAAAATGTTTCAATGTTCCTCTTAATGAAGACTCTGTGGTACAGATATGGAAAATTACTGTATTTATATCTATAATTTACCTTTGCCATGTTAATTTTATCTGGATGTCGCTTAGTTTTAAGTCTTAGTAAATGAGTCAAAGAATACTGACAACACAGACTTTTCAAAAATATCTTTCAAGTGAGAAAAAATGTGATATTTTTATCCTGAATGTTGGCTGTGAAATGCAGCTCATCAGATCTAGGTAGCTCCTTAAAACAGATTATTAGCCTAGCAAAAAAAAAAAAAGTGTTCCCTTCATCCTCAAGGAGGGCAAGACAAGATAGACCAGGGAAAATTTGAGGCGGCTAATTCAGTTATACAGCTTACCTCTCAACTGTCCAGATGTTTACAGAATGTCCAGATTTTTGACTCTTATTTTTGTTCTGCTTCTCATAAAGTCTGTGTTTTTTTTTTCTGGCAAATTGCTGGAAATTGAAGTCATTAAATTTGTGTTTCAGACTTCACATCCTTCATTAAACGTATGCCTGCCAAGTTATAATGATTTGTTTTTTGTTTCAGACTCTCATTTTTATTGAAAAAGCACTGTATAGTAAGAGAAAAGTCATTACAGTTATCTGCTTATTAATCTAAAATTGGTATTTTATTAATACTGGAAGTGAGATTTTGATTCTGCCAGACAGACTACATGGAAGGGCAAGCATCATGGGTTGACCACTTATAATATAGTGACGAGAAGAACTTGCGGATAAACTGGACAAACTATCTTGCCTTGTGAATAAACTACTACAGCACACTGTTGTACTGAAGGCAGAAAACAGCCTCCATAACGAGACTCTTGAAGAAGGTACAATAAAATACCCTTCCCTAGAATTGAATGCAAATCATCATGGCTTCCAAATCTAGGAGCATGCCATAAGCATTAAAAAAACACTGAAGGAAAGCTGGACTCCATGGAACAAAATGGAAGACACAGAGAATCACCACAAAAAGTTAAGGCTTGTGTATGTCCCACAACAGAGTAGAAATGAAGCCCTGTGAAACGTCTTAGAGGAACAGCTTTTAAAGCCATTATGTATCATCTTTTACAGCAAAAAATCATATAGAACCTTAAGTCTTTGGTCCTTTCGGACCCATTTCTTAAACATTTTTAAACTACTTAATTGGTCTGATAAATAATTGTACAATCTAGACGGGAATGTCACCACTACACAAAGTGTAGACTTAAGATCTATACTTGTCAGGACTCCTGGGTCTGTGCAACTGAGAATAGCACTTAATTCTGTGGAATCTGTTATCAAAATTACCTACTGACTGTTTCTAGAAATCCCTCAAGGGTCTCCATGAAGTGCCAATGGAGCAGTCATATTTTCTATACACTGACAAAGCACTGTAGTCCTTCAAAGGTTGACAATTAAAAGAAAAAAGAAGAGGTTGATCACTGAAACTTTTATAGCACAAACTGCTCAGAGTGGAGCCTACTTTGACCTCTTCCACAAAAGACCAAGGAAGGCAGCAACCATTTCTATTAGATTGGTAACTGTGTCAGTTGCTGCCCTAGGCAATCCCTCAGATACAGCCATCCAAAAGGATTTCAGGACAAAAAAAAATATTGGGCCTTCCAAAGAGCCCCCAAAATGTCGTTCAACATAGATTTGGGGACAATGGGAACCAAAAAGAAAAGAACCCTTAAGTAGTATACTTTAAAATGATACTTCTTTCAGAAACTGGTGTAGATAGCAATACTTGCTCTTTGCTACCATTTCTAATGCACATACACGCACACAAACACACACACAGGAACACACACATTTGCTCTTTGCTACAGTTTCTAATGAACACACACATACACACACACAAACACACACACACACACGCACACTACCATTTTACATTCCTTACTTCTTCTAAATAAATCCAGCCAGGAGCGAAAACAACAGCCAGCAAGCGATAATCCAGATAGGCGAGCCTTCTAAATAAATCCTAACTCCAGAAACAGTGAGCGATAATGCATCCAGCCAGAGCCTTTTAAATAAATCCTTTCTGGCTCTGGTGAGTGATAATACATCCACAAACAGCCAGTCAAGCCTTCTAATAGATTCCACAAACAACCAGGGCAGGCGAGCCTTCTAAATTTCTGTTCTCACTCACAAAACATTTAAAACAGAGCCAGAAATACATGCGCGCACTGAGCGAGCTCTATTCTGATAGGCTAGTAGCCCTGACAGAGCTGACGTCATTGCACACAATGACGTCAGCTGACAGACAGCAAAAAATAAAAAAAAACAAAACAAGGAAAAGAAAAAAAATCGGAAGTGAAGGGGTGCCACTCGGGAATCGTGGCACCCCATTATTTGGACCCAAAACTCAGTAAAAAACAAGTAATTTGGGACATTTGGGAGGTATGTTCTGGATATAACACCTTTGGTTAATATGGGTTCTATAATTTCATGTTCCTAGCCAGCCAATTAACTCCTAGTGGCTCTATAGTTAATACTGCTATACCCAAATCTCTACTCTCTTTTAGCCTCCAACCGGTCTCTATATCCCTTATCTGATCCTTAATGAAAAAACTAAAGCCAACTACTCTTTCAGCCGACCTTCTCCCAGCTGAGTATCTGCAAAAAGCTGCAGATGCTATAGCATACCCCATCTCTATCTTGATCAACAGAACCATTACAGAAGCCACCACCCTCTCCATTAGCAAAATATCCTATGTCATACCACTCCATAAAGGCGGCACAGCTACAGAACTATCTAACTATAGACCAATAGCCATATTGTCACCACTGGCCAAAATCATGGAGAAGTGTGTGCACAAACAACTTCTGCACTATCTCATTCAGAATAAACTGCTGACCAACTCTCAACATGGCTTTAGACCCCATCACAGCACCTCCACAGCCCTCCTTTCTTTCACCAATGTAATTAACCAAAACCAGAATAACAACAAAATATATTTAGCCCTCTTTCTGGATCTGTCCAAAGCTTTTGATGTGGTCAACTATCAGCTACTCATCCACAGTATGAAAACCTTATCCTTACATAACCAAGCTCTCCAATGGTTCAATGCCTACCTCAATGGTAGGCAACAAGTGGTATTATGGCAGAACAAGCTCTCTTGCCTGTCACTCAATACCATAGGAGTTCCCCAAGGCTCCATATTAGGACCCCTTCTCTTTTCGATCTTTATTAATGATCTCCACACAGCCATCCCAGATGCTACCTGCATTCAATATGCAGATGACTCTACATTGGTATGCTCTGACACCTCTCCAATAAACCTAATATCAACAACCCAGAATGCATTTACCATAGTTGAAAACTGGCTCTCTGATCATCGCCTGATCTTAAAACCAAACAAAACCAAACTACTACTTTTCTCTCCCACTCGTAAATCCTCAACAGCATCCTTTACCATAAAATCTAACAACGGCACCATCATCTTCTCAGACCCCTATACAAAACTCCTAGGAGTAATTATTGATAACAATCTTAGATTTGACATACATGTTAATCAAACCATTAAATCCATAAACAAGAAACTTGGGTCACTGTACAGGATAAAATCCTTCCTAACTCCAATGGCTAGATCAGCCATTGCCCACTCTCATCTTCTCTCTACCCTTCTTTATGCCTCTCCTATGCTTACTAACCTTAGCAAACTCTCCAGCTGCTATAATCACATCACCAGATTTGCAACTGGCATGCCCTATAGGACACACCACTGCCTTAACTTAAAAGACCTCGGCTGGATAGAACTGACAAGCCTTCTCCAGCTTAACCAGCTAATAAATATAAAATTCCCAAACCACCAGGCAACACCCCTGCATTGGAAAATATAAATATCCCATACAGCAATCTAGGCTCACTCCGCTCATCTAATAGACTGCTTGTCCAAACAATCAAATCCAATAATTCAGCTGGCAATTCTCTATTTGCTAATGCTGTTGATAAAATATGGAATTCCCTCCCTGTCAACCTTACTCTTGTGACCTCCTTAGCCCAATTCAAGAATAATCTCAAACTCCATTTCAAATCACACTGGCTATGTCCATATTCTAGCCCTGATTAGCTGCTTCTTCTAAAACTGGGTACTAATATCCTCTTGTTCACTCTAGCAGAGAAACTGAACCTTCTCAATTTTGGATATGATCTAACTCTGTACTTGTTTGACTGAGTCAGTCTACAAAAAGATGCCTTTATTATGATGAATACCATTTGTAAATGTTTATCTGAGGTATGGGTCCTATAGCCACAATAGGAGGTATGTATATAAACTAAATTTAATTCTGCATTTGTTGTATCTGTAAACTAGCTTGCTTGAACAAGTCTGCAAAAATAATTTTTTCATAAATAATTACTATACGTAATATTTTTTTTCTGAATGTATCTATGTTGGAGCTTTTTTCCCTGGGCCTCCGCTGAAAATGGACATGTATCCGGTCAGACTATCCTGGTCAACAAATGTAAAATAAAATAAATAAAAATAAAAATGTAAAATCACTGTACATTTATAATTGAGCAAATAAGGTACCATATCTTTGCTTTATGTTCCTGTTTCATTATAAGCTGTACTATCACTATTTGTAGAATTAAAGCTAATGTCAATTTCTTCAATAATATCACCATGTTTAATTTTACCTTTGCATTTTTTTATTATATGGATAACTCATTTCTTCTTTGTCTTTTTCATTGTTTTAGCACTGACTTTTGCCCAAGCTTTGATTTTATATAGTTTTTTTTTTGGGGGGGGTATATAAATACCCATTGAACTGCTTAGAGCTATTGTAGGTGATGAGGATGTTGAATCATCTGCCACCTCCTGATTACTAGTTTTAGAGATGTTGGTGTTACTAGAGACTTGTAATGTATGGTATTTTCAATTCCCCTGCTACATGAAACATAAACATTTTTATTCCTTATAGTAATATGAGCAGACTGGACATTGGTGCTATGATCTTTGCTGGAATTATTCTGTGTATTCTCTTCACTCCAATTATAAAGAAATTCAGAGACTGTTCTAATGTCTACACCATTACTACATAAGCAATTGTATTACTCATCCATTTTAATATTAAGTATGAAAGTAATCTCACAAAGCTTAGAAGAATTAAGACAGGAATTGTTTAGTAGTAAATGAAAGTTCTTTATCAAAATTCTACATATTGCACATTCCACTGGCTAGTTATTTTTAAGTAGAGCTTCCAGTATGTAAGAAATTGATTAAATCCCTGGTCAACCATCTACTGATCTAGCAGTGTCACACAAAGATATACAAAGCTTATCGGGTTGGTGCTAAACTGTCCCTTCCTATAAGTACTCATCAATGGCATACCTTACAAAGGAAGCCTGAGAATTTGCTGAAGAAACTGACCGATCATATTAGTAAGATGAATGATTTGCTGGAGGAAACAAACTTAGCAGGAGGTCTGGTCCCCTGAAGTCATGGTGTTTTTAGATTCTATGTGCTGTATTTTACAACATTTTCCAGTGTTCTGATTAATATTTGTGAATTACCCTTCTTCTGTGGACTTCTAATGAATATTTCAGTTTTATCATAATATTCTGGATTAATATGATTAATGTGCCTTGTTTCAACATGGATTATTAACTGGGTTTGCTGTTTTACTATTTTTTTCGTGGTGTTCATCACTGGTTTGTGGCATTTTTTCTGGATTGTTTGGGATTGAGCAACCAGTGAGCATGGCAGAAGGAAATTTGGTTGTGAGCGATGGTGTAGGCTGTTTGGTGAATAATATCATCAGGAATGACAGACTTCTGAATTTTATGGATGTACAGCAAAATCCATTGCTCTCTGGTGAGTTGCCATTTGATGCATGTGAGCAGGATGTGCTTAAGACAGTGGATTTTAAAGCCTGTGATATAATGAGAGGTATAGAGAATGACCTGTACCATTTTAAAAAATTACAATGTCAGCAGTACCATCTGGAAGCTTGTGTTAAAATGAATGTTGTACCCAGGGGCCTTAGGGTCCTAAATATGCCAACATATGGGGATGCTTACCCTGCTCTATTGTCATCATTGATAAATACAAATACATGGCTTGTATGCTGAATCATTTAGGTGACACTAATACCTATGCTACATTATCTGCACAAATGCTAAAAGGTGTCATTGAGAAAGTACACTTTTTAATATTTGATTTATTAATAACTGGTATGGTTTCAGAACAGCTTTTTGAGTATTTTAAGGTTAAATATCCTGTTGTGCTCATAATTTATGGTATTCATAAGATACATAAGAATATTTTAAATCCCCCAATGAGACCGATAGTTTAGAGTAGAGGCTGGGTCACAGAGCCTCTTTCGATTTTTGTCGAACAAAACCTACACATAGTTTTAAATGAATGTCATACCATATTGAAAGATACTAAGAGTTTCTTGAATGAGTTGAAAGACTACATGGAGGTTATCAAGGGCCCTTGTTTGTTTGTTACTTTAGACACAGAGTCTCTCTTCACTGTTATCCCCAGTGAATGGGGTATAGAGAATGTGAGGGAACTGCTGTGTAGGAATAATGTGACGACCAACAAAGTGAACCTCATATGTACATTGCTTGAGATCATTCTCGAACACAATGTTTTGATTTTTGGGAATGACTGTTACATACAGAAAAGTGACGTGGCTATGGGCACAGCCTGTGCCAATAGCTACACCAATTTATCTTTGGCCAATTGGGAGATTTATCATGTGCTTTCCAACAGTATTTATTGTAATTGTATTAAATGGTACAAACATTTTGTGGATGATATTTTTGGATTGTATGCTGAATCATTTAGGTGACACTAATACCTAGTTATGGCAAGGCACAGAACAGCAATTGAATGATTTCTTTCTTTATTTGAATCAGCTGAATGATTTTTTAAGATTCACATATAAATATTCAGCTGTGGAGATAGACTTCTTAGATGTCAAGGTAATCAAAGCAGAAACGCAAGCAGCCTCCATCCCCCAACACAACCCAAATGACACATAGCCCACAGACTCAGTGTGCCACTTAACCACAGCCAATAAGGCAAAACAAAGTACCCAACACACTAGTCATAGGTGACTCTATAGTCCGGCACACTGATGTCCCACTCACCAGGCTAAACAAGGATCAGGTTACTGTCAGCTGCCTGTCGGGTGCCAGGATCCGCCACATAATCCACGCACTGAGGTCACTCCACAACAAGTACAAATATGACTCTGTCATTGTCCATGTTGGTGTGAATGACCTGAGATGTACCTCCCTGGACTACATGAAAAGAGACATGGAAGAGCTCTCTGATCTTGTAGCCCAGGCAGGTATGACCCTAGCCCTGAGTAGCATTTTGCCATCACCCAGAATGATACCGCAGTACAAGGACAAAATGATTGACTTCAACAATTGGCTAAGCTTCTGGTGTTATTCTAACGGGATCCAGTATCTGTCTGCTTGGGATGACATGGTCGACAGACTACAATGCTTTGCCACAGATGGCCTGCACCTGTCACCCCTGGGATTCTGGATACTGCCTAAGGCTCATGCTGCTCCTATAGTGCCTTTTTTAGGCAGGGTTCAAGTAACAAATTCACCACCATAACAGGAACAGGCAAGCAAAAACTGAGGTAATGCTACTCAATGCTAGAGGTCTAAATTTCAAAATGCACTCACTCAAGGCACTCATTAAAATGGAGAACATCAATAGCTGTGCAGTGACTGAGACCTGGTTCAAGGCTCCAGAAAGCACTCCTGCACTACCAGGCTATAACTCATACCACACTTTTTGGCCATGTAACCTGGACCGAAACACCAAAGGCGGAGGTGTGTCCATCTTCTTTAAAGATATCCACACCTCCAGGCTAGTTGCTCAGCATAATGCATCCGAGGTTATCCAAGTGCAACTAACTCTGGGCAAAACTGCAATCCAAATCTTAGCTTGCTACAGATCCCCCACCATGCCCTAGGATTCCCACTCCTCTTTTCTTGATGTACTGGAAAATATTAGGATTCAGCCAAACACCCTAATAATGGGCGACTTCAACTACCCTACCATTAACTGGGAAAACTACTCATGTACCAACTCCTTCATTCAACGCTTTCTGGAATTCATAAACTCCAATGGCCTAGATCAACTTATCCACACCCCCACCAGGGGCAACAATATCCTAGACCTAGTCATTACCAACATGATTGACCGGTGTTCTACGCCTGAAGTCAACTCCTCATTGGTCCGATCCGACCATAAGCTAATCACCCTTGATATCCACATCCCACCCCCACCCCCATTAAGGAAACCACAGTAAAAAAATTTCTCCAGAGCCAACTTCATGCTTCTTAAGACAGAAGTGGTGAACTTCATGACACCCATGCAGATGGACAGTACAGTTACAACTGCTGAATCCTTCACAAATGCACTCTATAATCACTAACACGAGTGCATGGATTGTGCTATCCAAAACAGAACCAAGATGCTATCCTCCAAAAAAATGAAGCCAATCTGGTGGTCCCCTGCCATAAACAAACTGTACAACAGAAGGAAGAAACTGTTGCAAAAGAGAGTAAAATCCCATGAGTGGAGGAGCTCCCTGGTCAGGCTCAGTAAGAAGCTGAGATCCCTTATAAAATCCTCCAAAGCCAGCTATGAAAACAAAATCGCCACTAAATCCAAGGACAACCACAGAGCAATCTATAGCTATGTCAAGAATCTAGATGGCAACACCCAGATCTGCTCTGAGTTACAGCACAAAGGCATGAAAATTACAGAACCAACTGATATTACCAACATCCTGGCAGATAGGTTCAGTGCTAACTTTACCCCCCCCCCCTCACCCCCTAAAAGGCCCATATCTATACAGGAAGAATGCAGAGTCCCTGTAATCACAACTACACAGGTAAAAGCTGCACTCTCTAAAGCCAAAAACACAGCATCCATGGGACCAGACAACATCCCAGGCTGTGTTTTACATGCACTTCAGAATGAACTGGCTCCCCACTTAAGCACCATGTTCAATAATAGCCTCACACTGAATGGCACACAGCAACAGTTATCCCACTCCACAAAGGGGGAGCTACCACTGATAACGGGAACTATCGACCTATTAGCCTGATGAGCCTGGTCTGCAAGGCCATAGAACATATCATCATGGAACTCATAAACAAAGACACTGGTAAACTTCAAACTCTGGATCCCACCCAGTTCGGGTTTGTGAAAGGCAGATCATGCCTCCTGAACCTGATCGACTTCTTTGAGGCAGTCACCAAAGCCATTGATGAGGGTAAGGTGGGTCACACAGCCTATCTTGACCTCGTCAAGGCTTTCGACACCATCCCCCATTCTGGAATTATAGCTAAACTCACTAAACTAGGTATAAATCCCTATGTCACAAGATGGGTTGCCAACTGGCTCTCTGACAGAACCCACACTGTAAAAGTTGCAGACTCCAAATCTGACCGCAAAGCAGTGACAAGTGGAGTACTACAGGATTCCATGCTGGGACCTCTCCTGTTTCGTATCTACTTCTCTGAAGTACAGGCTAACACAGAAGGCCTCTGGCTAATGAAGTTCGCAGATGACTGCAAACTAGGAGCCATAGTCAAGTCCCCAAATGATGTGGACATCCTACAGAAGGGCCTCATTGAGACAGATGCTTGGTGTCAGAGCCATGGCCTCAAGCTCAATGCCAAAAAGTGCAGTGTCATTCCCTTTGGTAAAAACTCTGTACCCATGAACTACCACATAGGCAGCAATCTACTTAACACCGAATGCATGATAAGAGACCTTGGGACCCAGGTGGACAGTAGTTTCTCCTTTGATAGTCACATCACCACAGTAGTCAGGAAGTCCTTCTACGTGGCACACCTCATCATAAAAGGGTTGTCATCCAGGGAAAAAAGAGGTCACTGTTCCCCTCTACTCGTCACTCATTAGACCCATTATAGAGTACAACGCCCCTTTTGGAATGTAACTCACAAGACATCTGCAGCAGCTGGAAAGGCCACAGAAGTACCTCACAAAGAGGATTACTGGCCTCAAACAAATGCCCTACACTGACCACCTCAAAAAACTCCAGCTTTACTCTGTAGCATATCACCTACTCCGAGGTGATCTCTGCCTAACATATAAAGCTATGTCAAACCCAGAGCTGTTGGACATGCTACACCTAAAGAAATCCCAATCCCTCTGAGCTACACGCTCTAGGGACCTAAACCTTACCACCACAATAAACAGGACATGCTGGAGGGATAGATTCCTGTCCCAGAGACTTCCTATACTCTGGAACAAGTTACCCATCTATGTCAAGCAAAGTTCTTCATTAGCACTCTTCAAGAAAAATTTTTGATGAGTGTATGGGAAATAGGAAATACACACTGGGGATCACTTCTGTGTCTCTGCTCGACAGTGGCACAGGAAAATAACTTTCTTGGGTGGCGTAAGCTATGGAACCTTGCTGGCTATGCTTACATAGGCCCTTGGGCCGATAGCCTAGAACCTACCTATGAACCTATGAACCTATGTAGTGTGTCCACAACCATGTATAGGAAAAATGTTAGAAAGAACAATATTCTTCGTCACAGCAGTATGCACCCAAAACATACTAAGCTAAATGTTCTTAAGGGATAGATTGTTCGTGTCATGTGACTGCATAATTATGATAGTGAGTTGACAGATGCCCTATTTATTCTCAAACATGAATTTATGGAGAGAGGCTACAGTTGTAATATGATTGATTCTCAGATTGCTGAAGCCTGGCGTGAAAGGAGAGGTAGATGTAAACCTTATTTTTCAAATGACCTCCCTGGTAATGTAGACATGGACACATCTGCTACGTTTAATTCCAGTATCCCAGGAAGGAATGACACTACAGGTAAGATAAGGATGCCTTTGACCTATGCGAGTGACATCCATGTAGTTTGTGATGTCATTAGGAATAACTGGGATATATTATCTCCACAGTACAGGAATTAAAATGAGTAATAGATGATCGACCCAATTTTGCATTTAGGAACAATAGGTCACTTAAAAAGCAGCTTTGCTATAGGTCTAACTCTATGCCTTTGAAGAATTTACCAGAGAGAACTGGCACATATATCTGTAGGAGATGTTTAGCTTGTACTCATGTACATATAGGTGGACAATTCATGCATCCGTCACTAGGATTCAAGATAGAAAGTGCTTTCTATGCTGACTGCCGAACAAAAAATGTAGTTTATTTTTGTTACTGTATCACATGTCCTACATTTTATGTACGCAAGACCAATAGAATATTTAAGGATAGGATACTGGAGCATCTGAGAGATATTAAGAATGGCAAGGAAACCAGTGCTTTAGCTATGCACGTAGCTAAAGAAGGACCAAGGCATAGCTTTAAGTTTATGGTGTTAGAAATCATACACAGTACCATGAGAGGAGGTGATTTGGTTAATAGAACTGAATCTAATGAACAGAAATGGATTATAAGGTTTCAGGCAGACATACCCCCAGGCCTGAATAATAGAGTTTCTCTAAAGCCATTTCTCAAGGCTAGAGCTCTTAAACATTGACTTTTAATTTTACTAATGAATGTTTTTATCATTGTCATTGCTATGTTAGATTATATTTGTATTAATTATTTTAGCAATGTGACACTTCTAGCAACATTCGCTATATATTATATTACATATATGTGTATACATACTCACATATGCATATATATATTTTTTGGTAACAATCTGTTGCTTATATGTTAGAGATTTTAGCATCATTCTTATTTATGTTTTTACCATTTTAATGTGTTAATATCACTTACCATTAGCTAGTTTTTCACTGTGATCCAGCACTTTAGAGGTTAAATATGTACTTAAGTCATTAGCCTAGCTTTGGCTCATTTGAATGTATAAAAGCAAGTTTTTTATGCTATTTCTCATTCTAGACTGAAGAAGCGGATTATATCCGTGAAAGCATTCACTTGTTTTTCCTTGGAATAAATTATTTTCTGATATTTATTCAGCTGTGTGGAACCATAGTGTTTTTACTCAATTTTGCTCTACTTATCACATTATTTGGTTCCTTTATCAGCTTCAGTGAATTTTTGTCTTTTACTACTTGTGTTCCTTTTTCTGAACTGAACATGGCTGAAGATGCAGCTGATAATCGGGATGCTGCAGTACCTTCAATGGACATGCCATTCAACAGCAAGACTAATGATCATCTGTGCTCAGTTCTTAGCACACAAATCAATCCTTTGCTTAATGGAACTAGTCAACTAAAATGTGCATGACCTTTGAATGACTCTAATTTGTCTGAAGCCTTCAATAAAGAATACCGTGAACTTGAAAATAAGCTATACAAGTTTAAGTGGCTGCAATAGCAGCGCTTCCATATGGAGGCTTCCCTTACTTTGAATATAGCACCGAGAGGGCTGAGAGTTCTCAATATGCACAGCTATGGATCGACTTATCCAGAATTACTTAGACGCTGGCAACTACTCAATCTTGAGTGTGGTGCCAAATATATGAGGCTTCTTATAGAGTTTTTTCAACCAGATGAAAACAAACTTTCACAAGAAATTATTAAACTACAATCTGATATTTTTAGTAACTATCCTGACTAAATATTAGGTATCAGAATGGATATTCTTACTGACAATATTATGGGGTATGACAAGAGACTTTCTGCCATCAAAGCAGAAAGATACAAAAAGATTTAAAAGATTTTCAAGAATGGAATGTATTTTCTTGGAGCAGAGAGAGGAATGAATCGAACTACAATATACAGCGTGCTACAGGAAGTGGGCAGAGTTTTGGTAACTCGATAGTAGTAGGTCATGCAATATTGAGGCTTCCACCTATGTGAGTGTGGTGAACAACACGAATGAGGAGTTGTTATCAGTGCCAAGTACTTCTGGTGCTGCTCTGCCCCAGACAACACTTACTGACAAAAGTATAGCCACTGAAAGCAGCAGGTATGATACAAGGAGAGTAAATGATGCCATAGTCAAACCAAAATCTTATTTGGTGCCTTGCAAGAGCCTTAGTATGAATGAACAAGACACAGAGCCATCAGGCTCCATACCAAGACATTTTATATTGAAAGAACCTCTTCCAATGAAAGGCAGGTCAAGGAACCGACCGCTAAACCCACAATTACGACGTCCACACAGCGAAGAGGAAGTAATAAGAACCAGCAAGAGACACAAACAGGTTTAGTATATAACATTTCCTCTATGACATTGACTGATGTGCAACTTTCTGTCTTGAATAAAGGTTTAACATTTGTGCCAGCACAAAGAGTGGATTTGACAGAGGTACTCAAAGACTTACGCCTATTTGGCAGGACGCTTACTTTGAAAATTTTGTTTAATAATTCTGAATACAATGCCAGCATTTTTAAAAAACCCAGTACATACATACCGCCTAATAACTCCAGAATAGATTTGTTTATTGATATATGTGACAAGCAGATAAGGGAAAGACTAACAGGCAAACATAAGAACTTTATTAATATGTCAGTCATAGAGACACAAGCACTATCTGAGCTTAAAAAATCACTAGTATTGAAATACGACCAGCAGATAAAGGGGGTGGAATTGTCATCATTGATAAAGACAAATACATGGATTGTATGCTGAATCATTTAGGTGACACTAATACCTATGCTACGTTATCTGCACCAATGCTAAAAGGTGTAATTGAGAAAGTACAGTTTTTAATTTTTGATTTATTAATAACTGGTAGGGTTTCAGAACAGCTTTTTGAGTACTTTAAGGTTGAATATCCTGTTGTGCCCATAATTTATGGTCTTCCTAAGGTACATAAGATTATTTTAAATCCCCCAATGAGACCGATAGTTTCGAGTAGAGGCTGGGTCACAGAGCCTCTTTCGATTTTTGTCAAAAAAACCTACACATTGTTTGAAATGAATGTCATACCATATTGAAAGATACTAAGAGTTTCTTGAATGAGTTGAAAGACTACATGGAGGTTATCAAGGGCCCTTGTTTGTTTGTTACTTTAGACATAGAGTCTCTCTTCACTGTTATCCCCAATGAATGGGGTATAGAGAATGCGAGGGAACTGCTGTGTAGGAATAACGTGATGACCAACAAAGTGAACCTCATATGTATATTGCATGAGATCATTCTAGAACACAATGTTTTCATTTGTGGGAATGACTATTACATACAGAACATTGGCGTGGCTATGGGCACAGACTGTGCCAATAGCTACGCCAATTTATCTTTGGCCAATTGGGAAATTTATCATGTGCTTTCCAACAATATTTATTGTAATTGTATTAAATGGTACAATCGTTTTGTGGATGATGTTTTTTTGTTATGGCAAGGCACAGAACAGCAATTAAATGATTTTGTTCTTTACTTGAATCAGCTGAATGATTTTTTAAGATTCACATATAAATATTCAGTGGTGGAGATAGATTTCTTAGATGTCAAGGTAATCAAAGATGACCTATGTAGTGTGTCCACAACCATGTATAGGAAAAATGTTAGAAAGAACAATATTCTTCATCACAGCAGTATGCACCCAAAACATACTATGCTAAATGTTCTTAAGGGACAGATTTTTCATGTCATGTGACTGCATAATGATGATAGTGAGTTGACAGATGCCCTGTTTACTCTCAAACATGAATTTATGGAGAGAGGCTACAGTTATAATTTGATTGATTCTCAGATTGCTGAAGCCTGGCGTGAAAGGAGAGGTAGATGTAAACCTTATTTTTCAAATGACCTCCCTGGTAATGTAGACATGGACACATCTGCTACGTTTAGTCCCAGTATCCCAGGAAGGAATAACACTACAGGTAAGATAAGGATGCCTTTGACCTATGTGAGTGACATCCACATAGTTTGTGATGTCATTAGGAATAACTGGGCTATTATCTCAACAGTACAGGAATTAAAAGGAGTAATAGATGATCGACCCAATTTTGCATTTAAGAACAATAGGTCACTTAAAAAGCAGCTTTGCTATAGGTCTAATTCTATGCCTTTGAAGAATTTACCAGAGAGAACTGGCATATATATCTGTAGGAGGTGTTTAGCTTGTACTCATGTACATATAGGTGGACAATTCATGCATCCGTCACTAGGATTCAAGATAGAAAGTGCTTTCTATGCTGACTGCCGAACAAAAAATGTAGTTTATTTTTGTTACTGTATCACATGTCCTGCATTTTATGTAGGCAAGACCAATAGAATATTTAAGGATAGGATACTGGAGCATCTGAGAGATATTAAAAATGGCAAGAAAACCAGTGCTTTAACTATGCACGTAGCTAAAGAAGGACCAAGGCATAGCTTTAAGTTTATGGTGTTAGAAATCATGCACAGTACCATGAGAGGAGGTGATTTGGTTAATAGAACTGAATCTAATGAACAGAAATGGATTATAAGGTTTCAGGCAGACAAACCCCCAGGCCTGAATAATAGAGTTTCTCTAAAGCCGTTTCTCTAGGCTAGCGCTCTTAAACATTGACTTTTAATTTTATTAATGAATGTTTTTATCATTGTGATTGCTATGTTAGATTGTATTTGTATTAATTATTTTAGCAATGTGACACTTCTAGCAACATTCGCTATATATTATATTACATATATGTGTATACATACTCACATATACATATATATATATTTTTTGGTAACAATCTGTTGCTTATATGTTAGAGATTTTAGTATCATTCTTATTTATGTTTTTACCATTTTAATGTGTTAATATCACTTACCGTGAGCTAGTTTTTCACTGTGAACCAGCACTTTAGAGGTTAAATATGTACTTAAGTCATTAGCCTAGCTGATTGGCTCATTTGAATGTATAAAAGCAAGTTTTTTATTCTATTTCTCATTCTAGTCTGATGAAGCGGATGATATCTGTGAAAGCGCTCACTTGTTTTTCCTTGGAATAAATTATTTTCTGATATTTATTCAGCCATGTGGAACCAGTGTGTTTTTACCCAATTTTGCTCTACTTATCTTTATCAGCTTCAGAGAATTTTTGTCTTTTACTACTTGTGTTCCTTTCTCTGAACTGAACATGGCTGAAGATGCAGCTGACAATCGGGATGCTGCAGTACCTTCAATGGACATGCCATTCAACAGCAAGACTAATGATCATCTGTGCTCACTTCTTAGCACACAAATCAATCTTGTGCTTAATGTAACTAGTCAACTACAATGTGCATGGCCTTTGAATGACTCTAATTTGTCTGAAACCTTCAATAAAGAATACCGTGAACTTGAAAATAAGCTATACAAGTTTAAGCAGCTGCAATGGCAGCACTTCCATATGGAGGCTTCCCTTAACTTGAATATAGCACCGAGAGGGCTGAGAGTTCTCACAATCCCCAGCTATAGATCGACTTATCCAGAATTAATTAGACGCTGGCAACTACTCAATCTTGAGTGTAGTGCCAAATATATGAGGCTTCATATAGAGTTTTTTCAACCAGAAGAAAACAAACTATCACAAGAAATTATTAAACTACAATCTGATATTTTAAGTAAATACCCTGATGAAATATTAGGTGTCAGAATGGATATTCTTACTGACAATATGATGGGGTATGACAAGAGACTTTCTGCCATCAAAGGCAGAAAGATACAAAGAGATTTAAAAGATTTCCATGAAGGGAATGTTTTTTCTTGGAGAAAAGAGGGGAATGAATCGAACTACAATATACAGCATGCTACAGGAAGTAGGTGGAGTCTTGGTAACTCAACAGTAGTAGGACACGTCAATATTGAGGCTTCCACCTATGCGAGTGTGGTGAACAACACGGATGAGGAGTTGTTATCAGCGCCAAGTACTTCTAGTGCTGCTTTGCCCCAGATGACAAATACTGACAAAAGTATAGCCACTGAAAACAGCAGGTATGATACAAAGAGAGTAAATGAGGCCATAATCAAACCAAAATCTTATCTGGCTCCTCGCAAGAGCCTTAGTATGAATGAGCAAGACACGCAGCCATCAGGCTCCATACCAGGATGTTTTTTATTGAAAGAACCTCTTCCAATAAAAGGCAGATCATGGAACTGACCACTAATCCCACGATTATGACATTCACACAGCAAAGAGGAATTAATGAGAATCAGCAAGAGACGCAAACAGGTTTAGTATATAACATTACCTCTATGACATTATCTGATGTGCAACTTTCTGTCTTGAATAAAGGCTTAACATTTGTGCCGGCACAAAGAGTGGATTTGACAGAGGTATTCAAAGACTTAAGCCTATTTGGCAGAACACTTACTTTGAAAATTTTGTTTAATAATTCTGAATACAATGCCAATATTTTTAAAAAACCCAGTGCATACATACCGCCTATTAACTCCACAATAGATTTGTTTATTGATATATGTGACAAGCAGATAAGGAAAAGACTAACAGGCAAACATAAGAACTTTATTAATATGTCAGTCATAGAGACACAAGCACTATCTGAGCTTAAAAAAATCACTAGTATTGAAATACGACCAGCAGATAAAGGGAGTGGAATTGTCATCATTGATAAAGACAAATACATGGATTGTATGCTGAATCATTTAGGTGACACTAATACATATGCTACGTTATCTGCACAAATGCTAAAAGGGATCATTGAGAAAGTACAGTTTTTAATATTTGATTTATTAGTATGGTTTCAGAACAGCTTTTTGAGTACTTTAAGGTTGAATATCCTGTTGTGCCCATAATTTATGGTCTTCCTAAGATACATAAGAATATGTTAAATCCCCCAATGAGACCAACAGTTTCGAGTAGAGAATGGGTCACAGAGCCTCTTTCGATTTTTGTCAAAAAAAACCTACACATTGTTTTAAATGAATGTCATACCATACTGAAAGATACTAAGAGTTTCTTGAATGAGTTGAAAGACTACATGGAGGTTATCAAGGGCCCTTGTTTGTTTGTTACTTTAGACACAGAGTCTCTCTTCACTGTTATCCCCAGTGAATGGGGTATAGAGAATGTGAGGGAACTGCTGTGTAGGAATAACGTGACGACCAACAAAGTGAACCTCATATGTACATTGCTTGAGATCATTCTCGAACACAATGTTTTCATTTTTGGGAATGACTGTTACATACAGAAAACTGACATGGCTATGGGCACAGCCTGTGCCAATAGCTACGCCAATTTATCTTTGGCCAATTGGGAGATTTATCATGTGCTTTCCAACAGTATTTATTGTAATTGTATTAAATGGTACAAGCATTTTGTGGATGATATTTTTTTGTTATGGCAAGGCACAGAACAGCAATTGAATGATTTCTTTCTTTATTTGAATCAGCTGAATGCTTTTTTAAGATTCACATATAAATATTCAGCGGTGGAGATAGACTTCTTAGATGTCAAGGTAATCAAAGATGACCCATGTAGTGTGTCCACAACCATGTATAGGAAAAATGTTAGAACAATATTCTTCATCACAGCAGTATGCACCCAAAACATACTAAGCTAAATGTTCTTAAGAGACAGATTTTTCATGCCATGTGACTGCATAATGATGACAGTGAGTTGACAGATGCCCTATCTACTCTCAAACATGAATTTATGGAGAGAGGCTACAGTTGTAATATGATTGATTCTCAGATTGCTGAAGCCTGGCATGAAAGAAGAGGGAGATGTAAACCTTATTTTTCGAATGACCTCCCTGGTAATGTAAACATGGACACATCTGCTACCTTTAGTCCCAGTATCCCAGGAAGGAATGACACTACAGGTAAGATAAGGATGCCTTTGACCTATCCTAATGACATCCACGTAGTTTGTGATGTCATTAGGAACAACTGGGATATTATCTCCACAGTACAGGAATTAAAAGGAGTAATAGATGATCGACCCAATTTTGCATTTAGGAACAATAGGTCACTTAAAAAGCAGCTTTGCTGTAGGTCTAACTCTATGCCTTTGAAGAATTTACCAGAGAGAACTGGCACATATATCTGTAGGAGATGTTTAGCTTGTACTCATGTACATATAGGTGGACAATTCATGCATCCGTCACTAGGATTCAAGATAGAAAGTACTTTCTATGCTGACTGCCGAACAAAAAATGTAGTTTATTTTTGTTACTGTATCACGTCCTGCATTTTATGTGGGCAAGACCAATAGAATATTTAAGGATAGGATACTGGAGCATCTGAGAGATATTAAAAATGGCAAGAAAACCAGTGCTTTAGCTATGCACGTAGCTAAAGAAGGACCAAGGCATAGCTTTAAGTTTATGGTGTTAGAAATCATGCACAGTACCATGAGAGGAGGTTATTTGGTTAATAGAACTGAATCTAATGAACAGAAATGGATTATAAGGTTTCAGGCAGACAAACCCCCTGGTCTGAATAATAGAGTTTCTCTAATGCCGTTTCTCAAGGCTAGAGCTCTTAAACATTGACTTTTAATTTTATTAATGAATGTCTTTATCATTGTCATTGCTATGTTAGATTGTATTTGTATTAATTATTTTAGCAATGTGACACTTCTAGCAACATTCTCTATATATTGTATTATATATATATATTTGAAATAGTGTCAGAGACTAAGTTACTTGGGGTCCAAATTGATAACCAACTTAAATTTAACTCTCACCTACAACTAAATATCAAAAAAACCCATCAGAAACTAGGCATGCTTTACAGACAGAATCCCTACCTCACACCTGCCACTAAAATTACTCTCTCCACTTCCTTCCTTATCCCCTCCCTTCTCTATGGTGCCCCACTCCTAACTAATCTTCCGTCCTCTTTAAAAAAACAGCTCTCCTGTTGCTACAACAAAATCGCAAAATTTGCCACCAGCCATAGGTCCTCCACCCATCATTGTTCCTCCCTCCAGAAACTACAATGGCTAGAACTTCCCAATCAACTAACTTACATTCAACTAACTCTAGCCCACAAGCTTATTCTCAACCCCTCCCTCTGTCCATCCCTTTCATCTGCCTTTAAAATGCACCTACCCAATAGAGTATTAAGGTCAAACAATCAAAACCTACTAGAAGTGCATAAACATACTCATCCCCCAGGCAGAAACCTTCTATCCTTCAGCCTAGCTCACCATTGGAACTCCCTACCACCTTCCATCCGCACCACCTCCAACCACTGTACTTTCAAAAAATTTCTTCATTCACATCTAGCATCACAGTGGGAATGCTCTTGCTCCCACCCTACATAACTAACTCTGTCCTCTCACCTCCCCTTCTCCTTCCTGCTAACTTCCCTACTATACCTTTAGAATTGCATAAAATCTACTAGACAGGCCCTTAAGTCTACTTCCCCCACTATGCAATGTCCTTTAGCATCACATTGTACATTTCCTTAGTTAGTATGATTCCTCTCAAAGCTGTATTCATTGCTATATTTGTTGTACTATTGTTGTATATTCTTCTCAGTCTGTATTAATTGTTATATTTGCGCATAATTTGTTTTTAAATTTTTTGCTTCCTTATTTTGTATAACTTTCATTACTACCTGCTGTACCTATATTCTTCTGTTACATGTATCTTTTTTGCTTTTTTTGGAGCTTTTCTCCCCAGGACTCCATTGAAAATGGGTTCTTTATGGCCCAATGGACTATCCTGGTAAACCAACTGCAATAAATAAATATAAATAAATAAATATATGTGTATACATACACACATATACATATGTAGTTTTTGGTAACAATCTGTTGCTTATATGTTAGAGATTTTAGTATCTTTCTTATTTATGTTTTTACCATTTTAATGTGTTAATATCACTTACCGTGAGCTAGTTTTTCACTGTGATCCAGCACTTTAGAGGTTAAATATGTACTTAAGTCATTAGCCTAGCTTTGGCTCATTTGAATGTATAAAAGCAAGTTTTTTTATACTATTTCTCATTCTAGTCTGATGAAGCGGATGATATCCTTGAAAGTGCTCACTTGTTTTTCCTTGGAATAAATTATTTTCTGATATTTATTCAGCCATGTGGAACCAGTGTGTTTTTACTCAATTTTGTTGGAATTACTCTGTGCATTCTCTTCACTCCAGTGATACAGAAATTTGGAGACTGTTCTAATGGCTATACCATTACTACATAAGCAATTGTATTACTCATCCATTTTAATATTAAGTATGAAAGTAATCTCACAAAGCTTAGAAGAATTAAGACAGGAATTGTTTAGTAATAAATGAAAGTTCTTTATCAAAATTCTACATATTGCACATTCCACTGGCTATTTTTAAGTAGAGCTTCCAGTATGTAAGGTCAACCATCCCTGGTCAACCATCTACTGATCTAGCAGTGTCACACAAAGATATGGAAAGCTTATCGGGTTGGTGCTAAACTGTCCCTTCCTATAAGTACTCATCAATGGCATACCTTAGAACGGAGGCCTGAGAATTTGCTGAAGAAACTGACCAATCATATTGTTAAGATGAATGCTTTGCTGGAGGAAACAAACTTAGCAGGAGGTCTGGTCCCCTGAAGTCATAGTGTTTTTAGATTCTATGTGCTGTATTTTACATTTTCCAGTCTTCTGATTAATGTTTGTGAATTACCCTTATTGGGTGGACTTCTGATGAATATTTCAGTTGTATTATAATATTCTGGATTAATATGAATAATGTGCCTTGTTTCAACATGGATTATTAACTAGGTTTGCTGTTTTACTATTTTTTCGTGGAGTTCATCACTGGTTTGTGGCATTTTTTCTGGATTGTTTGGGACTGAGCAACCAGTGAGCATGGCAGAAGGAAATTTGGTTGTGAGCGATGGTGAAGGCTGTTTGGTGAATAATATCATCAGGAATGACAGACTTCTGAATTTTATGGATGTACATTGCTCTCTGGTGAGTTGCCATTTGATGCATGTGAGCAGGATGCGCTTAAGACAGTGGATTTTAAAGCCTGTGATATAATGAGAGGTATAGAGAATGACCTGTACCGTTTTAAAAGATTACAATGTCAGCAATACCATCTGGAAGCTTGTGTTAAAATGAATGTTGTACCCAGAAGCCTTAGGGTCCTAAATATGCCAACATATGGGGACGCTTACCCTGCTCTATTGGCTCAATGGCAATGTATTAATCTGGAGACCAGTTGAGCATATTTGAACTTGCTTATTGACTTTTTTCTACCTATAGAAACTGACTTGAGCGATAAAATTAACTGTCAACATCTGGACTTAGCCTCTATTGTAGGGAATGTATCTGTTGACTTATTCCTGAATGAGTTAATCGATAAAGTGCTTGGCTATGAAAAGAGGCTTCTTCAACAAAAGAGGAAGAAATTGGCTGGGGACGTGAATGACTTTAATAACCAGCATGTGTTTACATGGCTGAAGGCCTGAGAGTGCCAGGAGGTTGAACGAGATGACCAGAAGTTGGATTCCGATGCTGTAGTCAATCAATGGCCCGCTGAAGAGAAAACATCACTGATTAGAGTCAGCTCTACGTACTCCACACCGATGGCTGAACCCTTACAGGCTGCTAGCTCTCATATGGTCATGGAATTGGCTGTGCAAGGGCCAGTAGTGAAGCAGAAAATTACTGAACCTCCCAGAGAGCAGGTTTTTTCTACCTTTCCTCTACCGCTTTGCCAGAGAAGGAAGATGTACAAGCAGAAAGCTCAACGAGGAGGGTAGAAGAGGAATGAGCCACCACCCACGAACAACTTGAGAACTCTGAAGAAGATGTGGGTGCCAGTTCAACTGGGTTAGTTTGGAACAGTTGCCCGACACATTTCCCAACACATGTTAATGCAAGCAGAACTATCACTCTTGAACAAAGGTTTGGGTTTTATACCGACCACTCCTTCTGATATAGATGATGTTTGACTGAGTTATGTTTATTTGCATGCAATCCTTCATTGAAAATGTATTTTGGTAATAATGAACAGTTAGATAGATGTCTTTTTAAAAAGCTTTGTGTATATATGCCTATTATATCTCGAGCTGTTGAATTAGTCCTACATGCATGTGAGACTGATTTATATAATTTTTTTTTAAATAAAGAAACAGTTTATGACCAACGGTAATTTGACTAGTAATGAACAAAAAGCATTGTATAACTTGCAATGTAATAGGGAAGTAGTTATTCGACCACCGGAAAAAGGGGGTTTGGCAGTGATGATGCACACAAACTACTATTATGAAAGTATGAAATCAATGTTGCAGGATGAGAATATATGCAGAATTGTTGAGTTGAACATGGTAATTAGGATGCAAGAACGCATAATGAATTCTCTTTATGAATGTTTTTGTATGGGCTTGATTAGTAAAGAACTATATGAGTATTTCAAGGTTGATCATCCCCTTGTTCCACAACTTCTTGGACTGCCGAAGATCTATAAAAATCCATTAAAACCTACGTTTAGACCTATAGTAGCGGGGGGGAAGACTGAGCCCATCTCTATTTATTTGGACAGGCATCTTAGAAAGGTATTGGATGACTGTCACACAGTACTAAGAGACACTGAGCATTTTTTATGTGACTTCTATCATGTGGTTACTGGTCCTACTGGACAAATACCAGATATTCTGGTTACCTTGGATGTAGTGTCGTTGTTTACATCTATATCCAGTCAAGAGGGTATAACTATGGTGAAGTTGTACTTAACCAGGCATGGCCAATTGAGCTGTCAGCAGGTGGAATTACTGTGTCTACTTCTTGAATTGATTCTTGAGCACAATTTGTTTTTGTTTAATGGGACCTGTTATTGGCAGATGGTGGAGGTGGCGATGGACACCAGTTGTGCCAACTCCTACGCGAATCTGGTCATAGAAGAATGGGAGTATCACATTTTAAACATCGATAATGAGCACATTTGCTTTTATTGATGCTTTGTTGTTGATCTCATTTTTAGGATGGAAAGGGGATGAACTGACATTGATGGCTTTTGTGCATCTGTTGAATGAGAGTAGTAACTTTTGAATTTCATCATGAAATTTTCAACTGAGAAAATTGATTTTTTGGATGTGGAAGTGGTGAAAACAATGGATGGTAGTTTGTCCACTAAGATGCTTAAGATGTACAGAAAGGAATGCTATCACCCAGCATTCCTGCACGGGGCTAGTATGCATCCACAACATACCTTCCCTAATATTGTAAAGGGTCAAGCAATGAGGGTATCACATTTGTTGTATGAGAGTCAGGACTTTGAAAATGACTTGGAATGTTTGAAAAATGAATTTATGACTAGGGGTTACACCCAGGGTGAGGTTAATATGGCACACAGCAAGGTGAATAACAAAAGGAATGGTAGTGCTAATCCATATTTTTCTGGTGATACAGTGCAAAGGGTGGATACATGAAGGGGAAATACTAATGTTCTGGTTTTATTGTCATACACCAGTGATGTTAATAAGGTGAAAGACATTATATGGAACATCTGGCACATTTTACAGGTTGATAGGAGGGCTGCATGACTTGTGGCCTTGCACCCTAGGTTTTATTTATTTATTTATTTTACATTTGTTTACTGGGAAAGTCCGACTGGACAGAGGTCCATTTTCAGCGGAGGACCGGGGAGAAAAGCTCCAAATACAAATACAGTTCAAAGGAGACAAAATGGTAATATATAAGAAAACATAACATCATACATATTAAGAATACAATCGAGCATACATACTAGAGATTAACAATTTCTAAATTTCTGATAGTAAGCCATTTTCATATAAATCTGAATAAGTGAGAGTTAAGTTACTTTTTTTTTTATTATTAACAAATATAGATTGGGAAGTGGGGAACAACCATTTGATCCTTAGCAGAATCCTAGCAACAGTGCAGTGGTATGGCTTAACTTGGTGAGTAACATGAGCAATGCCAGTTATTTATGTAGTGGGTTATGAGAAGTTTTTTAAACTGGGAAGTAGAGGTGGTGGAAGTTACGTGGCTTGAGAGTGAATTCCAGGTTCTGGCAATGGTGCAGGCAAAGAGAGATTTACCAGCATCATTTTTATGTTTGATGACATTTATGTGGTTCTGATAACTAGATCTTAAGGTTCTAGTGGTGGTAAAGTGGTGAAATAGATTCTGAAGTGCTAGGGATTTGTCAGGAAGGTAGTAGAGCTTGTGAGCTATTGGGAGTTGGTTGAGTAGGAGTAGTTGGGGAAACTCAAGCCAGTTAAGTTGCTTGAGGGCTAGACAGTGATGGGATCTATGAGAAGCATTGGTAGCAAACCTGACAATCTTGTTGTAGCAGGATTCCAGTTTGCTTAGTTCGGTGTGGCAAAGGTTAGTTAAGATGGGGAGGCATAAAGGAGAATGGATAAGAGATGAGTCCTTGCTAAGGTGGCTTTGGCATGTTTATTGATGAACTATCTGTTCCTGCAAAGGAGACCAAGCTTTTTGTTAACTTTCAATTGTTTGGGCTATGTGTATGTAAAATTTTAGATTATTGTAAATTTCAACACTTAATAGTTTTGTGTGTGTTGTTGGGGTGATTTCTATATTATCTTTAGATGTTATGGTAAAATTATTATATAGTGGAGGGGATCTGTCAGGGCTAAAGAAAATGAGGGTTTTTTTTTGGCATTAAGAATAAGTTTTATGTTAGTGAAACATGCTTCTGCTAAGGAAAAGTTATCTTAGGTTATGGTTTTTAGCTCATGTAGGGTGGGGGAGGCACATTTAACAGTGGTATCATCTGTGTATTGCACTACTGAGGCAGAGAGTGAGGATGAAGCTATCTGGTTAGTAAATAGTAAGAATAACAAAGGACCTAGGATGGACCCTCAAGGGACACCTATGGCTACTGGTAGTAGGGGGGATAGTTGTTCTTGCCATAGAACAGTCTGCTGATGGTTTGATAAGTAGTTATTGAACCATGATATGGTGGAGGAGCTTATGTTAAGGGACAATAGAGTTTTTTGACGTATACTATGGTTGACCATATCAAAGGCTTTTGATAAGTCTAAGAATATCAAGGATACAAATAGTCCATTGCTTCTATGGTGATAGACAATGTTGGTAACTGAGAGTAGTGCTAAAGCCATACTGGGATATGGATAACAGGCCATTTTTTAGGAGGTACTGCATTACTTGGGAATGAACTACTTTCTCTAATATCTTTGATAAAGGTGATAGAATTGCAGTAGGGCGGTAGTTGGTAAGCTCAAGGGACTTACCCCCTTTGTGCACTGGTATAATATGTGATATTTTCCATGATTGAGATACTTTACATTCTGATATTGATCTATTTATGAGAATGGACATGGGATAGGCTATAGCTTCAGCTATTATTTGAAGGAAGCCTGCAGGTAAATTGTCAGCTGCCAGAGTGGTTGGTTTAAGTTTTTTGAGGTTTGTTTATAAAATATGAGGACAGTGAAGCAAAGGCTTTGTTACCCAAAAAATCATGATCCACCTGGTTTGAGCCCCATGGCCACTAAGAAATTAGATGTGTGTGCTTTCTTTGAATTTATAGATGAATCCAGGTTTTTCAAGCACAACAGGAACAGGTTTCCTATGGCAATTGAGAGCTTCAGCTGACTGTAACACAAAGAATGTTATTTATGTAGCACACTGTAAAATCTGCTTCAAGATGTATGTAGGGAAAACAAACCGTAGGTTAAGGGAGCGGATAAGGGATTATCTATATTGCACTAGAAATTGCTTTGAATATAGTGCTCTGGCTAAGCATACATTACTTGCAGGGGAAGAGCATGTTTTTACTTTTCAAGTTTTACATGTTTTGAAAGAGAATGTCAGAAAGGGTGATCTGACAAATAGAGCTGAGCATATTGAACTGCAGTAGATTCTGAGGCTGGGGGCTTATCATGGTCTTGGACTGAATGATTCAGTTCTATTGAAACCTATTTTAAAATTCAGGAAGCTGAAGTGATGGGGGCTATGCTTTAGAGTAATGCAATAGGATTTTACTGTTTCTTGATGAGGGTGTGTGTTTTTAAAGTGGCTGTTAGTTGTAATTGGTTTATTGTGTTTTAAAAGTGTGTATATAACTGACTGTTGAAAATGTAGGTTTGTCTGATGAAGCAATGTTTATCATTGTGAAAGTGCTAACATATTTTTAATAAATCGCTGTCCTGTAGCAGTTTGGTGTGAATTGAAGTACAAACCCACCACCGTAAATAGCACAAGTAACCAAAAACTGAGGGTAATGCTACTCAACGCCAGAAGTCTAAACCTCAAAATGCACGCACTCGAGGCACTTCTCAGTATGGAGAACATTGATATCTGTGCAGTAACAGAAACCCAGTTTAAGGCTCCAGTGAGCACCCAGCACTACCAGGCTATAACTCATACCATACCTTTAGGCCACAGAACCCGGACCGAAACACAAAAGGCAGGGGTGTATCCATATTCATCAACGATACTCACACCTCCAGGTTAGTGGCACAGCACAATGCATCAGAGATCATCCAAGTGCAACTAACAATGGGCAAAACTGCAATCCAAATTGTAGCTTGCTACAGATCACCCACCATGACCCAGGACCCCCATTACGCATTTCTGGAGACACTGGGAAATATGAAGGTCCTACCAAACACCCTAATACTGGGTGGTTTCAACTACCCAAACATTAACTGAGAGAACTACTCAAGTACTAACTCCCTTGCCCAACCC
Source organism: Protopterus annectens (assembly GCF_019279795.1). Taxonomy (NCBI): domain Eukaryota; kingdom Metazoa; phylum Chordata; order Ceratodontiformes; family Protopteridae; genus Protopterus; species Protopterus annectens. The sequence continues at coordinate 157,821,802 of NC_056751.1, forward strand.
TTCCTAGAATTTATAAACTTGAATGCCCTGGATCAACTGGTCAACACCCCCACCAGAGGGAACAACATACTGAACTTGGTCATCACCAACATGGGTGACCGATGTTCCACACCTGACGTCAACCCCTCGCTGGTTAGATCAGACCATAGACTAATCACTCTGGATATTCACATTCCACCCTCCACCCGAATCAAGGAAACCACCATGAAAAACTTTTCAAAACCAAACTTCACGTTGCTTAAGACCGAGGTGGAAAGGTTCACAGCCCCCACGCCAATGGACAATGCTGTCCAAGCTGCTGAAACCTATACAAAGGCACTCTATGAACATCTGCAGGAATGCATGGATCATGCTATCCCAAGTAAAACCAAGATTCAGTCCTCCAAGAAAAGGAAACCAGTCTGGTGGACCCATGCCATAAACAGGCTCTACAATAGAAGGAGAAAACTAGTACAGATAAGAGCAAAATCTCTAGAAGGAAAGACATCCCTGATCAGTATCAGCAAGAAACTACAATCCCTCATTAAATCATCCAAGGCTAGCTTCGAAAGAAAAATTTGCCAAGGACTCCAAAGATAACCACAAAACATTCTTTAGCTATGTCAAGAACCTAAGTGGAAACTCTCAGATCTGCTCTGAGTTGGTGCAGAATGGCACAAAATACACTGAACCGACTGATATTGCCAACATTTTGGCAGACAGGTTCAGTGCAAACTTCACACCCCTCTCACCCCCTAAAGGGCCCATAACCATACCAGAAGAATGTAAGACCCCGGCAATCACTGACACACAGGTTAAAACAGCCCTATCCAAAGCCAAAAACACAGCCTCAATGGGACCGGATGGTGTCCCAGGCTGTGTCTTACAAGAACTCCAAAATGAACTAACCCCTCACTTAAACATACTGTTCAAACACAGCCTCTCTACAGGCTACATACCCACAGAGTGGTGCACAGCAACAGTTATCCCACTCCACAAAGGTGGCACCACAACGGACCCCAGGAACTATTGCCCTATAAGCCTGACTAGCTTGGTCTGCAAGGCTATGGAGTGCATCATCATGGAACTCATTAACAGAGACATTGGGAACCTCCAAACTTTGGACCCCACCCAGTTTGGCTTTGTTAAGGGCAGATCATGCCTACTAAATCTGGTGGACTTCTTTGAGACAGTTACCAAGGCATTAGATGATGGTAAGGAGGTCCACACAGCCTACCTAGACCTCACAAAGATTTCCGACACCATTCCCCATTCTGGTATTATAGACAAACTCACCAACCTGAACATTAACCCCTATGTCATGAGATAGGTTGCAAATTGGCTCACGGACAGAACCCACACAGTGAGAGTTGCAGACTCTAGGTCCGACTCTAAACCGGTTACAAGTGGCGTCCCTCAGGGCTCAGTCCTAGGACCCCCTCCTGCTCAGTATATACTTCTCAGAGGTACAGGCAAGCACAGGAGGACTTTGGCTGACCATGTTCACAGACGACTGCAAACTGGGGGCCATAATTGATTCTCCAGCTGATACAGATACCCTCCAGAAGGGTCTCACTGAGATGGATACCTGGTGTCAAAATCATGGCCTCAAGCTGAATGCCAAAAAGTGCATAGTTATCCCCTTTGGAAAAAACAAAGTACCCGTGAACTACCACATAGGTGGTAGTCCCCTAAATACAGAAAAATTAATAAGGGATCTGGGGACCCAAGTAGATAGCAATCTCTCCTTTGATAATCATACTGCCAAGGTGGTTAGAAAATCCTTCTATGTGGCCCACCTAATCTCAAAAGGGTTCTCATCTAGAACAAAGGAGGTTATTGTGCCTCTCTACGCATCACTTATTAGATCCATTATGGAATACAACGCCCCATTTGGGATGTACCTTACAAGACACCTGCAACAGCTGGAAAGGCCACAAAAGTACCTCACCAAGAGAATTACTGGCCTCAAACAGATGACCTACGCAGCCCGACTAAAGAAACTCCGGCTGTACTCGGTTGCATACCGCTTACTCAGAGGTGATCTCTGCTTGACATGCAAGACCATGTCCAACCCAGAATTGATGGATATACTCCACCTAAAAAAAATATCCCTGAGAGCCACACATTCTAGGGATATAAACCTTACCACAACGATAAATAGGACGTGCTGGAGGGATAGATTTCTGACCCAGAGACCCACCATGCTTTGGAACAAGATTCCAATATGCATCAGGCAGAGCCCCTCACTAGGACTCTTCAAGAGAAACCTTGACGGGTGGATGGGAAACAGAAAATTTACCCCGGGGATCACTGTAGTGGCTCTGCTGGACAGAGGCATAGGGAACTAATGGCTCTGCTGGTCAGAGGCACAGGGAACTAATCTAAGGGGGTGGCAAAAGCCAACACACTCGGGCTAGGCTTATAAATGCCCTTGGGCAGATAGCCTAGTACTTACCTATGAACCTATAAGTCTTCAGCAACTTGTTTCTGCCTTGTTTCAACACGGTGAATTAACTGGGTTTGCTGTTTCTACTATGATTAAAAATATGGTTAATTGCTGATTTCCTTAGCGTGTGACATGACACTGCCTAAAAAGTTTGTAAATAAATTAGACAGTCTGGGGATGAGTCACAAGTTGTAACATGGGTGAAAAAAGTGACTTGAAAAAAAGGGATACTGGATAGAGTAGGTCAAAATAAATCTAAGTAACTTAGATGAAAGTATTGTTACCGGTGAAATGACATAGCAGCCATAGCTGGGACCAGTCTTTTTCAGAGTCCATAAAAGTGGCACTACAGAAGGTGTAGAAGAACGTGACTGCCTTTTGTTGTCATTGTAAAGATACGTGCAGGGCTAATACACAAGATGGTACAAACAGCTTGAAAACGGTTTTTGTAAAACAGCATCATGACGGCTCAAATTAAAAGCAAAGCAATGGATCTGAGAAGTAATTGTCCAGAAAAGGCGTAAACAATCAGAGCAAAATCATAGTAATGTTTAATTTTTGTGTCTTTCGGCTTTTCCCGGTTAGGGGTAGCCACAGCGGAACTCCGGTCCGCTAATGATTGGCAGTAGACTTTCACGTGCTGGCTTGCCGGGCCTAATGCACAACCTTCAATGAAGGAATGCCCATTCATGCATGTCGACACACAGAAGACGCTCTAACCGAGAATCGAATGGGCAACGTCTAACTGTGATATATTAAGAATAGCAGGGGCCCAAATACTGAACAGGAAATCACACAACAGTAGAGAGACACATACAAAAATGCAGAATCTTTTATTGTAACTTTGAAGGATATCTTACTTGGGTAGTAATGGAACCATATCATAGAGGTTCCGCACTAAAAATATAGGGTGTAAATAATATGCCCTATGCAGACCACCTCAAAACCCTGCCCCTGTACTTGGGCTCCTACAGACTATGGAGCGGAGATGTATACCTAACCTACAAGGCATTCTCTGATCCAGATCTGAGGGATCTGCTACACATTTGCAAAACAAACAGTACTAGAATTATACAGTCGAAGGGTCTAAACCTCATCTGTGACACAAAGAAAACATGTTGAGGGACAAGTATGTGTCTCAGAGATTACCTCCTCTCTGGAATCAACTCCCCATTCATGTGAAACACAGCCCTTCCCTAAACCTGTTCAAACACAGTTTGGACAGATGTATGGGAAATTGCAAATTCACCCCTGGCTTGTCACCTGTGGCTTTTATGGACAGAGGCAGTTTGTAGATGCCCTAAGGCACAGACATTTTCTAAAGCCATTCTAGCCCATAGGCAGTGAGAATTAGGAAGAGAGGGGCATGAATGACTAGACTTAAAAAGGCTTCATGGTTGTTAGCCTAGTAACCTCCTATGATCTTATGATATCAATGGATCACCATCAAAACTAAACTTCAGACTTTGCCCTAAGAAGGGCATGATGCATTGGACTTGTCCAGAACCACAGATATGTCTCCAGTGACTAACACAGCATCCATGTCTTTCAATAAGATTATCAGCGATGTATCAGAATCTCTCAAGTCCACCTTTCTATTTGTAGACCGTGCAAGTTAAGTAAGGAGCACATAAACAAGCATGTCTTCTAATATGTGACCCACAGCCATTCTCTGCATTAACCTACAAAAGATAGGTAAGGAGAAAGATATTGATCTGTGACTGTCAACTTCTTGGAGCTTAATAATCTTGGGGACTGACTACTGAAGCTCTTGGTTGATTAGAGGTACACTTTGCTTCTGGTTGCTATATGTGTGGCAGTGTTGAGCATTTTGTAGAGTTCAAAGCTATAGTAAAACACTTTGAGCTCCAACACTTTTTGCTGTACAATTAATTAGTACATTGTAATAAATGATGCTGCATATACTACAGAAATTGCTTTCTCTTATGAGTGAAAGCCCAGTTATAATCTCTGTATGTGTAATTTGAGGAGGACCAGACTTGGATGATGAGTTAACTTATTCACTCATCAGCAGCAGATAAGAAAGTTAGACTCTTTGTTACCTGTACGAAATCAAAGATGCATATGCATATTTACTGAAAAAAGTTATAAAACATATATTTTACAAATGTAAATATATTGCAAACACTAGTATGACTAGCAGGTATAAACACATTTACTTTACAATGGTAAAGTATCCAAAGTCTTTATATTAATTTTATACTGCAAAAGATGCAAATCTTTATTTTTTCGTATAAATTTTTGAAATTAATCGCTGTACCTTAGTAATAAGCTTGTCATATAATATCATTATCACTTTTGGTTAGATGTATGTTTTTAACAGATTATAAGCAGGTTCATTCTGAATGTTTGTTTCCTGTGATAATTCTAGAAATATGAAAGCTATGCACACTTACTAATATAAAAAATATTCATGCTATACAGACTACAGTGCAGGTATCAGTTATACATACCTCCTGCATGGTCTAAGCTTTCAGATGATATCAGTGAACTGTTTGTAAGTCACATGGTTCTAAGTATGTTAATGAAAGTATTGAAATGTTCATACCATCATAAAGATGGAAAATGTCAAGCATTATTTTTAAAATAGAACATTCTGAATGGACAATATATTATTATCTCTCCACCCGGAACATTTTACATAATACCTTCTCAGTAATTTTCTCCTCAGTCAGTTATGACAATCTGAATGAAAATATAGAAGTATCATATAGTATGTAATAAACAGAAGTTTCTATTTTGCCTATTGTTTACTGTTGTTTCAGTTATTTCACTAGCTGCGTCATTATGGAAACATTTTAGACTGCACCTCATCCATAAATGACTGGCAATTCATGTAATACATTAAGAAAATACAATAAATAGAGAATGACTTCATTAAATGTTCCTCATCCCAGTGCTGTTATTTTTAAGCATGACCACTGTATTCTATTATCAGCAGCGGTTCCTGAAAGCTCAACTCCTTATAGTTAGTTGTATATTCTTTTTTTTTTCAAAATGTTTTTATTCATTTTATAACACAATAACTTAACAGTATATTAACAAGAGAAAACAAATAAACTATATACAATGTCCATAGCAACTAAAAAAAGCAATATATATAGGAGAACACTTAATATTTCTCTAACAGATTAAACAATTTTGTCCAAGCAATTAAATGATGGATTGTGTTGTTAGTCCTTGCTTTTATAGTAGCAATCTCATTCTTACAAATGTATTTTACAAGATGAATAAGCTCAACTTTAATGACAGGAGTAGATTGGGATTTTCAATTTTAGTAACAAATTTCCTAGCTATAGAGTGGTTAGACCATAGTAAAAATATTTGATTTTTAGGAATGACTTCAGGAAAAGGAACATTGAACAGGCTAAGGGAGTCAGAAAGTGTACAGTTGTCATTCCATAGAGCTTTAGTCTAACCAAAATGGGGAAATTATTTTGCAATTAACAACCATATGTATACAGTCAGCATCGGGGTGTCCACATCTCCAGCATTTCATTTCATCTTTCTTGTAGATTATTGCTAGTCTATGTGGAGTGAAAAAACATCTATGTAAAAATTTCCATGTGTATATACACCAGAACAGGGAAGATGTGGATTCCTTCACCAACTGTAAACAAAGTATTTTATCTTTGTCTGAGAATACTTGTCTGTTAACTTCACTTGAATAATTCCAAAAAATAAACATCTGTTTTGCTAAAATCATTTCTGAGAATTTTATAAATAACAGATATGAAGTATTCTTGGGTGAGTTATGAAGAATTGTTGAGATAAAATCCAAGATTTTTAAGTTACTCTTATTGTGAGCCTCTATTGAACATACAAGCTTAGTATGTATAAAATCTTTACAAGTTTGAATGACTAACCAATTGCAATTTTGCAAAATATATCTGCTGATCAAATAGTTTGCAGAACTTATTTTATTAGCTGAGAGAAATTGATTCCAAAGGTTCCTATTAGAAGACCAAAGACGCATTCTTTCGAATGCGTCTTGGTCGAACTTAAAAGTCTGAAAAAGCAAAATATTGAAACAGTTTTTAAGCAAATTCTTTCCCTGGGAAAGAATTTGCTTGGCCACTTCATTACTTTGCCGTTTTTGGCACTCTAGTATGGTCTCAGAGTTGGCATATTTAAGTAGGGGGGTGGGGGAGCATAGCCCCCCCTCATCAGGGTGGGTGTGGGGGGTGAAGCCCCCCACTTAATGCAATGTTTAAATTGTTTTCATTTTTATTTATTTATTTATTTTTTTTGTTGGAACAGCAATTTTTTTCCCTTGGAAAAAAATTGCTGTTCTGACAGTTCGACATTGTAAGCTTTTGCTTACATAGGGTTGATTAATCACCATTCGCTTTTTTAAACATTCGTGATCTAATATAGACCCGATTCCAATATAATAGGTTGGGTCTATATTACGTGATCAAAACCTTAAATTATCGAACACCTAAAGGTTGATCATGAAATATTGAACCCTTAACATTGAAAATGGCCGTTTCCACATAGGGAAACAATGTCATTGGCCAAATAAAAAAAAAAAAATTAAACAGAATTGAAATGAAGGGCTTTGCCCCCCACACCTCCCTAACTAAATATACCTACTCCAAGATCACTCTACAGTGGAGAAAGAACAAAATCCATGTAATGGCCAAATGACTTGTTTACCTGTGTGGAAATGAACGGTTGCAATTTTCGATCACATAATGGGAAACCTAATAGGTCACCCTTCTTAAACTCTAACATTTTCTGACTATCGAAAGATATCAAACATTCATTTGTGTAATCAATGGGAAACATAATTATAAATAGATTCTTCATTAATGGATTAGAAAACATAAGCTTTTTAAACAACAGCAATATTTGGGTTATAAGACATGTGAGAACAAGTTTTGACCTTTCACTTTGAATGTATAGTTTTAAAATTCATATAAAGATGTTTGTATGTATTTGCGTATATGGTTCAAGCAATGCCCTATTACTATTAAGAAGTAAGGTTTCATGTATTGATTTCCAATATGGTGTATAAGAAACATTATTCCAAAGCAACACCATGTTATTAAATGCAGAGTTTAAATAAAAATAAATATTTGGAAACCCTATACCTCCTTCATCCCAGCTTGTGGTGTGTCAGAGAAGAAAAATTCTTGTTTTTTTGGGATACCAAAGGAAGTCAAGTAATAAGTTATTAATTGTATGTTTAATTTTGACAGGTGGGTGAATTATTAGAGCTTGGCCAATGACTAAGATTTTAGGTAACAGTATCATTTTGAGTACAAAGATGAAAGGGAACACCCACCAGGGCTACGACTGTATAATAATGAAATGCGAACACCAAAAGATGCAGATCCAAGGTCTTGTAATATGTATATATATAAATCCTATACTAAAAACACATAAATACACAAATAAATAAATACATGAATCAATAACAAGATCAATGGTGATGTTACATCCATATAATTCAATGTTTGTACCAATGTTAAAAGAAAAAGTGCATTTATACCACCTTGTAATTCCATAATATATTTTTGTTTAATGACAACCTTACACAAGGAGAAATTAAAAAGTTTGAGAAAGGAAACAGGGGACTTGGTTCCTAACCATTGATGTTCATTTCCTTTTCTGTCATCCTCACAGAATTTTTTGGATATGTTTTTTGCAATAACTACTAATGGGTTGGACTAAAGCCACTGTGTGTGGATTTGTGTGTGTTTGATGGAGTTGGTGCTTAAAACAAACTTCTTTATTTTATTTTTATTTCCAACAAAGATGGGGTGTGGGCGATAAAAATGTAAAGCATTTTTGCTTACATAACAGTTCTTACATGGGAAAGGATCACATTTTTACCGCAGGAAGGTTTAAAGAAAACATACTAATGTATAGTAGGGTTTTGGATGACATTTAAGATGAGAAAAAATCAGCTTGATTTTTTGTTGAATTTGAGTAATAATACAGAGTTTTTTTTGAAATCATTCCATATTGGGATACAAACAAGATCACTATCTAGAATATATTATTTAGTTAACAGAACAAATGGGTTTGAGTAATATTTTTAGAAAAGAGAATTTTTCGAACTCCCTATTACACTTTTCTAGTTGTCATCCGTGGTGAGAACTAGAGATTGTCAGCAAATGATATAACAATACAGGGAGATTTTTTTAAACTAATAGGTATGTTTCTGGACCGTGGTTATCCACTGAAGCTCCTCCTTAGTATATTCTATTTTAGGACAGATGGAGAAAAGAAAAAGTGTTTCTGTCACAAGAAACCTGAGCTAAAGATGATAGTTAAGAATTTAACCCCAAATCTTTAGAGATAGTTGAGAGATTATAAAAATATTTAGGGTGGTATAAGTGAGAAGATCTTAAAAGGTATTGGGTTCAGAACCTGTTTTTGTATTTAGTAGGGTGAGAAGATTTCAACATTGAATTATATGGATGTAACATCACCATTGATCTTGTTATTGATTCATGTATTTATTTATTTGTGTATTTATGTGTTGTTTATGTCAACCACAAGTTGGTTTAGATTATTATATGCTTAGGTTAAACAGTATCATTTTGATTAAAGTTAGTCTGTCTTCAAATGTGAAGAAGAGTCTGTTCCAACTATCTATTAGACTAGTAATTGAGTTTATAAGTTGTTGGTAATTAGATGTGAGCGATTTTTTATAATTAGATTCAATAATGATACCTAGATATTTAATATGCATGCCCTCCCAGTTTATGTCTCTTTTTGATCTAAGTTTCATAGTAACATTTTTATTCACTAAAAGTGCCTGAGTTTTATTGTGATTGAATTTTAGGCCAGAGATGTTTGCAAAGAAGTCTAGATTATGTAATAGATAATCTACTGAGTTTTCAATATCATTACAAGTTATTAGTAGGTGATCAGCAAACAGGTGTATCTTGGGGCATAATTTGTGTGACACTTTAGATCCTTTAAAGCTGTCATTATTTCTAACATAATTTGCAAGAGGCTCAATAGCCAGGACAAAGAGTAATGGGAAGAGGGGTCACCCCTGTTTAGTACCTCTTAATATTTCGAATGGGCTAGATAGATAAGATCCAGTCTTTACATAGGCTATGGAGTTATCATGTAGTTGTTTAATAAATCCTATAAAGTTTGGAGAGAAATTGTATTTTTGGAGCACTTTAAACAGATATGGCCAACTTAGGGAGTTGAAAGATAAAGAAAACTTTATCTATATCAAAATTAAAATAGATAATTTCTTTCTTGTTTGCTGAGTCTATTAAGTACAACAGTCTAATTACATTGTCTTGTACCTTTCTGTTTTTGATAAACCTGGTTTGGTCTTCATTAATTAATATTGAAAAAATATTATTTAATCTGTCTGCTAAAATAAACATGAATATCTTGTAAGCAATGTTAAGCAAAAATATTGGCCTGTATGATGTGCAATGGTGGGGCTCTTTATTTGGTTAGTTGTATATTCTTAACTGGTAGTTCCATTCCAGAGAGGTCCTGGTGTTTTTTGTACACTTCAGACAGGCCTCTGGACTTTTTTAGTTTGTGTTGTATTGTGTACTGTTATTGACATCTATGTCTATTGCTGCTCTGTAGTAATAAGTATAAAACTTAACCAGCATTTCTTTGGCTATAACTGTGACATATGGGTCTTAGAAAAGTTGTGACATTTTGCATTACACTTTATAGCAAAACAGACATAAGATATACATCAAAAATAGTTTTATTGTCATTAGTTGACAATGTTGAAACTGTCAGATATGTTTTTTTTTACTTTGAACTACCATGATTTGGCAGTTATTTTGTTAATTGTTAAAACAGCTGTCAAACTATGGCATGTGACAGGCATTTTACAGTTGTCAAAACATAAAGTGTGGGATTTGACAAGTAATTCGTAGTGGCAGCTGGTACCTTCATTGCGAGGGGGCTGCAGGAAGAAAATGAATGGGTGGGGCTAACAGGAATGGGGTGGGGCTTTATTATGGCAGGTCAGTGACCAACAGCTATGATCAAACAACAGATGGGGGTCATTCACTTTCATCCACAGACTGCCTCAACATGTCCCCACTCATCATATCCATTTTACTGAATATATACACCTCAAAAATCTGACTGCAATCAGCAAGGTCAACTTAGGAGAAATGGAGTCTTAGACAAAGGGCTCCATAGAGGCACTCTGCTGAACACTAATTTCCCTGCACTTTTCCAGTACCTCTTTGATGTTTTCCCCCTCAGCTTGGCTTCACACCATTCAGCCAGATTACTTCTTTCCTGTTTTTTCCGTACTTTGTTTTACTTCCTATCTTCCCTCATGATCTTACATAGCGTAACAGGCCAAGAATCCACTTTTTATTTTTTTTTTTAACTATTTGTTTTAGTGATGGCCTGAAAAATAATCTTTCAAGGAAAAAATACACTGCATCTAAAGCTCAATGTTCAAAGCCAACAAAATAGTCTCTCACCAATAAATCAAGTAGACAGATTCTTGCAAGGATATAAAACTATATAAGAATACTGCCTGCCTTCCTACTTCTTCAAAAAAAAAATAGCTTCTGAGCACCACTCTGTTGCTAGATTGCTATGAAAGTAAAAGAACGAATGGCCAGAGGCATATCTTATATAGCTGAGGGTCTGGTAGAAGATACTAAGGTACATGTATACAATCCACACAGAAACAAGGAGTACCTACAAACTCCAAACAGAAGACATCACAGCCAAAACATGACCAGAGAATTAAGCGGTGATCGATGGCAAGACTACTCAGTGCATCAGTCTGATAAGGTTCAATTGCTGTCACACACATCTTGTCTGGGCTGCCGTAGACGGCCAATTATTGAGTACAATACTGATGTCTGATAGCAATGAAAAGTGAAAAGAATTATGGGAACTTCTTAATTTTAGTTACACTGCAACCGCTCTGTGGCATTTTACAGTCCTTTCCTTCACAGACAATTCCCATGCTCATCAGTTTCACCCACTGTGTTAAATGTGCACTCAGCGACTTACATAGATCCGGTAAAGTATACCACCTTACATCATGCAAATGCAGCCCACTTCTGCAAAGCCAGAATAATGACTTCTTAACTAGAACAAATGGCAACAGTGTCAATCACATTCATCCACAGACAGCCCCTGCACCCAACAATTAAAGCCAACATTACTGACTGTATACACCTCAGATATCAGAAAGTAATAAAATAAAAATAATACTTTCCCACTATAACTTTAACCTCCTACACCTACACACACACACACACACACACACACACACACACACACACACACACACACACACACACACACACACACACACACACACACGTGACTATCAATTACAGCCACTTGTATGACTGACTGTATATACCTTAGATGTATGATTGCAGTCAAATGACTGAAAAAATACGTAAATAACTGATACGTGTTTATTTTCTCATCTCACTGCTGTCAGAATCCAGTGAGCAAACAACTGCAAACCCCCAACCGCCACCCCCACCACATACGTCTCAACCTGTTAGCTCAAGCACCTAGGAGAGTTAAAAAATAATAAGGGGCAGAGAAGCATAATTAGGGACAGCTACTTCCTTTATAAACTTAGAAACTTGCTTGAATGACAGGCTTTTATTAGCACACTTTTTGAAGGCTACCATGTTTGGAAATCAAAAGTCTCTCATTATTTGCTGACTGCATGAGGTAAACAAGTCAGCAGCATTCTGCAAAATCAGGGACAGATGAGATCATGTACCCCCCTCGCTCTATATATGCAACCATCAATTAAAGCCACTGTTATAACTGTGACTGTAGACCTCAGATGTTTAAACACGATCAAATGAATGAATAAATACATAAACAACTGCCACATGGGAATTTATCTTCTCAACTTACTACTTTTAGTATATAGTGTGTGGCCCACTGCAGCCAAATACCTCTCAACATCTTAGCTCAAGAATCAATGAGAAAGATAAACATTTTTTAAGGGACAGTGGAAAAAAAAGCAACAGAATCAAGGACAGCTGAGAGAATCTTTACGCCCTTTCAACACACACGCAGATGTGACCATCAGTCACAGCATTTGTATGATTCGACTGTACTGTGATTAAATTAATACATACATAAATAACTGCCAAAGAGGAATTTATCTTTTCAGCTCACTACTATCAAAACATTGTCTGCAACCCACTGCAACCCTACACATAGCTCTCAAATTGTTCAACCCACTGCACCCCTACACATACCTCTCAAATTGTTCCATCCACTGCACCCCTACACATACCTCTCAAATTGTTCATTCCACTGCCACCCTGACACATACCTCTCAAATTGTTTAAGCCACTGCATCCCGATACATACCTCTCAAATTCTTCACCCCACTGGACCCTGACACATACCTCTCAAATTGTTCACCCCACTGCACCCTGACACATACCTCTCAAGTTGTTCACCCCACTGCACCCCTACACATACCTCTCAACCTCTTAGCTAAAGAATCAAGCAAGAAGCTAAAAATGATGGGGACAAAGGACCAAAATCAGGGCAGATATTGCACATATATATATATATATATATATATATATATATATATATATATATATATATATATATATATATATATATATATATATACATATATATATATATATATTTACAAAGTTGCTCTTCTGAAGGCTACTAAGTCTGAAACTTGAAATTTTATTTTACTATCTAGTGACTGCAATCTTTACTGATTTGCCATAAAAAACACATACTTTGCAAGTAGCCAAAATGTGAGTCAAAAGCAGAAAAGGGGAAAGTTCAGTGTATCTGTGCCCCTCACGTACACATACATATATGTGTATATACATTCATAAATGCACTCATGCACAGACATATATATATATATATATATATATATATATATATATATATATATATATATATATATACACACACACATACATAAAAAATATACACATAAACACACAAACACACTTAGAGTACTTACCTTCCTACCTGCTAGAAAATTGATTTAGATTAGGGGAAAAAAAGATTGCTCCTACACTCATATTTCTCTATTACCCCATTACTTCTTTCAGTTTCTGTCTTAGACTGCCTCACTTTGAGCCAGTCACCTGAGACAGCCACAGCCAATCAGAATGGCTCCTTGTTGAATCATACAGCAGCCCAATGAGCTGCCTGCTGTTGATGTTCCTGCCTTCTTCTGTAAGAAGGCTTGAAGGATTTATTCATGGAGTGGGATAGATGTTGGACTGAGCAGTTTTGAAAACAGACCATAAAGAGGAGTAAGCAGATTTTTTTTTCATTTTTTTAAAGGACCCTCATGTATGTTGTTGTGGGTTTGGTAACGAATCATATTGGCAACAGAAAATATTAAAAAAGGAAATTCAAAGATATCTGTTTCTATATTTTTCTTTTTTTTTTCTTGGGGGGTGGGCTACAACCGAGCAACAAGCACCACAAAATATCCCTGGTAATTTGACAAGTTATACGGATGCCACTCCTAATTTGATAGCTGTCTAAATAGCTGTCAGACTGCAGCAACTTCATCCGGTTTCTGAAGTTTTGGTTTCAACAATTGTTTAAGGATTTACAATAAAAATTTAAGTGGATTTGTGCAGGCTCATGCCCCATAGGGATTAGGATTCAAGTTCATCTTGGCAGTAGCAGCCATTTTAGCCTTCTTCAAAAACATATTGGCAATGCTTCAATTTGGGAATGTAGTCCCACATTTTGCAAATGTTGCAGAAGTGATTCCCAGTCCTGAGGTTCATTGATTTTTAGATGTATATACTAGGCTGTTGATTAGATAGATCATTTGTAGTCTAGTTTCAAGATCCCATTTCATCAGTGCCCTACAACACAAAGTCACTGCTGCCTAATTTCTTCACCTTCTGCTGATAGAACTCTCTCTCAATGACTGCATAAGCAAAAAAGTTGGCCTATAACAGGACCCACAAAAGTAATCTGGTCTGAGGGTGTCTGTGGTGTGCCCAGGAAAAGAGTAAAGGATTTTATTTCTATTTATACAATGTAGCTATTACCTCCTTTTTTCCAGGCATCTGCAGCAAACACCTACTAAATCCATCCATCTACCCATCCATCCATCCATCCATCCATCCATCCATCCATCCATCCATCCATCTATCCTCAACCTCTTTTCCCATTTTGCACATGGGGTCAGGGTGTCACTTCAGCAGTGACAATCATCTCAAGCTAAGGTTTATACTGCCGGGTAGCTAGCCCTGCTGCAGAATCACAGAGTAAATGTAAATGCAAAAAAAACTTTCAGTCCGAAAGGGTGTCTCATGATGCAAGTCTTCTGAAAAATATGTATTTTTTTCAACTGAATCTTATAGAACAGGACAGCTGGGAAGTGTATGCCAAGTCTTCATCTTCTGAAGACAATAATTCTGTTGTGAGGCAGTCCTCCTTTTTATGGGGTAGTGCCAGAGGTGGAGGCTAGGCAGAAGTATGTTTTGAGTTCTGACACACTGTGAAAAGCTCTTCAGCCTCTTTCTTAAAATCTTGCAGAGAAAAGCCTTGCAGTGAAATTGGGATAACAGCTGGAGGTACAGGAGCCTAAAAGGCATGTAACATTGTCAGCTGAGTTTTCGGGGGAAAGAGAGCAATGTGAGGCAGTCAGTTTAGCCATAGGGGCTTTTTTGTGGAGCAACCAAAATCTACATATCTTTACCCAGAACAGTTATATGAGTGCAATTACCATAAAAGTAGATGCTGAAATAATAGGGTAAATGATACAGGTCAGACTCCGTCCTCCCAACCACTGGTTCTGCATCTGCACTGGGTCTAGTGGCCATGTATGTTGCTAGTTTGGTACTAGATAAAGGTGTATATTGTAGGATGCTTATACTGTATTTTGTTTTGTTAACCTTGATGTATGTTATGCTATTTTTCTTCCACAGCCAGTTAGAGAAGTGATACAATGAATTGCCAGAAGGCAGATAGTTATGCCAGTATGTTTTTACTGCTGTGTTTTAGGTTTTTTAAAAAACATTTAGCCTTCTCTAAGAGTAAATGCCATGACAGCTCTGTCTGTCTGTTCCTAGACACCAAAGAAGAACAGAATACTATTCTGACTTATAGTTAGGTTCCCCTGTGCTGGCTATAGCAAGTGGCTTTGGTCATCCACTGCAGTGGATATCTAACTGCTAAAACAATCAAGCCTGAAGTCTGGCATCTATCTAATAAATGTACCAAGTCTATTTGTGCTTCCACCAATATTCCCATTATTAAAACATCACCTGCCTTGATGAGCATGATCAAACAACTGTAATGTCTTTGCATTCTGCAAACACAGCCTTCTTAAGTTCCATCCCCCAGCCACAATTCCTGATAGGTACTACAGTATCCGACTTTCATATTTAATGCTGGTGTAGCCTTTATTCTTTTATTAAGACTCATTTGTCTGTCAGTTCTTCTGTTTGCATATAAACTCCCCAAATACCTTCTCAAACAGCTGGGAGAATGCTTTATAAAGAAGTCCTTCATATGAGGCCACTATGATATCAGGTGCTCCCTGCCTGGTACTTGAGTTTAATAAAAAAAAATAATAATAACTCCTCCTTCTTTATAGCCTGTAACTAGAACTCATTTATTTATCTTTATCTTTGAAAAATATTTTCTTCACTATATTTAGTGCAGCCAGTATGATTTCTGAACGGGAAGCCTATTTTAAAGAACCATAAACAATTTTCAAAGGAATCATATACCATTCAGAGAAGAAAGAAGCTACTCCTTTATGGCTAACATAGTCTTTGAATTATCCTTGAACAAATTTGTTAAGCTGCATTCTTCCTTTCCTAACCAAACCCAATCAACCAAATGTGGCAAAAATCTTTCTCACTACTGATTTCCAATAACAAGTCAAGTACTGCATAGAAATCCACAGTTTGTGAAAGCCCATGTAAACGTAACAAAGTACCACTAATCATCACAAAGGTCTCACCTAAAACCTTTACAGATTTTTTTGATCCCTAACTTCCTTCTTGATGCTGGCAACACTGGTATTGATAATCTCTGTCCTAGGATCCCAAAACCTTGATCAGTGTTTACAGCTATTGCACTGCCTCACATCTGTAATGGATGTCATATTCAAGTAACTGTCTTATGTATTGACAGGAGGTGATATCAATAATCAGGTCAATTCCGGCACATATTGCTGATACATGTCCTGTCCAAAATCCTTAAAAATCAACAGCTTAGAATGACTTTTTTAACTTTAATAATTTGTGGACTAGTTATGTCTGCAAGTTACAATTACAAGGTGATTTGTCAAAAATGACATGGGAGTACTGTCTGTTTTAGTTCAGTTTTAGTTTTAAGTTCAGCAGTAAACTCCCTTCTGTCCTTCCCAATCTTCCACTCATCCAGTATACTTATGACATGGTCTTCTGTAGGTCAAGCAACTCCCACTACAGTATGCAAAAGAAGCTCCAGTCTGACCTAAACCTCTTTCAAAAATGGCTTCTCCACCACATCTTGCTGGTGAACCCATCAAAAACCAAAATAATGCTGTTGTAACTCCACAAAGACTATCAAAAGTTTCAATCATCCTTCACATTAATGAGCTAAACAACTCTGCCATTAAAACCACCACCTCATTCTACTTACTACCTGGGCTCATGGGCTTGACCCAGCTCTGGCCTTTCTCATACACACATAAAAATGGACAAAGATAAACTCCATGCTCTTCGAAATAAATCTTCTCTTTTCTCACCTTTGTTGCAACAGGTCTGCTATTAAAAGACAGTCCTACTCTCTCAAACAGATTAAGGACTTCCCATTATCTTAGTTGCCCCCTTCAAAAAATGCCAGTGCCTACCAGTGCATCTCCAACACCATTTGTCGATTCATCACCAACTCTTCTCCATGTGAACACCACTGCCAAAACCTAAATAAAGCAAACCTGCTCACTATTAGTCAGTCTCTTACTTGGTAACCAATTCTTTAAGTTTCTTCACTTTAACAATCTCCTCATAGTCTTAGCAAAAGTCCACAAAAGTCCTCCTCATATAACCTATGCCACTATTCTCATTCAGCATCCCTTCTTTCCACACTAAGATCCTCTCTCCAGTCTACTAGACATGCTTTTCCCATATTTACCCCCATTCTTTGGCAGTCTCTCCCTCTCTAGCTCAGAGAATCCACCAACCTCTCCACTTTAAGAAAGGATCTTAAATCCCACTTTTATCCCACTTTCAGCAACAAGACAAATGCACCTGTTATTGGAAAAATGATACAAGGAAGCAGAGAACTACCTCGCAAAGTGAAACAATAAAGCCTCGGAGGGAATTAATGCAGCAAAACACTTTTATTGAAGTATAAAAAAACACCAATAATGTTGTTAAAAATCCATTTTCGTTTCAACAACTTCATCAGATGTAGGCTGAAGCATAACTCATCATGTTAAATACTCAGAAATAAATGACATCATAAATTAATTATCCAACGAAGATCCATTAAAATTGAGTCAAATGTTTTCCATCAGTCCTTTTGTAACACAGAATCGAAACCTGACACAACCCTTCTTGTAGAGTGAAGCAGCTGGATGGACTCTGAGTTTGGAGCCACAAAGGCAAAAAAAGTAGTGGGAGACCCAGCTGAGAAGCAGGGAGGGCCAGTCAGTTCAGTATGGGATGAAGTAATTTCAACTTTAGGGATCAAAGCAATTGAGGTAAAAGCTTTTATACTTATAAGGAAGAGTTTTTGTGATATTATATTTGAGACTTGTCAAATGATGAAGACATTTTTAGATGAATATGAAAAGAGTAAAAATAATGCACCATGAAGTTTGTATGTATTTAAAACATCTTATACAGACAAAAGATCAATGTACAATTTAGTACTGAAGTAGATAAAGACACATGGAAAAGACATTTATTGAAATTATGTAAAAATGTATTGGATGTTTCTAAAGTGTATGATAGTAGAGATTTATGGACTGGGGCATGGGACTGTAATGTGATTTTGAAAATCAAAAAATTAGAGTGTTGTACATTTACCAGGTGTTATAGCTGTTGAAGGAAATAGGGGCATGGTAAAATATTGAGGATAGCCTAAAACATTTTGTGTGGTAAAAAAAGATAATTTAATAGGAAATTGTGATAAAAGAAAATGTTTTCATATGGGAAAATTGGACATGATGCAAGACATTGTGAAATGAGACGTTATAAATGTAATAAAAAGGGTCAGTTAGGGGGATGCAAGTAGAAGGGAAAAATAAAGATGGAGGTTGTGGAAGTAGTAATATAGAAAGGTCAAAAAGTTTTGGATCAGCAAAAAGACTTAAGAGGTAAGGGGGGATACAAATAGAGTACATGAATAAAGAATTAATAGTACAAGAAGTGAGTATGCAGGAATAGTTTAATGCAGGGAAAATGGAAGAGGAAGATTCAGATTTGAGTGATGGTGATGGAATTTAGTAAAACAAAAATAAATTCAACTGGTAAAAGAGTATGGGGAAGAGGAAAATGAAAATTACAGAAGGATTTAAAAAAGAAAAGAAAGGGAAAGGTTGAGAAAAATCATTTAAGGTAGAATTATGTGTAAAGTTTTAGCATTAAATGTGAATAGTTTTAAAAAGTTTAAAAGAAGAATGGGGATTGTGTAAAAAGCAAGATGGTGATGTCATTATATTAGAAGACATTAGATTTTTGTCTCAAATATCAGACCAAAGTGTGGTGGGGGAAAATGTGATATTGAATTTTGGAAGGGAGACCTCTTTAGGAATATTCATATAATATAAAGATACAAATAAAGTCTTCATACCTCAGACACATTTTCTCTGTAGAAGTTTTGTCAATTCTGCTGAAAGTAAAGAGGTTTATCAGTACAAAATTTTACCTCAAAGATCCAGATTTTCTAAGGGACCCAGTTTCTCATTCACTACCATTGGTCTTACAATATATAACTTCCTTTTTTAGTGTTGTCATAGCCTATTCATCTGTTATGGTTCATTTGTTGGGCAATTCTCTTGTTTGCTTGTAGACCCATATATAGCCAGTCAAACAGCATGGAAATATTTAAGAAAGTGGTCCTTCACTCTAGACCTCTCAGGTGTCATGTGCACCTCTAACTAGGACTTGAATTTACGCATATAAGATATATATATATATATATATATATATATATATGTATATTTATATATATATATATATATATATATATATATATATATATATATATATATATATATATATTTGCATGTGCAAATATTATATTTTTTCTCCCACTGTAGACTATAAATAGAATTGATTCACTTATATTGGAAAATAATTTTTTATTATTTGTACTTACTTCTTTCAGAATAGTTTCTGAATTTCAAACCCCAGTTTGTAAAAAGTCTCTTCCCTTTGATCACTCCAGTCACAATCTTTCCTCCCTCAAACTCACAAAATTAAAAAAAAAAAATATGTCTCATCTACTTTCTATTAATAAGCCTATGTTTATTAATCCCCCACATACTTCACCTTTCATTCCATTGCATAAGTTCCTTCAATACCTTCCCTTCCATTTTAAGGTCATTACAAAAACAGATTTGGAAAAGTGATTGATCCTATCAACCATTATTTCATGTCATTCACCCTGACATCTTCAGTCTTGGCAGCAAAATACTCAGCAGAATACTTGCTTTCCTTTTCAACTTAATCCTGACAATGTACATTCTCCCTCAGACCTTCAAGCATGCTCTGTTT
The DNA here is from genome assembly GCF_019279795.1 of Protopterus annectens. Taxonomy (NCBI): domain Eukaryota; kingdom Metazoa; phylum Chordata; order Ceratodontiformes; family Protopteridae; genus Protopterus; species Protopterus annectens. The sequence continues at coordinate 157,841,941 of NC_056751.1, forward strand.
ATATCCTTACCTAAAGTCTCAAAGCATTCTTCAGCTAACAACTATGGCCCAATCTCTAATCTTTGTCACCTCAGCAAGATTCTTGAAAATAAAATTATCTACTACCAAATTCTTGATTATATCTCCAAGTATGGCATTCTCAATCAGAGGCAATGCTGTTTCTGTCCCAGTTGTAATACTGTTACAGTCATCTTCTCTTTTACTGATTACATTTATTCCAATATGTAGCAGGGTAAAATTACAACAGCAATCTTTTTAGATGAAATTATGCCTTTAACATTGTTTACTATTCTCTACTTCTCCATAAACGAGACTGTTTGTTTTTGTAGGCGACTCCTACATTAATGGTTCAACAAATATCCTTCCAATTTTACATTCTCTCTTATTGGAACTGATAATGCCCATATCTCATGTTCCCCTCACTAAGGCATCCCACAAGACTCCGTTCTTGGGCCACTCATCTTTCCTGTTTCTTCTTTTATATTTTCCTTAATGATCTTTTTTATACTAATGGTCTCTTCTGTGCTGACAATATTTTTCTTCTCAGACAAAACAAAGCTTCTTCCAACTTTCAAAACAAACTTCAGACTGATTTTAATTCCATCTGCAACTAGATTAAAAAATAATTTAATAATCATTAATGCTGGTTGGCTCGCATCAAAAACTAAAGCAGTTTCCTAACATTGCCATTTATTACTCATCAGAATCCTCCCTCCCTTATGTCATTGAACAAAGATATCTAGATTTCCACTTAACCAATAACTCACCTTTCATAAACTTTTTGAAAACCAGACTCACAGAGTCCTACTTCATTAAAGACTCTCCTACAAGATTTCTTACCTTCGTACTGTAGAAGCTTGGCAAACCATAGCCATTAACATTCTTCTACTGCCCAAGCTTGAGCACTGACCACCTGTCAAAGCCCTGTGTTCTTCTTTCAGTACCACTCAGCTCCATTATCCTGAAAAGGAAGTACTCTGATTAAACTATCTCACAAGTAAATTTGAACACCACTGCCTTACCCTCAGCAAAGGGAAATGGCTAGCAGTGAGTAACAGGGCTACCCCCTCCCTAATACACTCAACTTTAAATTCCTTATCCTAAGCTTCAGCCATCTGTTTACTGAATTGTGCACAGTTACTCCCTTTGCAAGTTTAATTCACTTGTTCTATGTAGGCTATATTTTACTCTCTCCATCTGTGAATGATCTTTCTCCAGAGTTCTTCTACCTGTTGTAATGTTCTACCGCAAACTGTCAAACACATTAGTATAGCAAAGGTGGGGTGAAACGGGCAGCTGCGCCAGGGGCAAAGTATTAGGTGAAAGGATAAGAGCAGTTCCTGCATTCTTCTTTTCTTCTTGTACCTGCGCTACTGAATACCTGTACAGAAAGGCACCTCAGAGTTTTCTGTGTATTGTTTCACTGTAACAAGCTGATATTGGCTTGATATAGTTTGAAATAAATAGAATTTTTTTTGCTCTTCAATGGAAGAGCTAGGAGGGAAATGTGGATCTGACTGTAATAAGCCAATGACTACAGCAGTGCATTTATTTATTTACTTATTTATTTATTGATTTATTGATCGATTGCTCTTCACACTTAAGGGGGGTGGGGTGCCACATTGTGAACTACCTGCACTTGGCACTAAATGAACCAGCTAGGCTTCTGAACAAACAAACTGGCAACCTTGCTTCTTTCAAGAAGTATCTCCATTCTCAATTACCTGAGGAACAAATGCAAGTGCTTCAGATATACAGGTTATTTAAAACTATTCCTCCACAAATGACATTATTGACCAGCTATTTATCTCTCCATATGGGTCTACTTCAAAATCCCAGTGCCCGTATAACCAATGTTCATTTACATGAGATGATAATAGCAAAAGATGAAATACCCAAATGGTGAAATTTTCCCAGTGTAAGTAAACACTTGCCCAACATGCCATTTTCGCTACTGTAATGCAATCCCTGAGTTAGTATACATAGTTAGGAGGGTAGGGGAGTACAGGCCCCTACAATAGGGGGGCGTGTGGGGCATAGTCCCCCACCTAGGTGGGTTTTACTTACCTTGGTGTGTGTTTCATTTACATTTGGGCAAGTGTTTACTTACTCTTGGAAAATTTTGCTATTCGGGTATTTCATCTTTTGTTATTTTCGTCTTGCGTAAATGAATATCAGTTGTATGGGCATCGGGATTTAGAAGTAGATCCCTCTGTATACCTCCTTAAATCTGAGTAATAGTATAAAAATTGGTGAGGGGGGTCCTTCTTTCTTTATTTCTTTTTTACATGCTGGAAGTTCTGCAAAATGTGTTTTTTTTTTTCTCTTTCTTTTTTTCCTCTATCTTCCTTGCTCAGTATTTTAAGTGCTGCTGTACATGGGTATTTGCTTTTTCTTTTGTCATACACTGGCGTAAGGCATACTTCTAAAGCTCTTAGAGCAAGAAATCTGAACAAAGCCATAAATAATGAGGGTCAAGGCTCCCAAAATAGGGACAATTTTTAAATATTTCTATTACAAACTTAGAAAGTTGATAGAATAACATGTTTTACATTAACATAAATTTTATGAAGTGTATGAAGTCTGAAACTCAAATGACTGTCATTTTCTGGCTTCAGTTCTCAATGATTTGCCAGAAAAAAAAAACACAATTTTATGAGAAATAGACCAAAAATATGAAGTACAGATCTGGACAATCTGCAAAAATCTGTACAGTTGAGAGGTATGGAAGTTTTTTTTTTTTTTTTTTTTTTTTTGCTTTTTAAGTATATTATAGGTTCATGGGTAGGTACTAGGTTCCCTGGCTTACGCCACCCAAGAAAGTTAATTTCCTGTGCCCCTGTCAAGCAGAGACACAGAAGTGATCCCCAGGGTGTATTCCCTATTTCCCATCCACTCATCAAGATTTTTCTTGAAGACTGCTAATGAGGAACTTTGCTTGACATAGATCGGTAGCTTATTCTAGAGTATAGGAAGTCTCTGGGACAGGAATCTATCCCTCCAGCATGTCCTGTTTATTGTGGTGACAAGGTTTAGGTCCCTAGAGCATGTAGCTCAGAGGGATTGGGATTTCTTTAGGTGTAGCATGTCCAACAGCTCTGGGTTTAACATAGCTTTATATATTAGGCAGAGATCTCCTCGGAGTAGGCGATATGCTACAGAATAAAGCTGGAGTTTCTTGAGACAGTCAGTGTAGGGTATCTGTTTGAGGCCAGTAATCAACTTTGTGAGGTACTTCTGTGGCCTTTCCAGTTGCTGCAGATGTCTTGTGAGGTACATTCCAAAAGGGGCGTCATACTCTATAATGGGTCTAATGAGTGCCAAGTAGAGGGGAAGAATGACCTTTTTTCCTGGATGAGAACCCTTTTGTGATGAGATTTGCCACATAGAAGGATTTCCTGACTACTGTGGCGATGTGATTATCAGAGGAGAGACTACTGTCCACCTGGGTCCCAAGGTCTCTTATCACACATGCGGCATTAAGTAGACTGACGTTTATGTGGTACTTTATGGGTACAGAGTTTTTACCAAAGGGGATGACAATGCAATTTTTGGCATTGAGCTTGAGGCCATGCCTCTGACACCAGGCAGCTGTCTCAGTGAGGCCCTTCTGTAGGATGTCCACATCATTTGGGGACTCGACTATAGCAATTAGTTTGTAGTCATCTGCGAACTTCGTTAGCCAGAGGCCTTCTGTGTTAGCATGAACTTCAGAGAAGTAGATACCAAACAGGAGAGGTCCCAAGACTAAACCCTGTGGTATACCACTTGTCACTGGTTTGAAGTCAGATTTGGAGTTTGCAACTTTTACAGTGAGGGTTCTGTCAGTGAGCTAGTTGGCAACCCATCTTGTGAGGTAGGGATTTATACCTAGTTTAGTGAGTTTATCTATAATTCCAGAGTGGGGGATGGTGTTGAAAGCCTTGGCGAGGTCAAGATAGGCTGTGTGAACCACCTTATCCTCAATTACAGCTTTGGTGACTGCCGCAAAGAAGTCGATCAGGTTCAGAAGGCATGATCTGCCTTTCACAAATCTGAACTTGGTGGGGTCCAGAGTTTGGAGGTTACCAATGTCTTTGTTTATGAGTTCCATGATGATAAGTTCCATGGCCTTGCAGACCAGGCTCTTAAGGCTAATAGGGTGATAGTTCCCAGGATCAGTGATGGTCATACCTCCCAACCATCCTGAATTACTCAGTTTTTACTGAGTTTTGGGGTCCAAATAATGGGGTGCCATGATTCCCGAGTGCCACCCCTTCATTTCGATTTTTTTCCAGGTTTTTAAAAATTTCCATGCTTTCAGAGTTGAAGTTATCATGTGTGTGATGACGTCAGCACCATCAGCCAGTCGAAATTGAGTTCAAGGGCTTTCCTGGCTGGCTGCCTGTTTGAAATCTGTCTGCGGCTTTCCTTTGCTGCTGCTTACGTAAGCCACATATGCGAGCTGCTTATTTTATTTCTTTCCTTTTCTGCTGCTTAGTTAAGTTGGTGAGCTGCTTATTTTCCTTCCCGTGTGCATCTGTTGCACTAACGAATGCTGGTACTGAATTCTGGCATTATGAAGGAAATCGCTGGTACTGAAGGCAAGGTACTTCTACAAACTGCTGCACAGCTGGACGGACAGAGTATGCTACTAAGGTACTCAATAGAGAGAGGTGTGTGTGTGTGTGTGTGTGTGTGTGTGTGTGTGTGTGTGTGTGTGTGTGTGTGTGTGTGTGTGTGTGTGTGTTATCGCAATGCAACCAAACCACAGCTTCTCTGCATTCAATGCATTCTCTGCAACATTCTGTGCTGAAATGAATTAAGTAACCTGCTGCCGAACGTTACAAAGTTAGAATGTTGCCGAGAATGCTGTATGTAAGTACAGAAAGGAGCTATATTTTTGAGGAGACCATCTGTGCAAATAGGGTCATATAACTTCTTCTTTGATTGTAGCTTTTTGGACTGCAGCTGTATGGTTGTTTTCTGTAACACAAATTCAGTATGTGTGCTACTGCTACTTTGAGTTCCTCTTGTTGAAGTTAGCTTTCTTATTTTGTTAGTTACACAGGCTGACTGTAGATTTAAAACAGATAAAACATTAGCTGTGTGTTGTGGTTAAAGGTCTAAGGGTTTGCCACTGTTTTGTAGATTTTTGTTTTTTTTTTTTTACCATGAAGATTATTGTATTCCAGACTGCTAGTTAAGCTGGGTTTCTTTCTTGTAGTCTTATGAAGTAGGTGAGCTTTGATTTCCTTATATCTGTTTGACATTTATTTTTTGACTTCCTTTAGTTGTCAATTTATGGTTGTCACAGTTCTTTTATAGTGAATCCAGACTTTGCTTCTATCTCTCATATGTTGGCTTGTAGTCTTATTAGTCCATGGTAGTAGGTTAGGTTGACTTCTTATTTTTACTCGGCGGAAAGGTGCATAATCTCTCAACTGAGCTCAGTAGTGCCATATTGTAAGACTTTATTGCTTCACTGACACTGTTTGCAAAAATCTACCTACTTCCATTGCTTGCAATAATACAAATTAGCCCTATGCCATTAAAGACCTAATGCTTGGAGAGGTTGACTGTTATGATGACCTAGTTACATATATTGGCAACAAATTAAATGTCGATATTAATTTATAACCAACAAATAGAAATTGTTTCCCAGAAAATGTAAATATCTATATGGCATTCTTGAACTTGACAGCAGAATTTTAGTGTAGAATTTCACTGAAGGGTTAAAACAACAAGCACTGATATGCACTTAAGAAGTTCTTGAAGCAGTCCAGAATGATCTGTTTCATCTTCATGTGAAGTTCCTTCCAGATTTTATTCAACTAGCTGCATCTATTATTAACATAATATCTTTTTATTTTCTGAGCCTTAAATGTTGCTAGGCTGCAGTTGTTTCCTGGGTAACATGAGACAGGAATCCCTCCTTTTTAGTATCATAGATGAAACAGCATACTCGGATTATGTTGGGATAAGTAAACAGATGCATGTAAATTACTTTGTAAGGATTTAATTCACTAAATAATAACAGGCATTTGAATTTCAGCCTTCATAGTCTTCAGAAAATAAATGGCAACACAAACTTTTTATTCTAGCAATTTTCTAAGTTTATAAGATCAGTATTTGAAATTTGTCCCTGTTTTGGGGATGTATTACCCCATTATTGACTTTGTCCAGGTTTTTTTGTGCTAAGAGGTTGAAAGCTATGGTGGTGAGAAGTGAGAACTGACCACTAAATGATAGCCATTTAAATTTCAGTCTTCATGTCTTTCAGGAAGCTGCTGATTCAGCATAGTGGTATGTTCTGACTGTAGTGGTGGCATATTTTGGTTGTCCTTCGGTTTGCGTTTAAAAGTTGATATCCCACAGTTCGAGTGGGCGGGGTTACATAATTACATATGCAAATTTTACGTTAATCAACATACAGATTTGTACCTGTTTTTCATGGGCCTTGTCCAGATTTTTGATGTTTCCAGGTTGAGAGGTATGGTGGTAGCTCCCCTTTGTGGAGTGGGATAACTGTTGCTGTGCGCCATTCAGTAGGCACAAAGCCTGACGTGAGACTATGATTAAACACGGTGCTTAGGTGGGGAGCCAGTTCATTCTGAAGTTTGTGTAAAATGCAGCCTGGGATGTTGTCCTGTCCCATGGATGCTGTGTTTTTGGTTTTAGTGAGTGCAGATACATATTACTTTGTATTGAGTGTATTTATGTTATATACTAGCATAATGCTTGTTGATTTCTTGCATATTGCCACTTGTACTGAGTTTATGTTATCATTATTTTAATTGACTTGCTTTTAAGTGCATACTGTCACTTCATGTCTGTTGATATTACCTCACTGACCTGGGTCATGGCTTAAAAGGGACTTTGGACCAGCCCACCTGGCCAGCAAATTCTTCTTTTTCTTTCGGCTTTTCCCGGTTAGGGGTTGCCACAGAAGATCACCTGTCCGCTCATGACTGGTAGTGGAGTTTTACGGTGCCGAGTTGCCAGCCTGGCACCTAACCTTCCACAAAAGGCACACACACGCACGCACTCATGCCTAGGGCCAATTTAGAGTGTCCAGTCCACCTACAGCATGTCTTTGGGATGTGGGAGGAAACCGGAGCACCCGGAGGAAACCCACGCGACCACAGGGATGACATGCAGACTCCACACAGAAGGCACCCCAGCCAAAGATTGAACCGGAGAGCCTCTTGCTGTGAGGTGGCAATGCTAACCACTGCACCACCATGGCTGTGCCCACCTGGCCAGCAAATATTAAATGAAAATGAAAAAAAAAATAAAAAAGGCAGGACCCCACTGAATAAAATCCCTCGTTTACAGCTAAAGCATTTTGTAAAGTATCCTAGATTGAATTTGCTGAGCTATGTGTTTTCTTTTATGCTGTACCTATGCAAGAAAACAAGAGTGAAGGAATGATTTCTTTGGATGCACCCTTAACAGGTCACATACTACAAGGAAACATCTACATACTGAGGCAATCTAATTAGATGATTGCGACCTTTATGATAGTGGGGTCATCGATGTACCACAGAGACCCTTTTCAAGCTTTTGGTTCTATGATAAAAACAATCAACTTTGAGTAGGGAGGCTGGGGCTCATTCATGTCAGTGGTAACAAAAGTGAAAATCCAGTCTAGAAATACTAAAGGATTAGGTTTATCTGTAAAACAGGGCATGTTATGAAGTATCCACCTCCTCACATGAAATGAACGTGCACTGGGTGCTATTCCCACAATCTTATTAAGCTGTCCAGCAGCAATGCTCCTTAAGATAAACAGTTGTGAGCACATTTTCATTAACAGCAGATGCTGAAATAATAGGATCCCTACATTAGGATAAGTTCCTTTCCTCTTTCAATTGCTTTGTCTCAGCTGTGCCTGGTGGCTGGGTATACAGTAAATTCCCTTTTAAAAGAAGATTATTTTTGGGATTGTTTTCTTATTTTTATGCAGAATCAAACAGACATTCAGAAGACCATGTTCCTAGAATGTTGAATGTTATATTTATACCAGGGTTTTTTCCTTGGTGTGCTTCAGGCTTATAAAGTTAGGGGTGTAGTGCATAATAACAAGAACAGATTAGCTGAGAGTCATTTAATTAAAAAACAAATTCACTGAATACACACTAATTGTCTCATCTGCTCATCATAAAACACAATTATTCAATTATTGCAAACACACCCATGCACAAAAGGTCACACTCCTTCAACCTAGCAGTCAACATTCACGCATCTGGGTAAAGAAAAATACAGAAAAACATCTTTTGTAGACCCCCCCACACCCTTTGTTTGGTGACAAGCCCCCCTACCCTACCAAAATTAATATTACTTGCTCTGAGATCACTCTTACCTCAAGGTGAGTGTAACTCAAGACAGAGTCTCACAAACACCTGTGTCACACCACATTCTCAAAAAACTCCAGTTGAACATCTCACAGACACACAAATATACACACACATATGCAAACAATCTGTTAGCCAACACAGATTGCAACCAGACTACATACTCACATACACACATTTTCACACAAACACATTAACACACACACACACACACACACACACACACACACACACACACACACACACACACACACACACACACACAATGTACCAAAGAAATCCTTGATTGACATTTACATACATACACATACTCACAAACACACACACACACACACACACACACACACACACACACACACACACACACCACAAACATCAGACTGCACACATTACAAGACGCCACAACACAATACACAACCACTATCTTATCACCCACACACACGCACACACACACACACACACACACACACACACACACACACACACACACACACACACACACACACACACATGTATGCATGCACACACATACGCACACACACTCACAGAAGACCTTATCACTAACATTCACTTGGGCACACATTACAGACTTTGCAAACATCACTGAGTCCTTTGTAATGCAGCTACATTCACTCAGAACCCACAGACACAGCACATTTCCAACCATAGAGCAACCACCCTAAACACACAGAACGCACCTCTTATACCCTTAAACAACTCACACTCAAGCTCACCAACAAGTAAACAAATATACAGTCCTGAGATCTGCCCTATATAGGAATATAACTGTTAATTCACTTACCTATATGCATATCCATGCATGTGCACACAGTCAGCAAACATGTATACTCCATGAGTAAGGAGCATCAATTACACTGTGATTTCAATTATTACATTTTGACCAGTGGCACTCAAACAACAGGGATACAACAAGAGGATGAAACCCTTTGGAAGAGTATCTTTTGATATGATAACTCTGTTCGGCATTTGCTGATCACTTGAAAATAATAAAATAGGACATTTACTGTACTCACTTTATAAACAGGCTTCCTTCTGATAGCCATAGTATAAGACTGCAGCCATGTACCCAATTAACAAATAAGGGCTGAAAAGATCACGGGCTGACATGGCTCTAGGGAAGTATTCTTATACCATTTGTATCTTTTGCAGCAAGGATCAGATTATTAAGAAATAAGTTCTAATGATGTGCATACTTGCATAACTGCATTTTCTGTAAAATGCTCAAACATCTATTTACCATTTTGGACACTCCATATAACCCTTACAAAGCATCACTTCGACACATAGACAGATGTCTTCCCTCTCCTTTCCTCCTTCCTGATCATAGCTCTCAACCTTACAACTCCAGAATGTGAAAAACTACCTCTCATAATGTGTAACAAATGGACAAGATGCGGAACATTTACTAACAGCTTATGAATAAATTCAATTAGGAAGCTCAAAGAATGGTTAAAGTGGTTACTTCTTACTTATAAAAGGTTCTTTTGATAAATTAATATGATTCAGTGTGTTATTTAAAATGGATATCAGTTAAAAATATTTGTAACACTGAATGTACAATGAGGGGCACGAACATTTTAAGACTCAAAATGAGGAGTGTCCCTTGTAATGGGGTACACTTGATAGGTATGTTCCTGATATTGCCAGCATGGGTGCTGATAATCTCAGCGCCAGATTCCAGGAAACTTGATCCTTGTGTATAGCTAACACAAGGTCTCACATTTTTGACTGCAGTATTATTCATGTAAGTTAACTCCCAAAACCTGAAAAGAGGCCCTGATGCACAGAATGTCAGGAAGTAATGTAGTGAATTATGAGTAGGTCTCCTATCGTAATCAAACAAGTATGTGCATGAGCCATGGATGCCAACAAGTTTACCTTGAGAATAAAGCTTGAGAGAAGAATCTTGGCATCTGTATTGATAGGTTACAATCAGACATTAGAGTTTAGTTGCTCTTAGTTTCAAAACAAGGAGCAGTTACCTTTGGTCATTTTATTCCAGGGAGACATTAGCATTCAGTCCCAACTTCCACAGTAGTTCACGGTACACTAACGTTTTTGTTTTTGTGCATATATTTACCAGATGTGTCTTTGTGTCTTTGCTTTCTATCTTTTCCTAACTTTATATATATATATATATATATATATATATATATATATATATATATATATATATGTATACACATATGTGTGTGTCTCTGTGTCTGTGTCTGTGGTGTGTGTGTATGTTTTTTTAAATATTAAAATATAAAAATTAAGTTTAAAGTTTTATTACATTTTTGACTTTAGTAAGTAAATGTTATGGCATAGTATTTATGATGTTTTTAAATGTGACATTTTCTTATAAAAGCACAATTGTAATTTCTCCAATATTTATTTGCACACAGGACAACTAGTTTGCAGTGACAAGCACTATCCACATAGTTGATTGATATCATCACTCCAACAGTCTAATCAATAAAAATGGTCTGTTGCCATGAATATAAATCTTCCTGCTGTCTCCGTTACCTGCTTGGTGGATATGGGCATCCTGAGGCAATGTAGAAATTGCCTCATGTTTACTGACCACCAGTTAATTCTCAAACAAACTGATATGATATATGAAAGATGTATTTTACACAATGTCACTGGAGGTAAAGCTCTTACATAAAAGCACTCCTAATGTCAATAAGGTTGCCAATAGTACACACGCTGCACCCATCACACACAATTCAAAGCAGACATATCGACGTGCATATGCTGAGGCACTTACATGTAACCTTCCTAAACCACAAAGACCTCCTAGACAAAGTACACATAAGAAATACCCTCAGCAGCCTTAAATATGCTCTTTCAAAACAATACCCACATCAGCACATAGAGCTACATCTCATGGAACCTCTACCTCTAAGCCCATAAGGCAAGCCACTACACAATCCAACATTCTAGTCATTGGAGACTACATCATGAGACACACTGATGTCCCTCTCACCAGCCTGATTAAGGTGAAAGTTATGGTCACTTGCTTATCAGGGGCTAGAATCCACCACATTATGCATGCACTCAGGTCATTGGACCACAATTACCAATATGACTCAGTCATAGTCCATGTGGGAGTAAATGGCCTGAGATGCACCTCCTTAGACTATATGATGAGAGACATCATAGAGCTCTTGGAATATGTGCCTCAGGCTGGTATGAGTCTAGCACTGAGCAGCATTTTACCTTCTCCAAAGGATGATGCCACAATACGAACAAAGGATGATTGACTTTAATAATTGGCTTAGTTTCTGGTGTCATTCTAAGGGGGTTCAATATTTGTCAGAATGGAAGGAGATGGTCAACAGATCATGCTGCTTTGCCAGGAATGGTCTGCACCTCTCTCCTCTAGGCTTTTGAATATTAGCTAAAACATTGTCTTCTCCCATAGTGCCTTCTTTAGGTAATGCCAAACTGAAAGTACTTCAGACATAGGAAATCAAAACCAAGAAAATCTAAAGATAGTACTGCTCAATGCTTTACCCTAGAGAATGCTGATGTCTGTGCGATCACTGAGACATGGTTTAAAGCCGTGGAAAGCACACCGACACTGCAAGGTTATAATGTCACACATTTAGACCAGCTACTTCACAGGCAGGGACTAAAGGTGCAGGTGTCTCTATTTACATAAAAAATGAATTTACTTCAAGCCTGGTCAAACAGGACAATATACTTCAACTGCTCCATGTTCAATTCACCATAGGTAAAATCCAATGCCACTTCTTGCAAGCTATAGGTCCCTCTCTATGACCCAGGAAATGCATACCATGTATTTAAACTTATTAAAAACACTAACCATCCAACCCAATACCATATTCATGGATCACTTTAATTACCCCACTATTAACTGGGAATCCTATAGTATACCAAATGTACATGCACAGAGATTCCTGGATTTTGTAAACACAAACCCCCTGGACCAGATAGTCAATACATCAACCAGGGGTGCAACCATACTGGATCTGGTCCTCATTAATACTGAAGTCTGCTGTACACCCCCTACTGTAATGCCTTTCCTGGTAAGGTCAGACCACAAAATGGTCTCCTTTAAAGTAAAAATAATACCTGAACCCCCAGCTAAACCGGGAATATTCAGGAACTATTCTAAGGCTAATCTCCTGCTATTAATTGAGAACTTGGCAAAATGTCAAGCCCCCATAAACCCTGAGAACACTTCTGTCTATGCAGAACTGTTCACAGAAGCCCTGTACAAGCATGTTAATAGTTGCATAGAGGCAGCTGTACCCACCAGGAAGAAGTACATAACTAACTCAAAAAACAAGCAACCCTGGTGGAATCACAAAATCAATCGGATGTATAACAGGAGGAAGATAATCATGGCAAAAATTAGGAGGTGCAGCACCCATCAGGATTTGTCAAATTAAACAAACAACACAGAGGACAAATAAAGTCTAACAAAGCCAAATTTGAGGTAAGTTTGGTGTCCCAGGCCAAGGACAACCACAAAGCATTCTTTAGCTATATCACCAACCTCAAAGGCAATGCACAATTGTGTGCAGAGCTCATTGTAAATGGAGCCACCTATACTGAGCCCGAAGATGTAGCAAACCTCCTGGCTGATAAATTCAGCTCCAACTTTACTCCTCTCCCCCCCTCAACCTTCCCTCAGGAAATATCATCAAATATATTTCCCCCAACTATCACTAGGGAACAGGTCCTTAATGCTATCTCTCCAAGACCAAGAACACTGCATCAATGGGCCCAGACAATATCCCAGGATGCCGTCTAAATAGCATTAGCACTTCTTCAGCATAGCTGCAGATGCTATCGCCCTCCCATTTAGTATCCTAATCAACCACTCTATCCAAGAAGGTCATGTTCCACAAATCTGGAAAAAGGCTTTTATCATTCCCCTTCACAAAGGAGGGAATAATACTAGCATTACCAACTTCCGGCCCATCGCTATCCTCTCTCCTATTTCTAAAATTCTAGAGAAATGTATCCATCTTCAACTCCTTCCCTATCTATTAGACAACAACCTACTAACTTCTACTCAACACGGCTTCCACCCTAATCATAGCACTATGACAGCCCTCCTATCATTCCTTGAAACTGTGAATAAAGCTAGAGATTCTGGTCTCACTGTATCTACCATCCTACTTGATCTCTCCAAGGTGTTTGACACTATCTCCCATAACCTACTACTCACTAAACTCTCAAAGCTTAACCTATCACCTTCAACTCTCAATTGGTTCACCAGCTATCTCTCAAACAGGCAACAAGCTGTCAAGTGGAAAAAAGCCATCTCCTCTTTCCTAAACACCCCACAGGTGTCCCACAAGGTTCCATATTAGGCCCCCTCCTCTTTAATATCTTCGTAAATGATTACTACCACTCCATCCCCCATGCTAACATCATCCAATACACGGATGATTCTACAATCATCTGTGCTGCCTCTTCCATTCCAACTCTCCTAAAGCTGACTCAAGATGCCTTCTCCACCACAGAGCAGTGGATGAAAGATAACCATCTTGCACTTAATGCAGCTAAATCAAAACTAATGATATTTACCCCCTCTAAAACCAACACACTGGATAGACAACTATTCTCCATCACCAGTCAAAATAATACACCACTTGAACTGGTATCTAAAACCAAACTACTAGAAGTTCAAATGAATGATAAGCTTAACTTCGAGTCCCATCTACTACTAAACATTTAAAAAAAACACCAAAAACTCAGCCTGCTATACCAACACAAGCGATACCTCTCATCAGCTACCAAACACACTCTCTCTACCACATTTCTTTTTCCCTCCCATCTATATGGTGCCCCTCTTTTAACTAATCTACAATCATCTCTCAAAACAAAACTATCTACCTGTTATAATAAAATAGCCAAATTCGCCACTAGCAATAAATCTTCAACCCATCACTGTGCACCACTCCACAAACTAAATTGGCTTGAACTTCCCAACTACCTCTCCTATACTCAGCTCATATATGCACACAAACTCATTTTTCAACCATCCCTCTGTCTCTCCCTGTCCACTACCTTTAAAATTCACCACACTCAAAGACTTCTCAGACCTACTAATCAAAACCTAATAGAAGTCTACAGACACCTTCACCCCCCAGGACATAACCTCCTGTCCCTTTCCCTAGCACACCTATGGAACTCCCTCCCTCCCTCCATTCGTACTATCACTAGCCTCCCATCCTTTAAAAAATCACTTCACTCCTACCTAACATCCACATGTGAATGCTCCTGCTCCCACCTCGCATAATCATTCTCCACTTTCTGCAGTCTTCCACCTCTCACTTTCTCTACTGCAGCTAGTAATCAATTTCTTAATAATACCTATCATCCTGAAAGCCTTCTGCATCTATCTCCTCACTTCAAAAAAAATGTTTTTAAAAAAAATAAATAAATTCTTTTTTTTAAAGATATAATTTTGTTTCTTTTTTTAAATTTTGTTTTTTAACTTTTCTAATTGTAACCTCTGTACCTTGTTATGTCTTGTATGCTATGTAATGTAAATCTCTGTAACATGTAATCTTCGATGGAGCTTTTCTCCCCAGGACTCCATTGAAAAAGGGTTCATTTGGTCCAATGGACTATCCTGGTTAACCAACAGCAAATAAAATAAAAATAAATAAATGAAGCATGACCTATCAGGGCCTCTGGAATTACTATTTAACTGTAGCCTCCAAACAGGCTTCATGCCTCATGAATGGAGAAAGGCAGCAGTTATCCCTCTGCACAAAGGTGGGCCATCTACAGACCCTGGAAACTACAGACCCATAAGTCTCACTAGTCTTATATGTAAAGCCATGGAAAGAATTATCATGGAGATGATCAATAGAGATATTGTAAACCTCCAGACACTGGACCCAACCCAGTTTGGTTTTGTCAAGGGCAGATCATGCCTATTCAACCTGGTGGACTTCTTTGAGAAGGACACCAAAGCAATGAACAAGGGCAAAATTATTCATACTGCCTACCTTGACCTGGCCAAGGCATTTGGCACAATACCCCACTTGGGCATTGTTGCCAAGTTCAAGAGGTTAGGTACAAACCCGTATGTCACCCAGTGGATAGCCAATTTGCTCACAGATAGGAACCAGGAAGTTAGAACTGGGGAGTCCACCTCTACAAAGAGGCCAGCCACAAGTGGAGTCCCCCAGGGATCAGTCCTTGGACCACTCATTTTTGGCATTTACTTCTAAGAAGTCAAGGCCTATGTCAGTGGTCTCTGGCTGAATAAACTTGCAGATCATTGCAAATTAGGACCTGTCATTGAATCTCACACTGACACAAATGTTCTCCAGGAGGGGCTGACACAGACAAACAACTGGTGTCAGAGTCATGGACTAAAACTAAATGCTAAGAAATGCATAATAGTATCCTTTGGGAAGTCATCCATCCCTGGTAACTATCATATTGACAACACACCCCTTACAGTTGAGCCAGTAGTCAGGGACTTAGGGACACACATAGATAATCTAGCCTTTGATTATCACTTGTCTACAGTGGTGAGGAAATCATTCTATGTTGTACTACCTATAAACAAACGTATGGCATCTAAGTCTAAAGAAGTAATTGTCTACTGTATTCAGCATTCATCAGACCTATCATTGAGTACAATGACCCCTTTGGTAATTTAAACGTCCACAGAGGTCCCTCATTAAAACACTACAATGCACAAGTAGCATGTCCTGTGCAGACCACCTCAAGGCTCTATTCCTGTATTCTGTCTCCTACAGGCTTTTGAGGTGAGATCTGTACCTAGCATACAGGACATTGTCAGACCCAACTCTGATGGACCTCCTGCATATCCACAAAACAAACAGTAGCAGAATTATCCATTATAAAGACTTAAACCTTGCCTGTGATATAAATAGGACCTGCTGGAGCGAAGGTATATATCACAGAAACTACCCCGTCTATGGAACAGGCTCCCCTAACCCAACTGAAGTGCAACTTGGACAATTGGGTGGGAAACCGGAAATTCATCCCTGGTTTGGCACCTATGTCTCTAAAGCAAACAGGTAACCTGTAAATGGTTCATCTCCCAGGCCCATGCTTACACTAATCAAGGGTATCAGAACTTGTCAGAGATTTGGGATGCATGGCTAGGCTTAAAGAGGCCCTTGTGGTCGTTAGTCTAGTAAACACCTATGAACCTGTGAGTTATAGCACTGAACAATTTTTTGTTAAAAACCTTTTTATACCATGTACTTGATGGGCAGCAACCTTTATCTATTTGTTTAATTTATTTTATTAAGGTTGCTATGAGACATCTGAACAAAAGGATTTTTTTCCCTTTAATTTTTATTAGATTCTTTAATTGATCGGTTAATTGTTTGACTATTGTAATGTAATGTACTTTAAAAAGGTCTTACTAAAAAAGTAGAACAGTTTTGATGAAGTCTCACCTAGAGATGAAATCATTTAACTGAACTGGTTATTTGTTTTGAGAATAAATGTTTTGATTTATACAACTAGTTACACCGAGTTTTCAGCCTGTTTTTTTTTTTTTTTTCAGTTGACTGAGGTGTTTCTACAGTTCAGGCTTTCTTAGCTCGGTCACAGCGGGTTTGTGAATTGATTTCCTAGTGTTTGTTAAGATCAATCTGATGGTACTGAAGTGCTTAACTCTTCTGTCTTTTTGCCAATACTGGAGCTTAATCGTGGCACTATATAAACCGCCGTCGTTATTTAGGTGAGTTATGCCACATATTACCATTATATGTTTTGTCCAAAGTTCTTAAAATCATGCTGTGTAGTATCTACAAGTATATATTGACAGCTGTGATATTTTATTAAAGCTCATCTTGAATTTTTATTAATTTTATAATGCACTGTCCATGTAACTCCTCTAGGCATGCGTGACCTTCATCAGAGATGACATATGAAGACCTGCTTGTTACTTGATGGTAAGGTACTCAGGTACTCCTAATACTACATACCTAATATGACAGTACTCAGGTACTCCTAATACTGCATACCTGGTATGACAGTACTCAGGTACTCCTAATACTACATACCTAATATGACAGTAGTCAGGTACTCCTAATACTACATACCTGGTATGACTTACAGGAAGCAACCACTTTTGAGTGTCTGTTTGCTTAAAAAATAGTTTTTTATCTGTTTTGAAAGAGAAACAGAAACAACTTTAAAGGTTAAATGGAGGATCAGGAATTCAGCAGTGAGAACATGACGTCATGTCGACGCATATCAAGATGTTAAACCTTTGCTTTCAGAAAGATCAGAAGTATTTGTGTACTTTATAGAGATATTAAATCTACTAAACCTTCTCTTTATGGCTCTGCTACTGTGTTCCTTACAGAACCAACTTCTAGACATAAAATGTTTTGTACATTCAAAAACACTTTTTTTAGTAAGTGCCGTGTTTGATTTTCCCTTTCATTTAATAATATTTCAACATGATTTATTCAGTTTCCCTGTAACTAGGAAACTCTCTTATGCTTAATATTTCATTTGTCTAGATTCTGTATAAAACAGCTGTCAGTTTGTAGAAGGACATGCTATTTTTTGTGTCCAGAAAGTTTGATAAACAACAAAACATTATTTTCTTATGTCATCTTTGCTTTAAAATGTCATATAGTCTTGTTTGTTAGTGTCATCAAGGATAAATAAATCAAAGAGATGGTTAGCTGCTGAAGATTGTAAAATTAGAAGATTTACTGACAGGTACAAAACTGAAATCATTCATTTACCAATTTTCTAAGACCAAACATTAACATGAGCAATTGAATCTTACACATTTTCAGCCTTTATGGCTGGAG
Source organism: Protopterus annectens (assembly GCF_019279795.1). NCBI lineage: Eukaryota > Metazoa > Chordata > Ceratodontiformes > Protopteridae > Protopterus > Protopterus annectens. Next base: position 157,860,092 of record NC_056751.1, read on the forward strand.
TTAACCTATTCTGCAAAAGCAGAGACCTAACATTTTAAATGCATATTTGGCTTACCTTCAGTAAAGCACTAATTACAAGGACTGTATTCAATGTAGAAAAGCATTTGCTAACAATAAAAATTCCAAGATCTGTTATGGTCAATGATGAAATGTTTCACTTCATGAATATCAAAGTATTCTTCTGCAAAGGCACCATAACTTGTCTATCTTCTCTTTACACTGAATCAGTCAGGAAAAACAGAGTGATTATTTTCTTACAGGAGTTTGGATCAGATCATTGCTGGTTTTCCGCACTTTTTGGCTCAGTACCTCAGGAAGCATTCATATTTTTGTAGACTTGCAAAAAATGGAGTTGTGGGGGAAAATATGAAACTGCTAACACTACACTCCTTCAAAATAGAACTTTGAAATGTATATATATATATATATATATATATATATATATATGTGTGTGTGTGTGTGTGTGTGTGTGCGCGCGTGTGTACGTATAAACTCTGTGGTTGCACAAACATAAAGACGGAAGAACTCTTCCCAAATAAAAGAATTACAGCCAGCACAAACTTAGAAAATACACCAGCAATGGTTTCCTGAAGAAAGCAGCAAATGAGGACTTTGACATCAGAGAACTGACTGGCCTGGGAAGTGTAGATAAGCCCATATGCATGCGCGTGAGCGCAGACAGACACACACACACACACACACACGCACACACGCACACACACACACACACACACACACACACACACACACACACACACACACACACACACACACACATTTACTCACTTGCCTAAGGCATGCACTCTTGCAGAAAATTTGGAGGATTGACAATACACTTCTGGAACACTTTTTGGGATGTGATAAGAAGCCAAAGTACACAACAAAACTAATATGGCACACAGAGGACTTGCAAATTGCACCCCAGATGGCACTCCATCCAGCTGGGAAGAGAAGTGAAAAATCATCAGCTGTAAGGAAGTAACAGTAATACCAGTCCTGCTAAGGCCTAGAAGTAGGATAGGTTTTAAATATTGCTCTTATAAACTTAAAGTTGCTTGAATAACAGGATTTGTGTTAGCATGCATTTTCTGAAGTATATGAAGTCTGAAACTCAAATGTATGTTATTATTTATTGATGCCATTCCTCAATGACTTGCCAGAAAATGGTAAATTTTATGAGGAGCAGACCAAAAATACGAGGCAAAAAACCTGGGCATGCTGTGAAATCTGAACAATTTGAGATTCATGCCTGCTATGCTTCCCCTTAAAAACAGTATTTACTGATTAAAGTATATTGATGTAATTATCTGTGGAACTGTACACTGATTCCTAAAAACTGTGGAGGATACAGTCCCAATGGCATCTGCAACTACCTCTGCATAACAGTCACAGTTTATAGTCATAACAAAAAATATAAATAACAGATCTCATAGTCCTGCCTCTTTCCAGTAAATGGTTAACATGGTGGAGAGGAACAAGTGCCACTTATCACATCTTTCCACCTGACAGCTTGTCAAGTCTCAGTTTAGTATCTCACAGAATCTTTTGTCTGTTGGCATTCTGTCTTTTCTTTAAGAAGTTATGAACTCTCCCACCAGGATGTCGTACCCAAGGAATTATATTTTGTACAGGTGTGTTAGGAATGTTAGACACACAGTTTACTGTTCTGTGAAAAGGTATTACAATATCTTCCTTCCTTATTTATCGGTATCGTCACCAACCCTCTTGAGTCCATTTTTATTAATCTCATTTGGTATCTGGGGTAGAACATTGACCGTATGGATCTTTTTCAGGCCAACACAGTTCTTATCACCATCAGTCCCCTTTTCACATTTTCTACGTGGAATTGAAGTACTATGTCAACTGCTACCACCTCTGACAATTCAATGCCACTTTCCTACCGTCTTCAACTGTCATACCTGACTGTCACAGGTGCTCTGTCACACAATCCATCCACGTCTTTGCTGAATGTCCCCATTTCTTCTTGCCTTCTTCCTGTCTGTCACAAATCTTCTTTGCCAGATTACCATCTGCTTTTCTGCAACTGTACCTGAACCACTTGCAAGCTGTTCTCTTCAGTCTTCTCTGCAATTGGAGGTACCTTGACCTTTACTCTGATGTCCTCATTTTTTTGTCTGTCCCCAGTGTGCATCTTACTACCCATCTCAGGCACCTCATCTCCATCACCTCTAGCTTCCTGCCTTTACTGCCCAGGCTTCTGTGCCACACAGTAGTACTGGTTGCACCACTGTTTTGTACACCACACTTTTCAATTTCTTTGACATTCTTCTATCATATACTACCCCTCTGATTCTAGCTTTGACCTCCTGATTCAGATTTCCCCACTCCTCAGCCACCCCCCCCCCAGATACTTGAAACAGTAAACCTGTTCCACTGTTTTCCTTTCTATCTCACTCCTTAGCTGCTTCTGAATTCCCCCGTTTGCTGCAGTTACAGTTGTCTTGTCTGTACTCAGTTTGCCATATGCTTTCAGTTTTGCATTCCATTCCCCTTTCCTTTGCTGAAGCTCTTGCTCAGTCTGCCTGTAATGCCTCACTATCTGCACATAGAAACTTTACACAAACACAAATTACCAGCAAGTCCAAAGATCATCCAAAAATGAAAAGTCAGTGAAGCAAAAAAATCCAAATGACCACCACGGCTTAAAACAGGTTTATTTAGACAAGCACTTGCACGTAGAACAAGCCACGGTTTCTCAAGTCTTCCATAAAACAGTGAAATTCCCTACACATTTTATATTAAAAAACACTATCAGTTAATCAATTAAATAATCATTAAAATAAATTCAACCCTTAAAATACATCAATTAAGTCTTCAGCTAGTATTGCATCTTATTTAAGTGAGCGAGCTTCCAGCTCAGGTTTAATGCACATTGTTGTTCAGTCCAGGGCATACATGAGCTTGCAGCTTTAATATCCACTTTAATTCAATTTTTTTCAATTAAATTGTTTAAATTACCCCCCTCTTGTCATTATTAACATTTTGTAGGACTCTAAACCTAAAATTGTGTGAAGGGAATTCCATTGTATGCTTGGCTAAAGCATTTAGTTTGTTCTTATTTTTTACATTATACATATGATGATAGATTCTGTCTCTGAGACATTTCTCTATTTTCCCTATATAGAAACATGTACATTCAGTGCACTCTGCCATATATATTAAGCTAGTTGTTCTACAAGTAGCATAGAATCTAGACTGAAACAGGGTGTTTAAATTCTTGTACAGAAGAAACACATTGACACATTTTACACTTGTTGCAAGGATATGTTCCAAGCTTCAGTGGGGACACAGTGTTCTGTAGCCAATCATTACAAAGTAACTTTTAAATTGCTCTTGTTGTTATAAGCACAACTGGGTACTCTACCTATAACATTTTCCGTTTCCTTAGCAGTTATCAGGAAATGCCAGTTATTCTTAATTATACCACAAACCTTGTTAGTGTCACTAGCATACTTAGTAACAAAACGTACTTTATCATTATGCTTAAAATTCCTTTTTACAGTTACATTCATTGCTGGCTTTACACTGATAGAATGAATTCCTTTACTGCTGTCAGCAGTTTCATTCTTTACAGTTTGAAACACAGTTTTGTCATACCCCCTCTCTAGAAATAGTTGCTCCAAGTAACTAACTTCTTTCTCTTTATCTGTTTGCACATTGCATATATTGCTAGCTCTAATTAATTGTCCTTTGATAATATTTGGGAATATGGGCTTAGGATGCATGCTATTACGAACTAAGAGACTATTCTTCCAACAGGCTTTTCTAAAGAGCCTAATGTTAATTTTACCCAAACTGTTGCTATACACAGAGACATCTAAAAAGTCTATTTCTATAAGCAAAAAATATGTTGTAAATCTCAAGAAGTCCGTTGTAGACTCCAAGTACTTAATGAAATCAAACAATAGTGATGGCTCCTCCTCCCACAGCATAAAGGTGTCATTGAAAAAACGTCTATACATCTTAATGTATTTACTGTACACACTGTTGAATAAATATGTTTCTCCCAATAATAAACTACCATGTTCGCATATGAATTTGCACAGGCGTGCCCATGGCAACCCCCCATTTTTGTAAATATATATTACTATCATATACAAATATATTATTAGACAATATTAAACCTAATAATGTGCAAATCAACATGATTTCACTTGTATCGCTGATCCCCATTTCTTTCAGTTCACTTCTTATTGCCTCAGCTCCATACTCATTGGGTATGCAAGTAAACAGACTTTGTACATCAAGAGTAACCATATAGCAACTACTTAGCCCTGGTGTTTCATTTAATCCCCTCAAATCTCTCAAAAAGTGGGACGTATCTTTCAAAATGGTGGGAATCTGCCTTACTATAGGTCTTAATTTACTCCCCACATATATCGAAAGGGGCTCTGTAACCCAGCCCCCTCCAGCTACAATTGGTCTTAATGGTGGTTTGTCCAAACATTTATGCATTTTGGGCAACCTTTTGATGTAAGATATTCTAGGGTAATCAACTGTCGTTGTTGTTGTTGTTGCCTTTTGGCTTTTTCCGGTTAGGGGTTGCCACAGCGGAAATCCGGTCCGCTAATGATTGGCAGTAGATTTTCATGAATGCCGAGGTGCCAGCTCAATGTTCAACCTTCAACAAAGGCACGCCCATTAACGCATGTCTTTCGAATGCCCACCCAACTGCGGGGAGGACATGCAGACTCCACACAGAAGGCACTCCCTGCACTCCAGCCGAGAATCGAATGGGAGAACCTCTTGTTGTGAGGCAACAATGCTACCATATAGCTGCTCATCTATTTGTCTGCACATTAACAAATCATATAAACATTCATTAATATTTTTAACAATTTTCAAATGCTGAACATGTGTTATTGGGACATACGTATCTGTAACACTCAACATTTCTTTCATAGAATAAACATAATCACCTCTATTCAAAACAACACCAGCCCCTCCTTTGTCTGCAGGTCTTATGCTCAGGGCTTGATTGTTCTGCAGAGAGCACAAAGCATGTTTCTCATCTTGTGTAAGGTTCTTCTTGCCTTCTTCCTGTCTGTCACAAATCTTCTTTACCAGATTACCGTCTGCTTTTCTGCAACTGTACCTGAACCACTTGCAAGCTGTTCTCTTCAGTCTTCTCTGCAATTGGAGGTACCTTGACCTTTACTCTGATGTCCTCATTTTTTGTCTGTCCCCAGTGTTCATCTTACTACCCATCTCAGGCACCTCATCTCCATCACCTCTAGCTTCCTGCCTTTACTGCCCAGGCTTCTGTGCCACACAGTAGTACTGGTTGCACCACTGTTTTGTACACCACACTTTTCAATTTCTTTGACATTCTTCTATCATATACTACCCCTCTGATTCTAGCTTTGACCTCCTGATTCAGATTTCCCCACTCCTCAGCCATCCCCCCCAGATACTTGAAGCAGTAAACCTGTTCCACTATTTTACTTTCTATCTCACTCCTTAACTTCTTCTGAATTCCCCCGTTTGCTGCAGTTACAGTTGTCTTGTCTGTACTCAGTTTGCCATGTGCTTTCAGTTTTGCATTCCATTCCCCTTTCCTTTGCTGAAGCTCTTGCCCAGAATCTGCCTGTAATGCCTCATTATCTGCATATAGAAATTTTATTGAACTGTCCCCAATGACATGTTTGCTAATGTAGTCCATCACCAGTATGAATAGCACTGGGCTCAGAACTGAAACTTGATGCATACCCACTCTCACTGGGAACCCATCTATTAGACCGAACGCTGTTTCTACTTGAGTTTTTGGATCTTTGTATATAGCATGCACTAGTTCTACCAATGTTTCTGGGACTTCATACCATTAAGGACTGCCTAAATCAGCTTTCTTGGCAACTCGTCATATGATTTCTCCAGAATAACAGTTAAGGTCTTCACCTTCCATGCACAAGGTGCAAGATTCAGTCCTGATCTCTGGTCAAATGCTGTATGGAATTTGTGTGATCGTCTTGTGTCTCTTTGGGTTCTTCTCACCTCCCAAAAACATGTTGAGAGTTTTCTGCTCAAACTCATCTAACAATGGGGTTGTGAACATTAGCACAGGCTCTAGATGGTGCCTCTCTGGGTGTGGGGGGGGGGGGGCAGTTGTAAAGACCAGCTGCTTTGGGCATCAGCTGTGGTACAGAGTATCCTCTAACACACATAAAGAAAATATTGATAAAGTGGGAACAGTGGAACAGTTCAATACATTATACACAGTTAAGAACATTCTGAATCATCATAGCTTGCATAATGAAAATATAACTCTTATAACAAGAAATGTTTTACGTTTAAAAAATAAGTTATGTGAAGTGTGGAGAAAGTTTTTAGGAGAAAAGCTGTGTGTAGGGAATACAATGGGTAAGAAAGGAGCTCAAGGAAGACACAGAGAGGGAAATAATATTGAAATGTTGCACGTATATATTATCATCAGCAGCAGCAGCATTTTCTACGTGGGGTCTGGGTGTTGTGTCACTTGTTCCCATCTTTCTCTGTTCAGTGCTGCTCTCCTACCTTCTTCAACCCTCATGCCTGATTGTCACAGGTCTTCTCTCACACAATCTATCCATCTCTTTGCTGGATGCCCTTGTTTCCTCTTGCCTTCTTCCTGTTCATCCCAAGTCTTCTTCACCAGATTGTCTTCTGCTTTTCTACACATGTGCCCAAACCACAGTAATCTGTTCTCTTTGATCTTTTCTGTAATTTGAGCTACTTTGGCTTCTGCTCTTATGTCCTCAGCTCTTTGTCTGTCTCACAGTGTGCATCCTACCACCCATCTCAGGCACTTCATCTCCATGACTGCTAGCTTCTTCAACTACTCTACCTTTACTGCCCAAGTTTCTGTACCATACAGTAGTACTGGTTTCACTACTGTTTTGTACACCTTACATTTCAATTTCTTACACTACCCCTGACACTCTGTGCCAGTTGGCTGCAGCTGCTCTTAGCTTTGACCTCTTCATTCAGAAATCTCTTCTCCTCAACCACCTCTCCCAAATATTTAAAGCTGTTGAACTGTGTCAGTGTTTTCCCTTTTATCTCAATTTTCAACTTCTTCTGATTTCCCTCATTTTCTGCTATTATAACTGTCTTATCTGTACTCAGTTTCATCCCATGTGCTTTCAGTTTTGCATTCTATTCCCCTACCCTTTATATTAGTTCTTATTTAGAGTCTACCTTTAATTCCAGATTGTCTGCATACAGCAATTTTGTTGACCTGTCCCCTCCAACCTGTTTGCTAATGTAGTCAGTCTATCACCTATATGAAAATAAGTGGGCTAACAGGTAAACCCCGATACACACCCACTCCCACTGGGAGCCCCTCTGTAAGCCTGAACATTGTCTGTACTTGAGTTGTTGGGTCCTTGTACATAGCTTGCACTAATGTTTCTGGGACTTTGAACCATTGCAGGATTGCCCAAATCAGCTTTCTTGGGACCTTACCATATGCTTTCTTTAAGTCTAGGAATGCCCAGTTGGACTCTCTCCTCATTTCTAACTTCTTCTCAAGTATCTATCTCACTGCAAACATCAGGATGGTTGTACTGCATCCTGATCTTAATCCAAACTGCTCATCTCCCATTTTACTTTCTACTGCTCTGCGTATTTATTAATCACCCTGTCCAGAACTTTCAGGCAGTCTGATAGGAGTTTGATACCTCTATACAGCTCACAGTTGTGAATGTCCCCTGTGTTCTTGAACACGGCATTAGTATGTTTATTGCCCAGTCATTTGAGGTACACCTTTCTCTCCAAACTGCTATGAGTACCCTCAGGAGACATTTCCCCTATCTCACTCAGCAACTTGCTCACCTCTGCTGTGACCTCATCTCAGCCTGCTGCATTCCCTGATTTCAATTTCCTTAGTGCTCTTCTTACTTCTTCTTCTTCGTGGGTGGGCTCCTCCTCTTCTCTCACCATAGACTATGTCTGGGGCAGTACATCTTCTGTGGAGTTTTCTTCATTCAGAAGCTACTGGAATTACTCCTTCCATCTGCCTTTGATGTCCTTTGGACAGGATAGCAGGTTGTTGCTGCCATTCCTTATGAAGGGTGTTTGACTGTCTTCTTTATCTTTCTGCTTTTGCCTTGCAACCTGATAGAGTTTATTTGTGCCATCTACTGAGTCACTTTCCAGAAGCTAGTAGCCTGCATCTGATGCCTTGTTCTTTGCTACTGCAATCCCTCTCTTAGCCTGTTTGTTAGCCAGCTAATATTCTGTCCTACTCTGGTCTGTCTTCTCTATCTTCCAATTTTTCCTGTACTCCTTCTTTCTTTTTATGACTTCCTGGACTTCTGTATTCCACCACCAGCTTTCCTTATGTACCTTATTTCCACATCTGGCTTGGCTGCATATCTATTCTGTACCCCTTAAACATACAGTTTTGAGGCACTACCATTCATCTTCAACTCCACCTATTTCCTCTTCTTCTTTATGAAGTAGGGCCCTGAGTAATTTTTTGAACTATTGTGCTTACCCTCTAGTCAACTTCCAGGTCTTCAGCCTGGTCTCTATTGACCTTAGACCGTTCTCTGATTACTGCTTGAAGCTGATTGTGGCAACCATGGTTTATGCTGTGGGCTAACTGTTTCACTGAGGATGACTTTGCAGTCACAGATTCTACCCCAGTGCCCTTTCATTACCAGGAAGAAGTCTACTTGGATTCCATGTTGGCTACTCTTTTACGTAATGGTGTGAACCATGTGTTGGTTATCATCAAGCCATTTTCCAGACAGAAGACAATAATGGCCTCTCCTTCTTTATTCTTGTAGCTCCACCCATTGCCATGACATTGCTGGGAAAGTTAATGCACCTGTAACAGCAGGCATACAACATCAGACATACATCCATGCATATCAGTCACATGCCAAGGCACAGTCCTACGGATATTAGTATTCTGTTATGGAGCTGAGTTACCATCACTCTCAGACTAAACTGGGGATAGCTGTTTGAGGTCATCATCACTATGACCAATATTCAATTCCCCACCATTCTCAGACTGTCAGTCTGGATTTTCCACCCTATTGAAGGTTATACCCTGAGCCATTAGACTAACCCCACCAGGACTTGACAATGATGACCCCAATGCAGTGCCATTTGTGTCACTGGCTGTAATGTGTGCACATGTATCCTTCCACAGGAACAGTGGATGGGCTTGTGCAGAAGGTGTGAAGTGGACGTGCTGCGAATACAGAAATGTGTCAAATCAAATGTATGCAACAGAGGTGCATGGGACAACAGACATGTGAAAATACTTGGGCAATTCACTAACTATACACAACTGGAATGAAAATATCCACTTACCTGGTAGGCGTGGCTATGGGTGGTGCAATGTCCCTAAAGAACAGTAAAAGTCAGTCATCAGCATCAACATTGCAAATGTCAGCATAGTAAAAGTGTTCATACATACACACATACCAGACTTGTCCTCCTTTGACTCCACCTTCCGTGGTATGTGTCACAATGCCACTGTGAATTACAAAGGAACAGATAAAACAAGTAACCATGAAGCAATCTGTTACACATCATCTAGTTTCAGGTTTAGCAAAACAGTCATCCCTATCTACATATACAAACACGTACCTGATGGTTACAGATGTCTGGCTGAATGTGAAGCCCCTGTGAAGGGGAACACACCATCAACAGACATGTTGCTCACAGTGACACCTAATTGCACATCAATATATCCTATATAGAGACATTCTTACCAGATCTGTCATCATCAAATGAGTCTACCTTCACCCAGCATCAGGATGCTGCTGCTGTGAGCTACAAAGGAACACATACAAACATACACAAATGTAAATGTGAAGCACTCTGATGTCATCTTGCTTCAGGTTTAGCAATACAGTCAACGCTATCTAAGTAGATGAACATCTATCTGATGGTAGTGGATGTACACTGGTATGTGAAGACATCATCACAATGACAACTAACTAAATGTTAATATACTCCTTATAGAGACATTCTTACCAGGTCTCACCAGGTCTGTCCTCAGCTTCCAAAGCTTCATGGTACCTTCTATGCACCCAAACCATCAGTCAGCTTGATCTGAGTTGACTAAAAAATCAGGTTTGGACACCAAGTCCTTCAGAGTTTTCAGGCCAACACAGAGAGTGAGACTGAGCCCTGAAAGGTCATTGCTAGGTACAACAAAAAATATCTATTAACATCCTGGCATAAACAACACACCCAATCAAAAGGGGGATGAGGGAATGGCTACTGCAGTAATGATCATTCGAAGTTCTACTCTTATGGTAAGTTTACTTACACAACTGTACTGTGTTCACCATATTGATCACTACTGCAGTAGCTTTAGCTATATGGGTAGATTATCCTAGCTTAGTACATTTGGGAGGTGGAAGGAGAATAGTCCAGGAGCTCCTTGAGAATGGTCCTGGCAAGGACTGATCTAGACCTAGAGAAGGAATCAAGCTTGCAATGCTTTGTAAATATATGTATAGAGGGCCGAGTTGCTCCTTCTATGATACTTCTAGGATTCAACCCTTTCCAAGAAGCCATAGATGAAGCTAAGGCCCTGGTAGAGTGGGCCTTGACTCTGCCTGGAATAGTTTTGTTGTGGTGAATATAGCAAAACATATTTGATTTATGCAACCATTTGGAAATAATCTGCTTTGACACAGGTTGCTCCTTCTTTCTACATTCACATGAAATGAACAATTGATCCAAAGATCTGAAAGATTTACTTCTGCCAAGATAGGATCTGAGTTGCCTGTGGACATCAAAGATATGGAGTATCATTTCTCCCCCAGTTTTAGGTTCAGAAAAGAAAATGGGGAGATAGATAGTTTGGCTTAACTTTACATATAAAAGAAGGATTAGTTCTCAAAGAAACTTTCTCCCTGTGGAAAATGAGAAAGGATTGACTCACTATAAGAGCTTGTAACTCAGATACCCCTCCTGCAGAGGTCAGAGCAATCAGTAAAACTGTTTTCTGTGTTAAGAACTTCAAGTCAACCAGATTAGCTGGTTCAAATGGAGCAAGCATTAGATTCTTTAACACAAAATTAAGATCTGTAGGAGGAGACTACTCTTTTATTGGAGGCATCTTATGCAAAACCCATTTCAAAAACATTTTGACATGAGAATGCATTGAAAGAGGAGGATCCATGGACAGACATGCTGAAAAAGCTAATAAATTAACCTTGATGGCTGACTAAGAAACACTATAGAATAATAACTCACACAAATATGGTAAAATGACAGAACAACGAGCCCCGAATATGTGCTGGAAATTTTGTTGGCACCACCTGGAAAACCTTTTTCATTTGCTAATATATGATTGTCTAGTAGCAGGCTTTCTTGCTTCCATTAGTAAAAGTTGCACATCCTCAATAAAGAGGTGCCTAATAGGAATGAATCCCCTGTCATCCAGGCAGTCAACTGAAGTCGATTGAGGTTGAGGTGCATTAAACAACCCTGATCTTGTGTGAATAGATCCAGTCTCTGAGGAAGCTTATGGTAATTTCCAGAAGAAGAGGAAACCACCATTTCTTGGGCCAGAAGGGAGTCACCACAATGATCTTTGGGAGATTCTGTCTGAATATTCAAATGTATCCTGGCTATCAAATGAAAGGGTGGAAAAGCATAGAGGAACATTTCCTGTCAGATAAGAAAAGACATCTGTCTTCCAGACCTTCTTGCAAAGAGTCCTGGAGCAGAATCTTGCCAACTAATTGTTCAGACAGGAATCAAATATGTCTGCTTCAGGAACTCCTCGCAGATGGATCAAATCTTGGATGGTCCCCTGATTTACTTTCCATTCTTGAGGGTTTGCCTTGTCCTACTTAGCTTGTCTGCACACAGTTTTGCTCTGACAGAATGCAGAATTCCTGTAGAGTGAGACTGTGCTGTGAAGCTATATCCCGAGATAACATGGCTAGTTTGCAAAGGGGGTATGACCTGATTCCCCATTGATGTACCACTTTGCTGTGGTATTGTCTGTAACAACTTGAAGAGGTCCTGGGGACGAAAGATTATTCAGAGTTGAGTGCCTTGATGAGGGCAAGTATCGCTTTTATATTTCTGTGCTTGCATCTGTCCTTCGTGTTGCACTTTCATCCCTCCTGGAACTGTTCCCTAAGCAAAGTCCAAGGCATCTGTGGTGACTGACTGTTTTGGAACACGGAGAGAGAAGGGGAGACCTGGATTTGAGGATATTTTCCATCTCTGCCAAGTGATTTCCCTTCTAACAAACCACAGCACTGGGATTTCAAAAGACAAAGAATATTGGTGCTGGAACCAAAGAAACTTCAGATACCACTGTATCTTTCTCATGTGGAGTCCTGCCAGGGGTATAATGATAATGATAGAAGCCATGAGACTCAACATCTTGAGGTATTCCTTGCAGTGACCAAAGGCTGAACAGAAAACCTTTACAAAAATATCTTTTTATGGATCTATTTTTCCAGTAGAAGAAAAGATCTTTGGACTGAGGTGTCTAGGTGACACCCCAAGAACACAGTCCTGTGTGACGGAGTCAAAAAAGACTTTTGAATGTTATCTTGGACCCACCCAAGTGAAAGATTACTGACACTTTGAAACAGACTGCAAAGATAAGCAAGTCATCTAACTATGGAAAAATGTCACCCTGTAGTCTGGAATGAGCTATAACTGGAGCTAGACACTTTGTGAACATTCTTGATGCAGTGGATAGTCCAAAAGGGTAAGGCAGAGAACTGATAACATGGCCCAGGCACACAAAACCTTAAGAAATATGTGAAGCTTGGATTACTAGGGATGTGATGATCTGCATCTTTTAAATCTAGTGCTACCAGAAAACTTGAATGAGAAAGAAGAGGTAACAGGTTGTGAAGTGACAGCATTTTAAACTTGATCACATCTGCAGAGAGTGGGCCAGAAATTAAATCTCTATCCAAAGGAGAATTTAAAATCTCATGTTTAACATCATCTGGGAGGTCCTGAGAATGTAGTCAGGCAAACCTCCTCAAAAGGGTTCCAGTGGCCAGATCCCTGGAAGAAGAATCAACTGAATCATACACACACCATAAACAATGAATAATGACTTGTACAACTGAAGAAATTAAATTATGTAAGCCAGTTTTTTCTTCACAAGAAGAATCTGCAGACAAAAATTCTTCATAATTTCAAAATTAGGCTGAACAAACTTTAACATATGAGCCTGACAATTCAAAACTCAGAAAATCAAAGTTGCAGATTGGAATTAACCAACTGTTTAGCAGCAGTAGGATTAACTAAAGCTATGGCTGCTGGGTCAGCTTTGGAAAGAGTGTATTGTCTTTTAAGTGGTCAGATGGCTAAGTATCAAGAAAACTGCAGGCACTAACATGCACACACATCCTACAAAGCTGACAGAACTGGAGGAATAGGGTGAAGGTTCCAGAAATTCCTTATGAAACAGCTCATAGTATTTCTGAGGGACTGAGAAACCTCAGTGTTCTCCCACTGAAAGCATCATCTCATTCTGGAACTTGCCTCTGAGAAAGATAACCCCACAGGGAGAAGCAGAAAATTAGATATTTTCTTATAAGAGGTGACTTCAGCTACTACCTACTGGGCTACGGGCTACACCACTCTAGCCCACACTCTAGCCCAAAAGGTTCCTGGAGTTCATATCCTCAAATGCCATGGAACAACTAGTCACCATCCACAAGAGAGGAGATCTCATCATCATGAACATCATCATGAACATGGGATTTCAATCCGGAAGTATACCATACCCCTCACTGGTGAGATCAGAAATTCAACTGTCTGAGCGCTGAGGTCCCCCACCCCAAATAAAACTGAAATAAAAGACCACAGTGAAACTTCTCAAAAAAACTTCTAAAACTTCTAAAACTCTAGTGTGGTCTCCTTTGCCCCCCTGAGCCAGTGGTAAACATTACTCACGCTGAAATCACTTTACAAATGCCTTCTACCAGCACCTACAGGACTGCATGGATTAGGCAATCCCAAACAAAACTAAGACAGTGGCCATAAACAAACTCTACAACAACCCTGGAAGCAAAACAAAATAGACAAAAAAAGCTTGAAAGACAGAACACCTAACAAAAAAAAAGAAAGGTAAGACACTCATAAAAAAAAAAAAGTAAAATTATAAAAAAAAAATAAACCAAGGCAAGAAAAATGAAAAAATCAACCAAGGCAAGAAAAAATCGCTATATTCCTAGGCTATAAATGACAGACTAGGGAGGAAACTCCCAGATATGTCTCAGATGAGTTCAAAATGATGTGAAGATTACTGAACCTACACACATTGCCAACATACTGGCTGACAGGTTCAGTTCAAAGCCCCCCCCTCCTCCCCAGAAAATTGCCCTCCCCTATACCAACGCCCCCCCGCCCAAACATCAGCACCCAGGAGGTGCTCAAATCTTCAAGCAAAATGCACACAGCATCCATGGGACCGGATGGTGTCCTGCTCGTGTGCTCCACGAACTCACAGGGAATTAACAGTCACAGTTAGGAGTTGTGTTTAATCTTAGCCTCACATCTCAGGATAGCAACTGTGGGCCCCGGTGACTGTGGTCCCCACTTCACAAAGCGTGGCCCTCCACCACCCCTGGAAATTACCATCCCATTAGCTTGACAAGCCTTATCTGCAAAGCCATGGAGAGATCATATGGAAGAACATAAATACTAAAGACATAGGGAACCAGAGACTTTGGATCCAACCTAGTTTGATTTTGTCATGCGCAGATCATGTTTTTTAACTTTTGTGACTTTTTTTCGAGACATCAAGGCCATTGATGAGTGAAGAGCGGTCATACAGCTGGCTTGACCTGGCACAAAACAGAGGACACAATAACAGGTATCGAGAAAAACTCATCCACTCATCAGCTTGAATGTAAACCCAAAGATGGGTTGCAAACTGGCTGACTGGCTAAGTGGGACAGACCCAGGAGTTGAGGATGTCACCAGCAAAGCAAAGCTCAAGTGGTGTCCCTGCGTGGTGGTGTCCAGTCCTGTCCACTCTTGTTGTTAATCTACTTTTTTTGATACAAGCAAGCAAGCAGGAGGGTTATGGCTGACAAAGTTTGTTTGCAGATGACTGCAAACTGGCGCCATAATTAAACACATCTGACACAGAATATCCTTCAGAAGGCCTCACAGAGCACGATAACTGTGCCAGAGCCATGCCTAAAGTTAAGCAAGCCAAAAATGCATAGTCATACCCTTTCGGTAAAAACAAGGTTACGGTGGCAATCCACAGAAGAAGTCATCAGTCATCTGGGGAGGGGACCCAGGTTGACAGTTTCTTGACACTCTGATTTTTGCTAAAGCTGTTGTAAAAAGTAAAACCTTCACCTTTACCACCTGATCATGAAGGATTCACATCTAGATCAAGGGAGGAGGTCGTCCCCCCTGTACTCATCACTCATTAGGACCTATGATTGAGTACAATGCCATCCGGACTGTATCTGACCCGACACCTGCAGCGCACCTGGAGGCCCCAAGTTCCTCACCCTCACCAAAAGGGTCTCAAAAAAAAAATATGTCTTATGCTGCCCGACTGAAGAACTCAGCTCTATTCAGTCTCGCGCTGCTTTCAGAGGGTGACTGTGCCCCTGATATAAGGCCATGTCAAACCCAGATTTGATACTCCTATGCTGTGAAAAAAAAATCCACATGTGAGGCAGAGCACCACCGGCTGGCCTTGTTCAAGGAATCTTGACCAATGGATGGGGGAGATAGCAGATATACCCAGGGATTACCTGACAGAGGCGCAAAAAAAAATAATATAGTTTTTTTTATTCAAACTAGGGGGGAAGCCCACATAACTGTGAGCTAGGCTTATAAATGCTCTTGGGCAGATAGTCTGAATCAGAAATCTAAAGAGAAAACCCTGTTTCTGTCTCTTAATTTGCCTGTCCAGATTCAGAATCTTGAATGTCTTCAGGAAAAGAGGTATCCATCTTTGTTTTACCACACAACCTACATTATAAGAAGTATCAATAGCCTGAATTATACCCTGAGCTAGACCCAGTTAACTACTCCTGGCTAGAGAAATTTGAGGAGGAGGAGATACATGTTTAGTTCTCTGTTTCTTTTTGACAGGTAAAATGGGACCAGCAGTGTTATGAATGACAGCAGCTGCTTCCCAGGGATGGGCACAACATTGTCACAAAACAGGGAACCCTTCTCTGATCTCTTTCCCAGGACTGACAAAAGTGGCTGTCCCTTGCCCACTGAGGGGACTCCAACAGCTGCAGAGAACATGGCTAACACCCTTCCATAGTGCCTGTATGTACTAAGCCAGAGGGACCCAGGGTAAAAGATGAGTGGTCTGAGGCACAAATAATATCCATAACAGAGCAACTCCCCCAATGCTGAGGCAAATTGCTAGCCTGCTTTGGTGGCAAAGGCTCTTTGCTTAACTTTTTTTTTGTGGCTGAAAGAAGGACTAACCCACTGACAGTTTGCTCCATGGTCAATCTGAAAATGGTGCATCTTTCCTGATGGAAAACAAGCATCAATTGCCAATAAAATCTTAAAGTCCTTAAAAGTCACTTTTTGACATAAAAACACAGTAAAACCACTTTAAAACACTTTATTAGCCTCAAAAAGTAAACCAAACAGAATATTTCCTTAGAAAAATAGTTTTCAAATACTTCAAAAGAACTTTTTTAAACTGACAGAAAAAAGAACGCTCTCAATTAAAAGTACAATACAGTCTAATGACAGTTAAAATACAAACTCCTAGCTTTAAAATAGCTTTCCTGAACAATAGGTTCAATAAGTTCAACTTTAATAAATGTAATTAAACAAACTATTTTTAAAATGGAAGTTTTTTTTCTCCAGATGGAACTTATCTGCCTAGGAAAAGCACATGTTGACATTTGATCCTTTGAAGCCTCAGAGGTGAGTACTCTTCAGTGGCAGTAAAGCTCTTTACAGCTTGATGTCCAAACTTGTCTTTCTAGTCAGGTCAGCTCAAGGGGACTGATAGCTTGGGTGCTTGGAAAGTGTCCTTAAGCTTTGGAAGCTGGCCCATTGCTATATCCTTGGCAGGATAAAACCCATATACCTAAGGCTACTGCAGCAATAATCAATATGATGAACATCAAAAGATTCAGTTCTGCCACCCCTTTGGGGGCCTTTGGAAACATTCAGCTGAATTTCATCTAGCTGAAGCAACTTTAGCAAGCTTGAATACATACAAGTGGTACTATGTTTTTTTTTCAGCCTGGGAAGAAGCTTATCCTAAAAATAATGTAGACACAGTAGCAAATAAATTGATCTCAGAATTTATACAAAGGTCTGGAGTACCTCATTCTATTAATTCTGATGGGAGAACACACTTCACTGCTTGGATCATAAAGAAATTGTGTCAGATTTTTAAAGTAAATTTGCTGCTCCATTGTCTTCATCACCTTCAGTTCTCTGACTTTGTTCAGTGCATAAATCAGACTATTAAAATTAGACTGGGAAACACATATGAAGAGACTTGTTGAAAATGTCCTGGTGCACTCCATCCATACCAACCTCACCGAGATCATCTGCGCCATCCACCAACACCAGCAATGTTCCAAAGTCCGGACTATTCCTTGACCCAACAGAAACAACAAAGTCCAAAAATCCACATGTCAGGCTCCGATTCTTACACTTGACACAAATGTCATCCCTGACGGCCTGAGATGAACAGAGTCAGCTCAACGGTCGCCAAAAGAACCAACAGTCCAGAAATCAAGGTAAATCCTCAAGACACAAGCAGAAAAATACCACTGCTGCATTCACCACATACCCAACAACAAAATAGTTCATAAAAATTGATGACATACTAACAGAAAACTATATAAACTACAAAAAAACATGACATGCACATTCGGGAGCCAGAGTAGCAGCTGCCATTCATGGCACCGACATCTTACTCATTCTAAAGTCTAAGGAACACTACATAAATTATTAAATTCCTGTCTTATCTTAAACCTCATTCCTCCTCCAAGACATTTTTCGGTATGTATTGTTCATACAATTTCTTTTTTATATAAATAATTTTCTCATACCTGTTAGAGCATGTTAAAGGGTTAAAACTTTCTCAGCTGAAAATAAGTAGAAAAAGTAAAAAAAAAAATAGAGTAGTTAATTACTGTACATGTTTGGCATCCATACTGTGTGATTATTGTCCCATGATTAGTACAGCAGCAAGGAGAACTGCAGATAACCATGACTCCCTAATTCCTGACTAGTACAGCTGCAAGGACAACTGGAGACAGGAACGACTCCTTAAGATGTGAAGGTTGTCACATAATTTACCTTGAAACAGAGCACAAAATCAGCTTATCAGCAGGCTGCATGAAATCAAGCAAATTCCAAAACTAACTTCAAAAGACTGCTTTCATGAACATGGTACTAAAAAGTGTATAAAAGGACTGTAAAATTAAATGGTGTTATTTCTGGTATTTGTAGGAACATAGTTCTGAGGTATATGGAGAATCATCATCTGTATCTATATTGAAAAGTAAACCTTGTACAATAAAAGCTTTAAGCTGTAACGTATGATATGTGTTGTCTGTTATATAGATAAGTTGTTTTATAAGTAACTGCATTCAATTTGATTTCAGTAAAGTACGGTGCATAAAAGTATATATTTTTTAAATTTATCAGTGGCGAGCCAAGTCTGTATTCAAATACAGGGGAAGTGGTGCCCTTCGTAGGGTCACTCCAGTAAAGGTGCAGTAACTAAAAATGTATGTATATGAGTGAGTCCTGAATAGGAGCCCTCCAGTTTTATACAGCATGCAGTAGTACAGTTTTGAGATGTCTGAATCTGGAGTGAGACTGATGTGCAGTACAGTCGCAGTACCATAGATTCTCCAAGTTGGTGAATTTCAAGGTTTTTAATCTTCAGCTGCCAGTTTCATTTCACTTTTTGAGTGACTACAGAGACTTTCCAACCATCTACAGTAAGTAGCCTTGCCACCTGCCTGTCTGTCGACTGGTAAGAATTTTTTTGTGTCACATACAGTATGGATGCCTTTAGGGACTGTAGTATAAAAATGTAAACAGAGTTTTACTTTCAATGTGGCAGAAAGACCAGATAAAATATGGGACAGAATGCAATGTTGGTATCAACAACATATTGGTAAATGTAAAACCTTACTAGGGCAAGTTGATGTATATGCATTATGCAAATGGGTAGCAACATTTGACTGGTATCTTAAACAAAAGAATATATGGTGTGACAGTAAATGTTTATTGTGCAATTCATATGAAGTAGCTTTCTGTGTAGAATGTCATAAAATACAATGTAGACCACTGCTGAAAAGTTAAACTGTAAAGAAAAATCTTCCAATGGTAAAGAACCAGAAGAGGGTGATACACTTACATTATATCCAGATGTTAGACAGTTATGGCCTGTCACTACATGTGAAACATTAATTTCAGATCTAGAAAACCAGTCATATCAATTACTGACAGAATCTCCTGTAGATCTTATTACACCCTTTAAAGAGTATGTACAAAAGTGGAATGAAGCCACTATGCAGGAAAAAAAACAGATAAGGACAGCGAAGAGGTTCATGATAAATTGACAGAAGAGTTTAATAAGCTCTTAAAAGACAGACAAAGTGAGTTCAGAAAGATACAAAAAGATGCACAAAACCTTTACCAACAGTGCATAGGAATCCTGGAATCAGCAAAGCAAACTATTTAAACAGCAGTTACAAGATAAAGAAAATCTGGTTAGTGACTATCCTAAAAGCTGTAAAGAATTACAGAAAGAAATTTCAGATCTTAAGCAACAGTTACAGGATGAACAAAATCTGGTCAGTGAGGTTCAGGATAAGTTAATACAAGCTAATTCTCAAATAGAAGAGTTAAAAGAAGAACTGCAAAACACAAAGCCAGTTCAGGTTATAGCATAGGGAACTGCAGCAGATTTGTACATACAGTCAAAATTGTTACAAAGCTTACCACAGTGGAATGATAAAAAGTTATATTTTACAACATGCTTACATTTGAATAATGGGTAGTATACATAGCAGGCTCTGATGTATGGACAGATGCCTTATTCAGATGTTTTTGGAGTTTCATTCCAAATGTTGTAAAACTTTCATCCAGTTATATCAGAATACTTATAAATTAGGCAGTAAAGTAGGACGTATGACTGCTGTGCTCATGGCATACAAACAGGGGCAGCATCTCACAGCTAAGTTGTTAGATAATTTCAAAATCAGCATCTCAGATAAATTAAAGGAGCAATCTGAACATTTTAAACTAGCATTCCAAATCATCTATCAAAGATCTGAAAGGGACTTGCAACAAAAGAAAATACAGAAACAGTTAATGCATTGTTTTCTAGAGCAAGTAAAAGAGGTCCCAGGGGAAATTAAATGCATTTATTAGGAAAATTCAAATACTCTTGCTGATTTAGTGCAAAGACTAATCAGGGGGCAGACTATGGCCAATGATGGTACATTATACTCACACCATATCTTTGCACTAGGAGAGGGGGTGAGCCATTTGAGGTAATCAGTGAAGTAAAAAGCTGGGGAGGGCAAAAGTGGTTTGACAAACCATCAGCAGAAAGAGTTGCATCAGCACTGCCAGCTCCTTTTCATGTATCTCTAGCACCAGGATCAGATACAGGTAATGAACAAAAGGTACCAACATGCTTTTTCTGTAAACAAAATAGGGCATGTTAAGTAAAATTGTGATCATTATAAAGTTTGGAACAAGAAAAAGGAAGAACAGGGTGTGTTTCCAAAAACAGAGCCAAAAATATCACAAGACAAGTCAGAAAATCAAGTCAATACACAGCGACCTTACAATATTAGTAAAGACAGTTATAAAGTTCATCAGTACACAGGAAAAGGGGAAGTATGTCCTGTAGATTTTGAGGCAGCTTCACCTGTAAATCTAAAATACTTGGAAGAACAGGCAGACAAAATAGCTAGGCAATAGTTACGAAAGGAAATTGAAAAATCTAAATATGTGGATCACTCAGACACAGAGGAAGATAAAAACATACAGTGTGTCATGTTGCATTTGACAACAAAGATGAGGATGAGTGGATTCTCTTACAATAGGGGTGTGCCCCCACCACTTTGATATCTTTCCTGACTACCTTTAAAAAGGGTTGAGATGGACAACCACTGATTGATATCCGGGTGGAGAGGTCACTATGGCAACATGTCTTATTAGACACAGGAGCAGCAGTATTCATCACAAACAGACAGTTGCCTGTAAATCCTATGAAAAAGGTTTGCATCTCAGCATTTAATGGTACAGGATGCTATGCCGTAAGTAGCCAAGATTTAGACATAAAGTTTCACTAAGAAGCAAACATGGAAGGGTGTATTTTTGATGCATCCATCTTGTTCAACCACCATTATTGGTATGGACATTTCAGGCTCTCTGGGCAGAGTAATTGATTTGCCTAACAATATTTTTGTGGATAGGAGACAGGCGAAAAGGAGAGGGAGAGGTAAGTGTACTGTGCTGTGCAATCTCTTTGCCTAAAAAAACATGACAAGCCTACAGGACATATAAATACAGACAGTGAGGATGTGTGGCAGCATTTACAGCAACAATTCCCAAATGCGTGGTCCAAGGGACCCAGTGATTGTGGAAAACTAGAAATGCCGGTGGGGTGGGTAGTGATCACAACTACATGCCACAGTTTCAAAAGCAGTATCCCATCCCTAGGGAGGCAGAGGAGCATATGGAAAAATATACTGCAGAATGGGAAAAGTAAGGAATCATATAAAAAGGCAACAGTCCCACAAATTCACAAATCTGGCCAGCTAAAAAAAAGCTGGTAGTTGTCATCTTGTCATTGATTTATGAAAAGTTAATTAGTACACAACTCCTAGAACACATCTAATTCCAGGAGTTCTAGAACTGGCTGCATGTATTAAACCACAAAGTAAGTGGTTTATAGTAATAGATTTAGCAAACAGGTTTTTTGCTGTACCACTCAGAAAGAGAGACTGGCCACAATTTGCCTTTACATTTAAAAATCAGCAGTCTGTCATGACAAGATTACCTCAGGGCTTTCAAACCAGTCCAGTTATTTTTCATCAGATGGTACAGTCCATTCTGCAACATTTGGAAAATGATAATTCAGTGCTGCATTACAGTGATGATATATTAATTCAGTATGAAACAGTGGTAGAGCATGCACGGCTTCTTAGAAAAGTTTTTCACACTCTGCAGCAGGCAGGGTTTAAGGTTAAAAGTGAAAAAAAAAATCAGTTCATTACACAAGAAGTTAAGTTTCTAGGTGCTACAATAAAACCATCTGGAAGGTTTCCTTGTCTGATGCATGTGCAAGGCATTTTACAAATGGAAAAGCCATTGACAATAGCAGATTTGAATAAATTAATGGGAATCATGGATTACAATAGGGAATTGATAGAGGATTATGCAGCTGTGGCTGCCCCTCTATACAAAATGTTACAGGAAGAAAAGAACTCCACTCTTTTAGAGTGGGGACCTCATGAAGATGAAGCATTTTCACAAATGAAGGTAAAGTTATCACAGGCTACATAGTTACTAGCACCTACATCAAATTTACCATTTGTATTACAAGCAGCAGCAGGAAAAAAACATTATCTGTTGTACTATTGCAGGAATGGCCACATGGTGGCATACATCCAGTCACTTTCTGTAGCTGGAAAATGACTCCAGTGGAAATGGGCTATCACCCATGCATTCAGCAACTGTTAGCCATTTCCTGGGGTATTACGCAAACTGAATATCTGACTGTATTTTCCAGCATTATAGTATAAATACAGTACCAAGCAGTAAAAGCTCTGGTAGACAATTTTAAAATTAATAAAATCACAGATGGTATTAGTCAAGCAGTATTTGCAAAATGGATGGCACTTTTCAGAATGAAAACTGTCATCACATGGGATATGAAGGAAAACAGCATAACTGCTTAGAAAAAATAATGTCACATTACGTCCAATTTCTGGCATTTGATTTTGACCATTTTAAGCTACCCATCTTTGTGGACAGAGCATGGTTTGGGGACAAAGGTAAATATTGGACAGGATTTCACATAGTCTCAGAAAATGCAAAACTGGGTTCTTCTGAACTAATCAAATTATCAGGACATATGTCAGCTCAGATAGCTGAACTGGAGGCAGGATTGTATGTACTTTGACATTACAAATCTGTTAACATTTTCTCAGACAGTGCTTACGTAGTAAATTCTTTGAGATTACATATGGACACCTGGGTAAGGAGAGAATTTGTAGACAGTGTAGGCAAACCGTTACGGCATGCTGAAGTATTGAAAGACATACATGAAGTAATAACAATGTCAAACCAGCAGGGGCAATACAGTATTTTAAAGTTGAAAGCCCATCAAAAACCAACAAGTGAAACTTTCAAGTTAAATGCATTAGCTGACATGTTAGCAAAACAAGTAGCACAAAGTGGAAAAGAACTTCCAGAGTATGTATATACTGGTACAGAAGTCAGTGCCTTAAAATAGCTAGATGAACAGTCGATTGAGGAAGATAAATATTCAAAACAACAGGGCCTAAAAGAAGAAACCAATTAGTGCATGCTAGCAGGAATACCGCCAAATGAATATTATTAATACACTACTTCTAAAGGATTGCAGTTGCCATATGTGCCATTTCAGTTGGCACGGCAGTTGGTTAAGTTAAATCACCACAGCTGTGTGGCATGGCAGGTTAATGCAGTGGTCTGCAGGTGCAATGATCTTTGGTTTGAAATAGAGGACAGGTGTTTATTTTTCCTCCCTAACCCAATTCAAGTGCAACTTGGACAATTGGATGGGAAACTGGAAATTCATCTCTCATTTGGCACCTATGTCTCTAATGCAAACTGGTAACCTGTAAATAGTTCATCTCCTAGGCCCATGCTTACACTTATCAAGGGTATCAAAACTTGTCAGAGATTTCAGATGCATGACTAGGCTTAAAAAGGCCCTTGGGGTCATTAGCCTAGTAAAAACATATGAATCTATGAACATATGAACCAAATATTGGGACATCTAGGAGCTGATAAACTATGGGCAGTTGTAAACGAAAATTACTGGAACCCAAATTTAAAAAAGGTCTGTAGGCTAATTGTAGAAGAATGTCTAATCTGTTTGCAGGTGAATGCTAAGAGTAAAAAACCTCAGTTACATCGAATACAGCCAGCAAATGGGCCACGGTATGCAGTTCAAATAGATTATGCAGGTCCTTTGCCAACAACAAAGGGAGGTTACAGATATCTACTAGTAGTAGCGGATGCCTTTTCAAAATGGGTAGAGGCAATTCCCATCAAAACCATGACAGCAAAGGCAATGGCAGAAGCCTTATGGAAAAATATTTTCTGTCATTGGGGGTGGCTGAGAATTTTTTAATCGGACAATGGTCCACAGTTTGTTAGTGATTTAATAAAGCAAATGTGCAATCTGTTAGGGATTCAGTAAATATTTAATGTGCCTTATCACACACAGTCAAATGGAACTGTAGAGTGAATGAATCATATGCTTAATCAGCATCTCAAAAAAGCATGTCTTGAAAAGGGAAACACATGGGTGCAAAATTTGCCAGGCATTCTTATGGGCATAAGGACAACACCCAACAGTAAGACAGGAATATCTCTTTATGAGATCATGATAGGGAGAAAAATGTCATTACAGTTACCTTTTGATCCTGACACACCAGACGGTAGACCTATGTTAGAAATCAGTAAGCATCAGGAATTGTTAAAACAACTTACATGAGTATGTGATTACAATGCAAGGAAGTAAGCTTTCCATCTATGGAGAAGGTTCCCAATATTACTTCCAGAAGAAAACCTTCCCTTTGGAACAAAAGTATTAATAAAAATGTTCGAGACAGAAGGACCATGGGATAGCAACTGGCAGGGACCTTTTAAAGTAGTGGAACAGATAGCTCCACTGGAGTACAAAATAAAAGATAAAAAGAAAAAACAGTTCTAGTGCATAGAGATCAAATGACAGTAATCAAAAGTAGAGAAGAGACAAAGTCACAAAAGTGACAGGTATGTCTTTTCTTTTCAGAAAATGAAAATGAAGCTGCCTAAAGTGCAAACAAAAACAAAATTCACGGACTGCACCAAGCTGTTTTAATGAAGAGCTAAAATGCTCCAAAACACTAAGTGCTTTTACCATCAACTGATGGCTTCTTCAGAGTAAAAGGAGCTCATAATCACATTGTTTAAATACAAAGTTCCACATGCACATTGACCAATCAAAATCATTGATTAATTACAATCCCAATAAACATACTATTGTATATTTCAAATGAACCATAAAACATGCATGCTAAACTTGCTTAAAAACATGTATTAAAACATCTATACACTCACTTTGAACATACTCATTATACACATATTAGTGTTAAAACCTTATTTAAATTATTACTGGCCTTTTCCCCAATAAATCAAAGAAAAATGACTTCAAACAACCATAGCCCTTTGTTTCAAAATGGGCTTAATAGAAATATGGTCGTTGAGTCCAGGGTAAGTTGTTGCATCTAAAATCACCTGCCATTTAAATTCTAAAGACTCAACTCTAATATTGTCGTTGCCCCCTCTCTCACTAGTCATCACCCTATCAATTACAAAAAATATAAACTTTTTAAAATTGACACAATTCTTGGAATGTAAATACAACGCATTGTGATTGTCCTTATTTTAATAGCCCTCTGGTGTTCTGCTATCCTTTCCCTTAATCTGCGCATAGTTTTCCCTATGTAAAACCCTGCACATGTCATGCAAGTCACAAGGTAAACCACTTTTTTAGTGTTGCAACTACATTTACCCAGGCATGAAATTGCCTTGTTGGACCCCCTCACTGTCACATAGGGTCCATCATTAATATATCTACAGTACCTGCATGACCCACATTTGCCTAAAGTGCACCTGTTTGGAATACAGAAGAGTAAAAGGCAGACAACAGCAAATGTAAATAATTATGTAAATACATTCACATTTAAGTAGTTAAACCAATATCTATTTTGTTTTTTACAATTTTTTTGTAATTGTGTAATAGCACTAGGAATAGCAGAGACTCCAGCAGAAAAAGCATATAAGAGCAATATTGGTAACATATAGTTGTTGTGGGCAAGGACTACAGAAAATAGCACTCAAGGTAATTTTTTCTGTCCAAAGGGACAAGAATGTCATATTGGAAATCTTTCTTTTAGTCAAAATGTAACAGTTTGGAATACAGACAAAGGGCAGGTATATGTTTAGTTCCCACAATATAAAGTAAATGTATCCTTACAAAGCAATACTGGTATAAAATTCTGCATACTATAGGAGAAAGGGCACTCTTTCAATGTTATACTGACTGTATAAACAGTACTGCAGAAGGGTCTAAAATGGAGCTATGAGAGGGGGATATATTGGTCTGTACCAATGATTCAGAAATTATTGGAAGAAAAAGACCTTGTTTTTTATTATCAGAACTTTTAATAATAATCCCACAGCCAAGTCTGATCAAATAATCAAGGTACTATCAACATGTACAGTAGTGGGACAAGAATACCACTAAACAGTAATACATTTTAATTTCTCATTCCCTCCTGACAATAATGGCTGCAGAAGATGAGCAGCATGGTATGATACTCTTTTAGGGGGGATGGGAACAAGTTTAGCTGCCTTAACTTTGGCTGATATAGAAATTCTAGCAAATCGAATAAAATTTATAGGACAATGTAAATGCACAAATTGTGCATTTACAAGCACAATGGTTACCCACTATATGAGCATCACAGAAAGAGCATGTTAACTTTCAAAAGGAATTTCTGCAATGTTTTAATAAATCTTTAATTAGCAGGCTTCAGTTTGATATTAATGTCTCTAGGTTTGTAGACTGGACTGGACTAAGTGTACATTACAGTCCATTATGTACAAATGTAGAAAAATTTTGTGCAAGCAAAACTAATGGTAAATAAATGAATACACTTAGCGTATGCTGTTCAGCAAATGGATACTACAATCTGACTGGGTACAAATGCATGGAGATCAGACAGTCTGTACCAATACATATAGTACTGGGCAAGTGACACATTATAATGTTAATAAATCAAAGATAATGTGTCAAGTTATGGTTTTACCATTGGTATTTGGTCCCCCAGTGTATCCATATCAATATTGTTTATGTCATGTAGAAGGAAATTACATTGATTTAGATAACAAAATGCATAAAATAAAGCATTGTGTCCATACAGCAAATGGTTTAATATGTGGACAGCATTCTCCAGTGTATGAGCTATGCTTTTTACAACACTCTGTAAATCTTTGTAAATGGACAATTTTACCATCAAATTTTGAAATGTTCACAAAAATAGCTCCTCAATTAATTTGTATTGTAACAAATCATAATGTTAGTTTTTCTAAGCAGATACCCTTTGTGGGATATCTTAGTAATATTGCTCATTTAATGTGACATGATGAAATTTATGTGTTTACTCCAGAAAGTAAAATATCTGTGTCTTTTAAATGGAATCATCAAATATTGCCTTTTGTGCAGATACAGATTCTTAGTTTTAGCACTTAAATTTGCTTATTCATGCTCAGCACTTGTTCAGAACTGGTAAGCACTAAATAAGCTACTAATTGCTATAGCACTCAACCTTCCTCATTACCTAGAGGAAAACAGTTTTTGTACTTACTTTTCTCACTTGCTTAGAGGAAAACAGCTCTTGTACTCACTTTCCACACTTATCTAGAGGAAAATAGTTTTTATTCAGGCATGTCCAAGGGTCAGCTCCCAGTGTTCTCTCCTGTTTATCTGATGAATCTGGGCATTTTGAGGCAATGTAGAAATTGCCTCATGTACACAGACAACCCTCTCCTCCTACCACCCAACAGTACAACCTGTGAGAGATGCACTTATCTAGTCAAACTAGAGGTAAAGCTCTTTCCAACCAAGACTGAACTTGACAGTCATGAGGAGAAGGTAAATATTTGCACCACACCACACTCATCACATAGTCTCACTAAATCTACACCACCAAAATCCACACATAGTAACACAAAAACATTTGTGGAGGCTCTCAATAATAATCTGTCTAAGCAACGGAAACCTCCAAAGCAGAAAAGCAAGCAACCTCCACCCCCCAACACAATCCAAATGACACATAGCCCACAGACTCAGTGTGCCACTCAACCACAGCCAATAAGGCAAAACAACGTACCCAACACACTAGTCATAGGTAACTCTATAGTCAGGCACACTGATGTCCCACTCACCAGGCTAAACAAGGAGAAGGTTACTGTCAGCTGCCTGTCGGGTGCCGGGATCTGCCACATAACCCACGCACTCAGGTCACTGCACAACAACTACATATATGACTCTGTCATTGTCCATGTTGGTGTGAATGACCTGAGACGTACCTCCCTGGACTGCATGAAAAGAGACATGGAAGAGCTCTCTGATCTTCTAGCCCAGGCAGGTATGACCCTAGCCCAGAGTAGCATTCTGCCATTGCCAAGAATGATACTGCAGTACAAGGACAAAATGATTGACTTCAACAATTGGCTAAGCTTCTGGTGTCACTCTAAGGGGATCCAGTATCTGTCTGCTTGGGATGACATACTCGACAAACCACGATGCTTTGCCACAGATGGTCTGCACCTGTTGCCCCTGGGATTCCGGATACTGGCTAAGGATCTTGCTGCCGCTATAGTGCCTTTTTTATGCAAGGTTCAAATAACAAATTCACCACCATAACAGGAACAAGCAAGCAAAAACTGAGGGTAATGCTACTCAATGCTAGAAGTCCAAATCTCAAAATGCACACACTCGAGGCACTCCATAAAATGGAGAACATCGATATCTGTGCAGTGACTGAGACCTGGTTCAAGGCACCAGAGAGCACCCCTGCACTACCAGGCTATAACTCATACTATACTTTTCAGCCATGTAACCTGGACTGAAACACCAAAGGTGGAGATGTGTCCATATTCATTAAGGATATCCACACCTCCAGGCTAGTTGGTCAGCATAATGCATCCGAGGTTATCCAAGTGCAACTAACTCTGAGCAAAACTGCAATCCAAATTGTAGCTTGCTACAGATCCCCCACCATGCCCCAGGATTCCCACTCCTCTTTTCTTCATGTACTGGAAAATATTAGGGGTCAACCAAACACCCTAATAATGGGCAACTTCAACTACCCCACCATTAACTGGGAAAACTACTTATGTACCAACTCCTTAGCTCAACGCTTTCTGGAATTCATAAACTCCAATTCCCTGGATCAGCTTATCCACACCACCACCAGGGGCAACAATATCCTAGACCTAGTCATTACCAACATGAGTGACCGGTGTCCCACACCTGAAGTCAACTCCTCGTTGGTCTGATCCAACCATAAGCTAATCACCCTTGATATCCACATCCTGCCCCCCACCCCCCCATTAAGGAAACCACTTTTAAAAAATTCTCCAAAGCCAACTTCATGCTTCTTAAGACAAAAGTGGTGAACTTCATGACACCCATACAGATGGACAATACAGTTAACTGCTGAATCCTACACAAATGCACTATATAAGCACTTACGCGAGTGCATGGATCATGCTATCCCAAACAGAACCAAGATGCTATCCTCCAGAAAAAGGAAGCCAATCTAGTGGTCCCCTGCCATAAATAAACTGTACAACAGAAGGAAGAAACTGTTGCAAAAGAGAGTAAAATCCCATGAGTGGAGGAGCTCCCTGGTCTGCCTCAGTAAGAAGCTGAGATCCCTTATAAGATCCTCCAAAGCTAGCTACAAAAACAAAATCGCACTAATTCTAAGGACAACCACAAAGCATTCTATAGCTATGTCAAGAATCTCAATGGCAACACCCAGATCTGCTCTGAGTTACAGCACAACAGCATGAAAATTACAGAACCAACTGATATTGCCAACATCCTGGCAGATAGGTTCAGTGCTAACTTTACCCCCCTCACCCCTAAAGGGCCCATATCTATACAGAAAGAATGCAGAGTCCCTGTAATCACAACTACGCAGGTAAAAGCTGCACTCTCTAAAGCCAAAAACACAGCATCCGTGGGACCGGACAACATCCCAGGCTGCGTTTTACATGAACTTCAGAATGAATTGGCTCCCCACTTAAGCACCATGTTCAATAATAGCCTTGCATCAGGCTTTGTGCCCACTGAAGGGCACGCAGCAACAGTTATCCCACTCCACAAAGGGGGAGCCCCACTGATCCCGGGAACTATTGACCTACTAGCCTGGCAAGCCTGGTCTGCAAGACCATGGAACGTATCATCATGGAACTCATAAACAAAGACATTGGTAACCTCCAAACTCTGGATCCCACCCAGTTCGGGTTTGTGAAAGGCAGATCATGCCTTCTGAACCTGATCGACTTCTTTGAGGCAGTCACCAAAGCTGTAGATTAGGGTAAGGTGGTTCACACAGCCTATCTTGACCTCGCCAAGGCTTTCCACACCATCCCCCATTCTGGAATTATAGCTAAACTCACTAAACTAGGTATAAATCCCTATGTCACAAGATGGGTTGCCAACTGGCTCACTGACAGAACCCACACTGTAAAAGTTGCAGACTCCAAATCTGACCTCAAAACAGTGACAAGTGGAGTACCACAGGGTTCTGTTCTGGGACCTCTCCTGTTTGGTATCTACTTCTCTGAAGTACAGGCTAACACAGAAGGCCTCTGGCTAATGAAGTTTGCAGATGACTGCAAACTAGGAGCCATAGTCACATGAACCTGATCGACTTCTTTGAGGCAGTCACCAAATCTGTAGATTAGGGTAAGGTGGTTCACACAGCCTATCTTGACCTCACCAAGGCTTTCGACACCATCCCCCATTCTGGAATTATAGCTAAACTCACTAAACTAGGTATAAATCCCTACATCACAAGATGGGTTGCCAACTGGCTCACTGACAGAACCCACGCTGTAAAAGTTGCAGACTCCAAATCTGACCTCAAAGCAGTGACAAGTGGAGTACCACAGGGTTCTGTCCTGGGACCTCTCCTGTTTGGTATCTACTTCTCTGAAGTACAGGCTAACACAGAAGGCCTCTGGCTAATGAAGTTTACAGACGACTGCAAACTAGGAGCCATAGTCAAGTCCCCAAATGATGTGGACATCCTACAGAAGGGCCTTGCTGAGACAGATGCCTGGTGTCAGAGCCATGGCCTCAAGCTCAATGCCAAAATGTGCAGTGTTATCCCCTTTGGTAAAAACTCTGTACCCATGAACTACCACATAGGCAGCAATCTACTTAACAACGAATGTGTGATAAGAGACCTTGGGACCCAGGTGGACTGTAGTCTCTCCTTTGATAGTCACATCGCCAGAGTAGTCAGGAAGTCCTTCTATGTGGCACACCTCATCATAAAAGGGTTTTCATCCAGGAAAAAAAGAGGTCATTGTTCCCCTCTGCTCAACACTCATTAGACCCATTATAGAGTACAACGCCCCTTTTGGATTGTACCTCACAAGACATCTGCAGCAGCTGGAAAGGCCACAGAAGTACCTCACAAAGAGGATTACTGGCCTCAAACAAATGCCCTACACTGACTGCCTCAAAAAACTCCAGCTTTACTCTGTAGCATATCTCCTACTCTGATGTGATCTCTGCCTAACATATAAAGCTATGTCAAACCCAGAGCTGTTGGGCATGCTACACCTAAAGAAATCCCAATCCCTCTGAGCTACACGCTCTAGGGACCTAAACCTTGCCACCACAATAAACAGGACATTCTGGAGGGATAGATTCCTGTCCCAGAGACTTCCCAAACTCTGGAACAGGCTACTCATCTATGTCAAGCAAAATTCTTCATTAGCACTCTTCAAGAAAAATCTTGATGAGTGGATGGGAAATAGGAAATCACTTCTGTGTCTCTGCTCGACGGCAGCACAGGAAAATAACTTTCTTGGGTGGCGTAAGCCAGAGAACCTTGTTGGCTAGGCTTACGTAGGCCCTTAGGCCGATAGTCTAGTATCTACCTATGAACCTATGAAACTATAAATATTAGTCTGTTTCTAGATTCATTGTATGAGGTAATTAATAAAAGTGAGCAGTTAATCAAATACTTGCAAAAGGTTAATAAGACTATTTTAAGTCATGAATCAAATTCTGTATTTGTAAAAAAAAACAAATTAATCAAACTAGCTAAAACAACTGATGCAAACACAGCCCATAATTGGTGGGAATTTTTTATAGAATGGTCTGTAAAAGGAAAAAAAGTTGTTAATCTGGATTATACACCCAATTCTAGTAGTAATGCTTGTGATCATTGTATTAACTATATGGAATTGTGTTTTGATGTGTTATATCAAAAGAAAGCTAATGGTTTTGTTTCCTAATGTATTTTCAGTAAATCACAATGAAAATTATGATCTAACCAAAGAATACATATCAATTATTAACTGTTTGAGAGTTTTAAAAACAAAAAGGGAAAACTGTTACAGCATGTTAAAGGGTTAAAACTTTCTTAGCTGAAAATAAATAGAAAAAGTAGAAAAAATAGAGTAGTTAATTACTGTATATGTTTGGCATCCATACTGTGTGATTATTGTTCCATGATTAGTACAGCAGCAAGGAGAACTGCAGATAACCATGACTCCCTAATTCCTGACTAGTACAGCTGCAAGTACAACTGGAGACAGGAACAACTCCCTAAGATGTGAAGGTTATCACATAATTTACCTTGGAGCAGAACACAAAAATCAGCTTATCAGCAGGCTGAATGACATCAAGCAAATACCAAAAGTAACTTCAAAGCACTGCTTTCATGAACATGTTACTAAAACGTGTATAAAAGGACTGTTAACTTAAATGGTGTTAGTTCTGGTATTTGTAGGAACATAGTTCCAAGGTATATGGAGAATCTTCATCTGTATCAAAAAGCAAACTTTGTACACTAAAAGCCATAAGTTGTAACGTATAGTAAGTGTCATCTGTCATATAGATAAGTTGTTTTATTAGTAACTGTGCTCAAGTTGACTTCAGTACAGTACATAAAAGTATATATTTTTTAATTTATCACTACCCTTTTCAAAAGATCTCACTTCATGTTCCTTTATCTATGTTGCAATATTCACTACTTCAAATATAGTTGGCTTATATTTTGATTTTCAATTTCTAGTAATTGCTTTTTTCTAGGTACTAGAATTAAACTTAAAAAGGCCTTACTATGTCTAGGCAATTCAGATCCTATATTCCATCTAAGAAAAATAATTTCCTTAGTTATACTCATTTGCTCACCCAGTATTCCAGACAGAGTACTCTGAAGGGAATTTTTAAAGTCTGCCAACTCATTATATTCTCCAAGAACCTATGTTACCAGTTTCCTCTTTCTTCCCCATCACACCTCCAACATTTCCCATCTACCTGAGGAAAAATTATTTGGAGTTTGCTTGGAGTATAAAAGTATCTATAACCAAATAGTAAGAACTCCAACGACAAACAAAAAAGTACAAGTTAGCGACAACCACAGGGAACAGTCCATGCTGATATTTATTAAGTGCTTTCCGTTGAGTTTTTTAACCAGAACTTCATCAGATCTGACCTGTGTATAAAAGTTGTGATGCCCATGCACTGGCCCAGCAACCAAGGAGCCTCAATCCTCACCACTAACACAAGTGAGGGGTGTCGATATAGGGAAAGGATAATAAATACACACACAGTAAAGTACAATTTCCCATAAGAGAACACAGAGATCACAGTCAGTCTGGGGCTGGTTTATCCCTATCTCTCCAGGTCCCTAATAAGACTCCCCACTGGCACAGCTGTAGGGTCCAGGTCTTAGTCTAGTGGGCAAGCTAAAACCTCCAGCACCCTCTCTGTCCAACCTGTGCTTTGTGTCCCTGCCCAAGTAGCTGACATACACACACACTTTGAGATAAGAGTTTATACAACCATACAGACTCTCCTGGGGAAGGCTGGCACAGGTTCTCTAGCTGTGCCCCTTTTACCCAAACTATATGGTAGAAATCACTGCCACCACCCACCTAATATTTATCAGCTACTCAAAGGCCCTTATGAAAGGGTATCCAATTATACTGTGCAATATTATTATCCAAATGGTTAGTGTAACCTAACAGTCAAGACTTATTTGGAGTGACTTGGTACAGTATCACTATATACATGCAGTGTACTCTTAGAGCTTAAATTATCTCTACACAAAACAGCCACAGTTGGAAGGTTTAAAAATATTTAATAACAAATAATAAAAACACAAGACAATACACAGTGCAGTGCTAGTCAAAAGTTCAAAGATCACAGAGAAATACTTAAAATAATACAGTAGAAAAGTTCTGACATCACAGAAAAACAAACTAGTCCAATCTTCCTATTTCCTAGCTATATCTAAGAGAAAACACAGTTCTAAAATCTTACTTACATATAGACACAGGCAGAGTGGTGAGATGGATGTTCTCAAGACAAATGCTCTCATTCTTCCTCTCCTTAAATTAATAACACAGTAACACTGATTCATTTCAGATTACATTATTTCTTTCTGGTTCCCAGACTAACAGATTCTCAAAGGTTAATAGCCCTTTTGATCTTGCAGCTGGTCAGGAACCAGAGCAATAAAAGAAATTATACATGCAAATTCTAGCCATTAACTCTGGCCTCAAAACAATAGGCAGAATGGCTTTATCTAGACATCTCGGCATCAAAGAATTGACTTATCAGTTTTGTTACAGCAGAGTGCACTGTTGTTACATTTTTTGCAGTTCCACTTTTAACACCATTTTTCTCATTTAAGAGAACAACACTGTGGCTTATATTAATATTTACAAATGACAGAATTATCTACAAAATTCTACCTGGCTAGGCTGGCAGCCTTCACCTATCTTCACACATCTCCCCCCTGGGGAACTCAAGCTAGTTTTTCAAGTGACCCTTGAGAAACTTTGCTTGAGAGGGTTAGGTCTTTCTGAGTATACCTTACCCCATTCCCTGTCCTGAGAGCCCATCTGCATTGGCATTGCTAATCCTACTGCGATGCTGCAATGACATATATGCTTGCAACCTTAGGCTCCATCTTAACTTGGCATTTTGCTGGCTGGCTCTGTGTAACCATCTTAGGGGGTTGTGATCTGTCATTACAGTGAATTTTCGTCCATACAGATAAGGCTGAAGTTTCTGCAGTGCCCACACTATGGGTAGACATCCCTTTTCTACAGCTGCATAGCATTCCTCCCTGGGTTAGAGCCTATGACTGAGATAAACTATTGGGTGCTCTTCTCCCTCTGAAGAAATCTGGCTAAGTACAGCCCCCACTCCACGGTTTGAAGTATCTACCTGCACAACAAATTATTCGCTGTAATCTGGACTGACTAACACAGGGGGTCCACCCAAAGCCTCCTGGAATGCCTGCTTACATGCTGTGGTCCATACTACCTTATCTGGCCTGTTCTTCCTTGCCAAGTCTGTGAGGGGAGCAGCTATGGTACTATAACTGAGGGCAAACTTTCTGTAGTACCCTGTCGTCCTTAAGTATGCCCTCACCTGCTTTTTGGTAAATGGTGCAGGCCATGCCTGAATGGCTTCTACTTTGACAGGTTCTGACCTGATATTACCACTCCCCACTTTATGTCCCAGGTAGGAGACCTCTGCCATACCCACCTGGCATTTGCTGGGCTTAATGGTCAACCCTGCCCTCTGTAATCTGCCCAGCACTTCCCTGACATGATGAAGGTGCTCTTGCCAGGAATGGCTGTAGATGGCAATATCATCTAGATAAGCAAGGGCAAACCCTCCTGCTCCTGCTAGGATATGATCTACCAGCCTATGGAAAGTTGCTGGGGCATTTTTCATCCCAAATGGCATCTTTGTGAACTCATACAAGCCAAAAGGAGTCACAAAGGCTGACTTCTCTTTAGCACTGGGAGTCAAGGGCACCTGCCAGTAAACCTTGGTAAGATCAAGGGTTGTAAGATAGTTAGCCCCACCCAGCTGCTCTAGGGTCTCATCTGTCCTAGGCATAGGGTAAGCATTTGACTCTGTGTGACTATTTAATTTCCTGTAGTCCACACAGAACCTGGTGCTGCCATACTTCTTTGGCACCAGCACCACTGGGGAGGCCCAGGGACTGTTGGACTCCTGAATCATCCCTAGTTCCAACATCTCCTGTATCTCCTCCCTCAGAGTCTGTTTGACTCTCTCAGGCACCTTATAAGGGGCCTGCCTAATAGGTATTTGGGGACCTGTATCCACCTGGTGCTGCACCAGGTGAGTGCATTCTGGTTTCCCATTGAACATGTCCCCAAACACCTGTAACACTGCTTGTATTTCTTGGACCTGGGTAGGAGATAGCTGCTGGGACATTGCTACCCCTTCCACTGATGTGTATGTCCGAGCTCACTAAGGAGATCAGTCACCAGATCTCCCTCAGACTCCTCCTGCAACCCACTGCAAATACTCAGCACAAGGGCCTCCGTATCATGGTAAGGTTTCATCATGCTAACATGGTACAACTGGTGCCCCTGCCTAGCAGTTCCACCATGTAGTTAACATAATTTACCTTTCTTACCACCTTGTAGGTTAACGCCCAAGCTGCTTGCAGCTTGTTGTGTCTGACAGTAATGAGAACCATTACCTGCTGCCCCACAGCATATCCTGTCATACCACACCTTTTTTTCTGTTGTTGGCTTCTGCCAGGTTCTCCAGGGTCAGACCCATGAGTTCCCTGAGCCTTGTCCTGAGGTTTAAGACATATGCCACAACAGACTCCTTGTGAGGTTCACACTCACCTTCCCACTCATCTTGAATTAAATCTAGAGGTCCCCTCAACCTATGCCCATAGAGCAACTCAAAGGGTGAAAAACCTGTGGATTTCCGGGGAACCTCTCTGTAAGCAAACAACAGATGGAGCAAATATTTGTCACACTCCCTTAAACTGGTCTGCAAATGCCCATAGCATGGACTTGATCGTAGAGTTTAACCTTACAACCAAACCATTAGTCTGGGGATGGTAGGGGGTGGTCTTCAGGTGCTATACCCCACAGTACTTCCACAGACAAGCCAGCAGATCTGACATGAAATTGGCACCTCTGTCAGTCAGTATTTCCTTTGGGAAACCTACCCTGCTGAAAACCTCTAACAAAGCATTTGCCACCTTTTCTGCCTCAATGGAGGACAGATCAACTGTCTCAGGGTATCATGTAGCATAATCCATTACCACTAGGATATACTTTTTCCCTGTGGGAACTTGGGGAACTGAGAGGCCCCACAATATCCATAGCTACCCTCTGAAATGGCTCCTCAGTCACAGGCAAAGGCATCAAAAGAGCTTTCACCTTGTCTCCTGCCTTGTCTACCTTTTGTCACTACTCACAGGTCCTGCAGTACCCTGTTACATCTCTGGAAATTCCAGGACAATAGAAGTTCGGCATAATAAGTCTCTTTGTACATTTTATGCCCATATGACCTGCAAAGGGAATATCATGGGCTACGGCTAGAAGTACCAGATGGTAGACTCTAGACACTACAAACTGCTGTACCCTCTCACCTTCTAGCCCTCCCTTAGGGGTCCACTCTCTGTACAGTAACCCTTTGTCCCAATATACAGATCCCCCTTCCCTTGAGAATCAGGTGCCACCCTAGCTACCTGCCTCAGGCCTTGCAATGTAGTGTCTGAGAGCTGAGCCTGTCTCAAGTCTCTCTTTGTAACACTTCCCAGCTCCCCTTCCACAGGAAGTCTGGCATCCTATGAAAGTGGTGCCTCACTGTCAGCCTTGGTACTACTACTCACCTCTCCCTTTGCAGTCACTCTGTCCAAGGGAACTTCAGTACTCAAAAGCAGCTGTTCCTCCTTTTTAGTCTCACTGCTACAGTGTAGCTTCCTCCCTGAAGTAACCACCTCACCAGTCCTGGCTGCAAGTATGCAGTCTGTCTGGGTCTCCCCAAGGCTACCAGACCCACATGCGTGTCTCAAAGCCTGACTGCATGTAACTGCATTAACACATAGTACTGTCTCATCCAAATCCTTCCCTATCAGGACATCTGTAGGATGGTAGTTTGATACCTCTGTTTTCTCAAGACAACCTACTATTGGCATTTTGTCTTTCCCACTTACTGGCTGTCTCACCTTTTGTTCCCTACCTTGCCTCTGTGTACATCTGTATGCCACATGGCCCCACTGTTTGCATTAAAAACATTTAACCATAGGTTCTGAACATGTACCTGGACTAGGGGCTTCCCCTGCTACTGGCAGATTCTGTTGGGGCAGTCTGTGCTGCCCACCATGGGTTCCATTAGACCCATGAGCAGTAGTGTGGGTCCCTTTCTTGTGCAGGGATGCCCCGCTTGCTAGGTATAGGTCTCCTTCTTCCCCAACTCATCTGAAGTAGCACATTGTCTCATGTCCTCAGGCAAAGTGCTAAGGGCTTGTTCCGTCACCAAAACATCTGCCAACCCTTCAAAAGTGGTGACCTGACATCCACTCACCCACCTATGAAAATAAGTGCTCAGTTCATCAACATATTCACACACACTTTCATCTGCCTTGCATCTATGCTCACAAAACTTTTTCCTATATGTTTCAGGTGTTAGCTTAAACAATTCTAACAAACAGTTCTTAACTGTTGTATAATTAAAATAGTCAATGTCAGACATTTTAGACAACACAGTTACAGCTTTACCATGGAGTATGGGGGTCAGGAACCGTACCCAGAGCCTTTGGTCAACATCATACTGTTTACATACTCTCTCAAACATATGAATGAAACTATCAAAATTATCCATCCCTTTAAACTGCAGAAGAAATTTACTGACCTGTTGTGCTTTTGGGGTCCAGTTACTCCCTTCCCCTATACCTCCATGACTCTGTCGAAGAGTCAGTATCTCCTTCTCATGCTGCTCTGCCTCTCCTTTTCCTCAGCTTCCAGGCATAGCAGTTTCTCATTCTCCTCAGCCTGCAGATGTCTCAGTCTTCCAGCTGCTTCCATTTTCAAATGTCTGGCCTCCAACTCAAGTCTCTTTAGCTCCAGATGGATTTTTAAGTCCTCTGCAGAAAGGTTGAGCTGTCCATTCTCTGAGGGTGGTACATCTCCACATCCAGTCTGATCGTCCTCCTGGTTGCTGTTTTCTGATGCAGCTTTGACCAAAGCTGAAATCATGTCTGCCTTAGTCAGGTTTCCATGCACCAGTCACCTAGCCTGGCACACCTCAGCCAGGTCTATATTACAACATTGAACTCACAGGAGTTCAAACATTGTACTATCAAACCCAAATGTTTGAAATACGAAAATAGCGAAGCCATGGCACACCAATTTCTTTCCCAGGGAAAAGAATTGGTGGGCCATTTTTGGGGCTTTGCTATTTCCTTCACTGTGGTACGATCTTGGAGTTGGTATATTTAAGTAAGGGAGGTGTGGGGTGAAGCCCCCCACTTCAGTTTAAGTTTAAAGTGCTTTTTTTTTGTCAAAAAACAGCGATTTTTTTCCCTGGGAAAAAAAATTGCTGTTCTGTGTTTTCGTCATAATTGGATTTCGAACTTTATGGTTCGATATTGCAACATTTGAACTCCTGTGAGTTCGACATTGTGATATAGACCCCATCTCAGCCAGCTGGCTCCTTGTCAGCTTTTCATATTCCTCTGCTGACATGCTACCTGTTCTCCCTGACTAACTAAGCTAACAAAAGAAATAAAGCAATTGTGATCTGAACTCTGACTATTCACTGCGTGACTGATTTGGAGTACAAAACACCTTCAGTGATCATTGTACACAAGCTACAGGAATTCACTCTACCCACACCACTACAAGCCAATTAGTATTTGCCAACCAATTAATATGTGTAGTGGATATCCCACCACTGCCAAACAATTAATATGTGATGCCCGTGCACTGGCCAAGCAATCAAGGAGCCTCAATCCTCACCACTAACACTAGTGATGGCCGTCCATATAGGGAAAGGATAATAAATACACACACAGTAAAGTACAATTTCCCTTAAAAGCACACAGAGATCACAGTCAGTCTGGGGCTGGTTTCTCCCTTTCTCTCTAGGTCCCCAAAAAGCATCCCCACTGGCATAGCTATATGGTCCAGATCTCAGTCTAGTGGGCAAGCTAAAACCTCTAGCACCCTCTCTGTCCAACCAGTGCTTCATGTCTCTAGCCAAGTAGCTGACATACACACACTTTGAGATATGAGTTTATACAACCACACTGGCACTACTGGGGAAGGCTAGCACAGGTTCTCCAGCTGTGCCCCTTTTACCCAGACTATATCGTAGAAATCACTGCCACCACCCAGCTAATATGTATCAGCTACTCAAAGGCCCTTATGAAAGGGTATCCAATTATACTGTGCAATATTATTATCCAAATGGTAAGTGCAACCTAACAGTCAAGACTTATTTGGAGTGACTTGGTACAGTATCACTATATACATGCAATGTACTCTTAGAGCTTAAATTATCTCTACACAAAACAGCCACAGTTGAAAGGTTTAAAAATAGCAAATGAACAAGCCCGGCACAACAGGACCCAGAAGAACCAGCAAAATAATGTATTAAACCAACTGTGTTGTAGAATCAAACCAGAAAAGTCCTTAGCGTAGTAAACCAGCTTTATTGTAGAAAAAACAAAAACAAAATAAAACCAAGCGCTTTCGCTCGGTTATTACCAAGCTTTATCAAGGTAACGAAAAACATACTGACTCAGTTCAAGTCATTAAATAGTAATTTCAACAATCACATGACCCTCCTGATTAACTAATTTGAAGTGTGGCTCTAAAATAAAGCCATGGTATACTCCAAATCTTAATTTGAGCATAGATAGAGCAATATCAAAAACCTGAACCAAAACCAATGAACAATGGAAATTCCCTACTTAAAACTGTTTACATATTTAAAATATGAGATAAATGATAAAATATATAGTGTAAATACATAAAAATCCTATAATACAGGTTCCAACCCTATAAAACGAAACACAATAAACACGAAAACATAAAACAGTAAATAACCAAAACAATAATCAATTTTGTTTCCTGGTCAAACCAATGTACCCATGGACAATAATAGAACAATTACCAGTGTAATGTACATGTAAAAATGTCACAATTGGGCCTTTCTCATCCTTAAAACACTATTGATGTTAATATTCTCATTCAGGCCAGGAAACCTTCCTGAATATAGTTTTAACTGCCAATATAGTTCTCGATACTCCAGTCTGGTTTCCCAACTACCACCCCTAATGTCCGTTGTTATTTGTTCCAAAACCATAAATTTTAAACGCATGTTTTCACAAACTAGGGAGTGCTTATAAAAGGCATTGCTTTCTCTACCTTTAGAAATATCATTAAAATGCTCATAAACCCTTCTCCTCAGGTGATGTTCAGTTTTGCCCACATAGAAACTGTGGCTCGAAACACAAAAGCCCAAATACACTACTCCCTTAGCTCCACAGTTAAAATATTTTGTGGAGGTGTACTTAAACTTCCTAGAGGGAATATGCAGTGTGTCTTGATTAAACATGGCATAACACTGCTTACAGCTTCCACATTGGTGTGTACCAAGTTTCATTTTCAATTTGTTCAATTGTGGATCAGATTTTTTTCTCAAACAGTTCTTTCAAGTTTGTGTCCCTCTTCCTAATAAAATGTGGACGGGGTGGAACATGAAGTTTTATCTCATCGTGCAAGCTAAGGATAGGCCAATACTTAGAAACAATCTGCTCAACCTTGTCAGAGTTAATAGAAAAGGTATGAATAAAACTGTTTTTACTATCAAATTGGTTCAAATGTTCATTCTGTTGTAAACTAGTAAGCCCAGCTCCCAATAAAGGGGGGTAACTAACTTGCCTATTTTGGGTGACCTCCTGTATCAAACAATCTATCAAAATGTCCGGGTATCCTTTTTCCAAAAAGAAACTTTTAAGAGTTTTTAGTTCATCCATAAAACTCTCAAGGGTACTAGACATACGTGATGCCCGGATTATCTGCCCCTTAACTATTCCCTTCTTTTGATAGAATGGATGTCCACTGTTGAAGTGAAGATAGGAATTAGAAAATGAACTTTTCCTGTATAACGTTGATTGAAAACATTGATTAACGTAGACTTTAACTAAAGTGACGTTCAAATAGTGCAGTCTGTCCTTGTCAATTTTGTATGTAAACTTCAAAAATGATGTTGTGTTATTGATATAATGTAAAAACTCAACTAGACTATCTTCAGTACCCTTCCACAACATACAAATGTCGTCCAGGTATCTTCTGTAATGTAGCATGTTTTGGTACCATAAACTTGAAAAAACAAAATTCTTTTCCCAATAGTATAATACAATATTGGCATATAAGGAGGCACACAAGGCCCCCATTGCCACCCCTTTCCTCTACCAGTAAAATTCTCCATTGAAATGGATAAAGTTGTTCTCCAACACTATCTCCATAAACTCTAAAATAAGGTTAATGGTCTTAGCATCAAGGCCTGTTTCTGAAATCAGAATTTGGCCAAACCATTCCAACCCAGTCAAGTGAGGGATACTCGGAAAAAGTTCCACTACATCTATAGTGACCATAAAAATTTGTGGATCAAATAAATTCTGGTCAATACCTCTCAGAAAGCCCCATGAGTCTTTACATATATGCACTATGGTAGTCACATATTGTTTTAGACTAAAGTCAATAAGGCAGAAGAGGAAACATTCTGCAGAGAGATATACCAA
Source organism: Protopterus annectens (assembly GCF_019279795.1). Taxonomy (NCBI): domain Eukaryota; kingdom Metazoa; phylum Chordata; order Ceratodontiformes; family Protopteridae; genus Protopterus; species Protopterus annectens. The sequence goes on from NC_056751.1 coordinate 157,902,730, forward strand.
CCACAATATAAAGAAGATGTGGGAAGGGAGGGCGAACAATTAGTTTTTAATATTTCTAAACGTATTTTGACAACAGATGAAATGATTGTGTTGAATAAAGGTTTATCCTTTATTCCTACTAAGACTAGTAATTATGAAGAAACGATAAGAGATTTTAAGCTTTTTACTCGCAATTTATCTTTAGAGATATTTTTTAATGGTCAAAGTTCTCAACTGAGAAAGGAGTATAAGAAGCCCAGTGCCTTTGTACCTCCATTACATACCTTATTGGCTACATATAGTAAGCTGGTAGAGAATGAATTGTTTAAGATGTATGAGAATGAAACTAATAAGACTACTAGGAATAGACAGAATTTGTCTTATAAACAGAGGGCCGAAGAATCTTATGAATGACCAGTCACTGACCATCAGAGCTGCGGACAAGGGGGGGTGGGGTAGTACTGATGGATAGGGAACAATATGTCAATGGAATGAGACTGATGCTGACAGATGATATACACTATATGCACATTGAGCAGGATATGATAGATAGTATTGTGCACAGGATTCAATATAATTTACAAGATTTATATAAAGCCAATATCATTGATTTTCAACTATATGAGTATATGTGTATAGAGTACCCGTTAGTACTAATCCTTCATGGACTTCCCAAAATCCATAAAAATAGACCAATAGTGGCTGGTAGAGGGCGGTCCACAGAACCACTATCTATTTTTGTGGAAAATCAACTTAGACCCTTAGTGGAATAGAATGTATACATCCTAAGAGATACCAAACAATTCCTTATAGATTTAAATGAGTCTTTAAGTGATGCATCACTAGAAAATGAATATATGTTCATCACCATGGACGTGCAATCCCAGTTCACAGTTATTCCCAACACAGAGGGTATAGTAATGGTGAGTGATTATTTGAAAGATGACTAACAGTAAGATTGAGTTAGTTATGTTTCTCCTGGAATTGATATTGGAATCCAATGTTTTTTATTTTGAGGGTGAATATTATTTACAGAGGGATGGCGTAGCTATGGGCACTTCATGTGCCAATAGCTACGCTAACCTGTTTATGGCTGAGTGGGAACATATTCATCTATTTAGTTCGGAACTGTACAAGAAGGTGGATGATTTGTTCCTGATTTGGACTGGTACCTTAAGTGATTTGAAAGTATTAATTGATGATATGAACTCAAGTAGTGAGTATCTTAAGTTCACATATGAATGGTCAGGAACTAGGTTACCATTCCTAGATGTATATGTAGAAAGATTATCTAATGGTATGGTTAACACAGGAGTATACAGAAAGGGCTGTCACAAGAACTCCCTTTTACATAGGACCAGTATGCATCCGGGTTATGTATATCAAAATATAGTGAAAGGACAAGCAATGCGAATATCTAGATATAACCCTACTAAGGTAGGATACGAACAAGAGTTGAATGATTTAAAAGATAAATTCTTAACAAGAGGATACTCTGTACATGATATTTCTAGAGGATTTCTTGATATGAACAGATTAAGAGAGAATAGAGTACTGGAGAGAGAGAAGACCATAGAGGCACATACAGAGACTAGTGGCTATGGTGTTGACAGGGGGTTGGCATGTTCCATATATTTTACTAGTGATGTAGGGAACATTAAAGATGTGATTAGAGGATACTGGGATGTCTTAACTGTAGATCATACACTTAAAGATATTGTTGGCGATGCACCTAGATTCATTTATAGGAATAAGAAAAATTTAAGGAGGTTACTATGTTACCCATCAGAACGAATACACAGTGACAATCCGTTAGGATATGGTACAATGAAGTGCAATAAGTGTAATTTCTGTAATTATATAATTACAGATAACATGTTTATTCACCCAATAACCCTAAGAGAATATCAGCTTAAAGTTAGGGGTACTTGTTTCATTTATCTAGCATTCTATGTTGGTAAAACAAACAGGAAGCTAAGGATAAGGAGCATATGTATAACATCAGGGTTGGTATGAAGACCAATGCATTGGCGAGACATGTAATGGAAAGAGGGCATAAACACACCTTTCAGTTTTTAATAATGGAACAAATTATACCAGGACCAAGAGGGGGTGATATTAGGACATTCACTGAAACAAGGGAAGCAAATTGGATTATTAGACTGAAGTCTGACACCCCACCTGGTCTGAATGCTATGGTTTCAGTTAAACCATTTTTAAAATCTAGGAAATTGCCTAGATAATTTTATTAGCATTTGTATTGCCTTTATTTTATGTTTATTAGTTATTAGTCTTTTATATGTATGTAATGATACATTATCAAGTGTTAGTTTAGTATTTGTAAAAGTAGATAGTTTTATATATGAATATATTAAATTATTAAGATGCATTATATATCTTTAAATTTTAATAATTGAATGCTTTTCCCGCCCAAATAATATATTTAAACTGTTTGTGTAATAATTGACTGATAGGTCTGAAGAAGCCATATCGGTGAAAGCGCTTACCTGCAGTTACTGTTCGTTGTGAATAAAAGCTTTTTTCTTTGGATTATCGGAGCCTGTGTTTTGTGTGCACACCAGATTGACTATATGTGGGACTGCTTACTACTTACAGTGTCAGTATTTGGTTTGCCTGCTCTATTTTTAACTTTGGTATTAACTCTTGGAGGCATTTGCCGATTGTTGTTTTTGGTTCTTTATTGTGCACTAACGGGGACATGACTGACGCTACTGAAGCTGTAACAGCTATTGAGCAAACAGCCAGAGATGACAAGAGATTTCGTGCGTCCAGCTATAGAAAAGTTTCAGGAAATGGTTGCCTCAGTTTACAACCCGCTAACACTCTATCACGCGGAATTCAATGTACAAGATGAAGGAAGAGAGGAGCTCGTGGATCGAGAAGCACTGAGGAGTTCACTTGAGAGACTTGAAGGTGATTTATTTAAATTAAGACGCATGCAGACGCAAAGACAACACTTTGACATTTGCTTGCAGCGGAAGATAATACCGAGAGGGTTAAGGGTGTTGAAGATGCCAACAACCGGCACCCTCTACCCTGAGCTTTTATATAAATGGCAGAAATTAAATATTCAGGTAAGCCTGAGTTACATGGAACTGCTAAATGACTTTTTCAAACCTTTGGAAGATTCTTTAAGAAGTGCAGTTATTAAACAGCAGTGTGATTTGTTTGAACGTTTTCCTGACAAGATTTTAAATGAACATTTCGATAGACTGTTAGATAGTGTTTCTCAATATGAGAAACGCTTATTGGATCAGAAAAGATCCAAACTTAATAGAGACATACAGGATTTTCATAAAGGGAATATTTTCTATGGGACTTTCTAACAGAGACGATTATGTTACCAATAAACCTGTCTTATGTGATGTACCTGCTACAGTGTGCAGTAGTGGAGCTGCAACAGTGGATAGGAATGTAGATGGCGTTCACACTGTTAGCAATAACACTGAAGCATACAATGAATCAATGACTGTGACTAATAGTGTTAGTAGCAATAGAAATGGATGTGTTGCTAATGAAGAGATGATTAACGTCATCTCACCGGCTCAGTCGGTGAATATTGTTGAAGCTGATAAGAACAGTGCTTTACTAGTAGCCAATAGAGGAAATAATAATGCTGATGAGGCTATAGTTTGTAAGAAAACTTTTGAAGGGAATATGGTTAGAAATACTAGAGGTAGGAACCATAAGACTGTTGATGACTGTTTAGTTGATGTTCATAGTTTTGATATGGCGCACCCTTTCCCCATCAGAGTAGACAGACAAGAGGGGAGAATGCGTTCAGCAAGCAGGGGAAGGCAGAAGAGGAAACATTCTGCAGAGAGATATACCAACCACAATATAAAGAAGATGTGGGAAGGGAGGGCGAACAATTAGTTTTTAATATTTCTAAACGTATTTTGACAACAGATGAAATGATTGTGTTGAATAAAGGTTTATCCTTTATTCCTACTAGGACTAGTAATTATGAAGAAACGATAAGAGATTTTAAGCTTTTTACTCGCAATTTATCTTTAAAGATATTTTTTAATGGTCAAAGTTCTCAACTGAGAAAGGAGTATAAGAAGCCCAGTGCCTTTGTACCTCCATTACATACCTTATTGGCTACATATAGTAAGCTGGTAGAGAATGAATTGTTTAAGATGTATGAGAATGAAACTAATAAGACTACTAGGAATAGACAGAATTTGTCTTATAAACAGAGGGCCTCGTTGAAGAATCTTATGAATGACCAGTCACTGACCATCAGACCTGCGGACAAGGGGGGGTGGGGTAGTACTGATGGATAGGGAACAATATGTCAATGGAATGAGACTGATGCTGACAGATGATATACACTATATGCACATTGAGCAGGATATGATAGATAGTATTGTGCACAGGATTCAATATAATTTACAAGATTTATATAAAGCCAATATCATTGATTTTCAACTATATGAGTATATGTGTATAGAGTACCCGTTAGTACTAATCCTTCATGGACTTCCCAAAATCCATAAAAACTTGGAAAATCCCCCGTATAGACCAATAGTGGCTGGTAGAGGGTGGTCCACAGAACCACTATCTATTTTTGTGGAAAATCAACTTAGACCCTTAGTGGATAAGAATGTATACATCCTAAGAGATACCAAACAATTCCTTATAGATTTAAATGAGTCTTTAAGTGATGCATCACTAGAAAATGAATATATGTTCGTCACCATGGACGTGCAATCCCTGTTCACAGTTATTCCCAACACAGAGGGTATAGTAATGGTGAGTGATTATTTGAAACGTAGCTCGGAGATGACTAACAGTAAGATTGAGTTAGTTATGTTTCTCCTGGAATTGATATTGGAATCCAATGTTTTTTATTTTGAGGGTGAATATTATTTACAGAGGGATGGCGTAGCTATGGGCACTTCATGTGCCAATAGCTACGCTAACCTGTTTATGGCTGAGTGGGAACATATTCATCTATTTAGTTCGGAACTGTATAAGAAGTATGTGCCGTTCTTTAGACGTTTTGTGGATGATTTGTTCCTGATTTGGACTGGTACCTTAAGTGATTTGAAAGTATTAATTGATGATATGAACTCAAGTAGTGAGTATCTTAAGTTCACATATGAATGGTCAGGAACTAGGTTACCATTCCTAGATGTATATGTAGAAAGATTATCTAATGGTATGGTTAACACATGAGTATACAGAAAGGGCTGTCACAAGAACTCCCTTTTACATAGGACCAGTATGCATCCGGGTTATGTATATCAAAATATAGTGAAAGGACAAGCAATGCGAATATCTAGATATAACCCTACTAAGGTAGGATACGAACAAGAGTTGAATGATTTAAAAGATAGATTCTTAACAAGAGGATACTCTGTACATGATATTTCTAGAGGATTTCTTGATATGAACAGATTAAGAGAGAATAGAGCCGCACCTTATTTCGATAGCACCCGTGTACTGGAGAGAGAGAAGACCATAGAGGCACATACAGAGATTAGTGGCTATGGTGTTGACAGGGGGTTGGCATGTTCCATATATTTTACTAGTGATGTAGGGAGCATTAAAGATGTGATTAGAGGATACTGGGATGTCTTAACTGTAGATCATACACTTAAAGATATTGTTGGCGACGCACCTAGGTTCATTTATAGGAATAAGAAAAATTTAAGGAGGTTACTATGTTACCCATCAGAACGAATACACAGTGGCAATCCGTTAGGATATGGTACAATGAAGTGCAATAAGTGTAATTTCTGTAATTATATAATTACAGATAACATGTTTATTCACGCAATAACCCTAAGAGAATATCAGTTTAAAGTTAGGGGTACTTGTTTGTCGACCAATGTCATTTATCTAGCGTCCTGCATAGAATGCGATGCATTCTATGTTGGTAAAACAAACAGGAAGCTAAGGGATCGAATAAGGGAGCATATATATATAACATCAGGGTTGGTATGAAGACCAATGCATTGGCGAGACATGTAATGGAAAGAGGGCATAAACACACCTTTCAGTTTTTAATAATGGAACAAATTATACCAGGACCAAGAGGGGGTGACATTAGGACATTCACTGAAACAAGGGAAGCAAATTGGATTATTAGATTGAAGTCTGACACCCCACCTGGTCTGAATGCTATGGTTTCAGTTAAACCATTTTTAAAATCTAGGAAATTGCCTAGATAATTTTATTAGCATTTGTATTGCCTTTATTTTATGTTTATTAGTTATTAGTCTTTTATATGTATGTAATGATACATTATCAAGTGTTAGTTTAGTATTTGTAAAAGTAGATAGTTTTATATATGAATATATTAAATTATTAAGATGCATTATATATCTTTAAATTTTAATAATTGAATGCTTTTCCCGCCCAAATAATATATTTAAACTGTTTGTGTAATAATTGACTGATAGGTCTGAAGAAGCCATATCGGTGAAAGCGCTTACCTGCAGTTACTGTTCGTTGTGAATAAAAGCTTTTTTCTTTGGATTATCGGAGCCTGTGTTTTGTGTGCACACCAGATTGACTATATGTGGGACTGCTTACTACTTACAGCGTCAGTATTTGGTTTGCCTGCTCTATTTTTAACTTTGGTATAAACTTAGCTAAAGGTTCCGTAATACTACCCGAACCAGAAACTATTGGTCTAAAATTTAAGCGGGTCTAAAGTTTTATGTGTTTTAGGAATACCAAAAATCTGAGCAGTTTTTGGCTTATCAACATGTAGGTAATTGTAAAGACTCTCATTGATTACATTTTGCAAAAGGTGATCATACAACTGATAATTAATTTTGGCATAAGCAATATTAATTTCATTTTTAGATAACAACTCGTATTGATCCACATCTTGCAACATGTTATGAATATGTGAGTCATAGTCAACCGTATACATCAGTACTGTTCCCCCTCCCTTGTCAGGTTTCATTACCCTACACCCTTCTTGTTTCAAGAGGTTAATCAAAGCTAACTCATTGTCGTTAAGATTAGTGGGATGGGTGGTGTAGTTTCCTTGCTCCATCCTCCTAATATCCCTTTCAACCATTTCTTCGAACACTCTAAGGGAGGGGTGAATAGGGGGGTTAAAAGTACTTTTCCTTGTTAAGCCCTTGTTAATGTTGACCTGCCCTTTGTAAAGTAAGTTTAAATTCAATTGTCTTAAAAAAAGTTTTAAGTCAATCAATGTGTTTGTTAAATGGGAAGGGCGTAGGGGAACAAAGTGAAAACCCTTTGAAAATAGGTTAAAAAACTCTTGAGTGAGTTCCAGTTCAGTGAGGTTGAAAATGGTGAAATTGTTTCTTCTACAAACCACCTGTTTTTCACTTGTTAAATGTGTCTCTAGAGAAAGAATCGCAGTGGGAAAACAATTTAATTCTGGGGGTATTTCCAGCTGTTGTGTTGGTACCTCTGCCCCCCCCCTGAGGGGGTACTGAAAGTCCTGTGCAGATTGCTTTCTACCTTTTTCTGCGATTCTTTCACTTCTTCTTACAGTTTCAGACCCTAAGGGTTTATGATTGTCTTGATTAGTTCCCCCCCCCCTGTTAATAAACACACTATCTGTGTTATTACTTTTCCATCCCTTAGTGTTTGGGAGGGGGTAAGCTATCCCGTCCCTGTATTCAGCAAGGTCTCTTTCTAATTTCCTGATTTTACGGTTTAGAATTTTGACACAGTACTGGTCTTCCTCTTCGAATACTCTATCATAATCCATTTTTACACTAATAAAATTTGTGTCACTAACCATCTTTTCATTTAAAACATTCAGTTCCTTCAATAAAATATCAGCTTTCTTTTCATAGTCAATAACCATACACTTTAACATTTCCAGACCAGCTTTGTTAAATATTTCTCAAAGCTGGTCATAAAACACAGTACCCGACTGTGCATTGTTCGGGAATTTAAAAAAGCGTAAGCCTTTAGGAACTCTTTGCACTTGCAAACACTCTTTCAAGTAGTCTGTCTCAAGCTGGTTGGTTTTATATGCATAGAGTTTGTCTCTAAAACCATTAAAATTAGATTCAATGTTCCGGTTAAGATCGTAGCTAACAGTACCTGGTTTAAAGAAAAATTGCTGTCCAGCCCATGCACCAAAGTCAAAATTCCTGGAATCACCATCTGGTCCGTTGGCGTGAGTCGCCTTAGTCCTTGTTTGCTTCATATGACTGTTTGCTGTACCAGTGTTATAAGATGCATTGCCAACCACACAGTTACTAGCGTTAGGTGCTGGTGGAGTAACGCGCCTAATAGGTTGATCTAAAAATTGTAGTTGGTTATCAGGTGGTTCTACAGCAGGAGCAAGATTACGCTCATTAATGGTGTTGGTTAAGTGGGTGAGAAGAGTTAAACTCTGTTTAAATTCTCCCCGAGTAACGGGGGCCATGTCAGGATCATCTCTTAAAATCGCAGGTGTTTCTGCAAAATTACCGGTTTCCGTTCCTTCTGCCATAGGCGAAAAGTAAAGCCAATAAATCCAAAGAACAATAACAAGCCAGCAAACGAACAAGCCCGGCACAACAGGACCCGGAAGAACCAGCAAAATAACATATTAAACCAACTGTGTTGTAGAATCAAACCAGAAAAGTCCTTAGCATAGTAAACCAGCTTTATTGTAGAAAAAACAAAAACAAAATAAAACCAAACGCTTTCGCTCAGTTATTACCGAGCTTTATCAAGGTAACTAAAAACATACTGACTCATTTCAAGTCATTAAGTAGTAATTTCAACAATCACATGACCCTCCTGATTAACTAATTTGAAGTGTGGCTCTAAAATAAAGTCATGGTATACTCCAAATCTTAATTTGAGCATAGATAGAGCAATATCAAAAACCTGAACCAAAACCAATGAACAATAAAAATTCCCTACTTAAAACTGTTTACATATTTAAAATATGAGATAAATGATCAAATATATAGTGTAACTACATAAAAATCCTATAATACAGGTTCCAACCCTATAAAACGAAACACAATAAACACGAAAACATAAAACAGTAAATAACCAAAACAATAATCAATTTTGTATCCTGGTCAAACCAATGTACCCATGGACAATAATAAGGTTTAAAAATATTTAATAATAAATAATAAAAAACATAAGCCAATAATCCTTACTACACAGTGCTAGTCAAGAGTTCAGAGATCACAGAGAAATACTTAAAATAATACAGTAGAAAAGTTCTGACATCAACACAGAAAACAGGTAGTCTAATCTTCCTAATTCCTAGCTACTTCTAAGAGAAAACACAGTTCTAAATCTTTCTGTCCTTAAATTGATAACACAGTACCACTGATTCATTTCAGATTACATAATTTCTTTCTGGTTCCCTGGCTAACAGATTCTCAGAGGTTAATAGCCCTTTTGATCTTGTAGCTGGTCAGGAATCAGAGCAATAAAAGAAATTATACATGCAAATTCTAGCCATTAACTGTGGCCTCAAAACAATAGGCAGAATCCCTTTATCTAGACACCTTGGCTCTGAATTTTGACAGGAAAGAATTGACTTATCAGCTTTATTACAGCAGAGTGCACTGTTGTTACATTTTTGCAGTTCCACATTTAACACCATTTTGTTCCCATTTAAGAGAACAAGCCTGTGTCTTATATTAGTATTTACAAATGACAGAATTATCTACAAAATTATATCTGGCTAGGCTGGCAGCTTTCACCTATCTTCACAAAAATAAAGGGATGAAAATATTTTTATTGCTTGTATCTTGCTATCCATATCCAAAGGCAAGAGCTTCCAATTTCTCAGATTTTGTATTATTTTTGTTTAGTCTCTTCTTACAAATGTGAATCCACAGTGGTGCAGCAGTAGCGTTGTTGCCTCACAGCAAGAGGTTCTCCTGTTTGATTCTCGGCTGGAGTGCCTTCTGTGTGGAGTCTGCATGTCCTCCTCATGGTCGACTGGCCTCCGAAAGACATGCGTGAATGGGTGTGCCTTCGCTGAATGTTGGGCGTTGGGCTGGCAACTCGGCACCATAAAAATGTACTGCCAATTATTAGCAGACCGGAGTTTCACTGTGGTGACCCCTAAAAAGACAAACAAACAATCTCCTCTTACAAATCATTAGCTGCCATAACAGAATATTTTTAATTCATAGTCCTATATACTTCATTTTATCATGTCCCCATAAATATGGATTTGGCTGGACCAATTCATGTGTGGGTACATAATTTATAGCTATAGCCTTTGTTTTATCTTCATTAATTTTATATCCAGGGAAAAAACAGAACTGGCTCAACATACTCCACATCACTGATATGTTCTTTTCTGGTTCCATCAGTTACAAAATAATATTATCTGCAAATAAAGCCAAATTGTTTTTGAAAACCATGCCAATTATATTCATGAATTTCTGGGTCCCTTATTTTCTTTGCCAGGGTTTCAAAATATAACACAAAGAACAAAGGAGAGAAAGAGGACACCCCTGCCTGGTTCCTTTGTTCAGAAACAACTTATCAGAAAGGATCCCTCCCACTTTGATTTTTGCCCTTGATCCCTCATATATTTCTAATTAACCTTACTACTGTATCAAGAAATGCAAATGCTTCCATTGCCCTACTGATAAAATACCAGCTTACTCTGTTAAAAGCTTTCTCTGCATAATGTCCCACCAATAACAGCAGTATTTTCTTATATTCTGTTTCCCTCTGGATCATCATTGTTCTTTTTAATGTTGTCAGATCTTTGCCTCACCTCCACAAAACTGCATTGGTCCATATATATCAATTTTGGCATCAGCGTTGCCATTCTTTTAACAATTGTTAATATAAACACTTTATAATCATGATTTAGAAATAAAATGGGCCCATATGAAGTGGGTTCAGATATTACAGCCACCTCAGCTTTTTTACAGAATGTTGCCCCCCCCAAATACTGTTAAACTAAACTTTCCAGATCTTTATCACTTTCTTCCCTCCTAACTTCCAAACTTCCACTGGAATACCATCTATTTCTGGAGACTTTCCTGTAGATTGGTTGTATATCACTATTTTTAATCTCATCTGCTTCATCTGCCTCTAACCTTGGCATATTTTAGTCTTCCTTAAATATTTCCATTTGTGCTTTTTCCTGATTTCCCTACTTCTCTGCTTTACACAATTTTTCATAACATTTCCAAAATATATCTAATACCTCTACAGGATCTCTGGTTATTTTTTGTTATAGGCTCCCTATGTTTTGCAATATCCCTTTCTGCTGTCTAAGTTATTGTACCAAATATTTTTGTGCTCTGGAGTTATTATCAAAACACATTTGCATAACAGCAATCTTTCTAAACTCATGCATATTACCAGATACTCCCTTATTTTCCCTTTAGCACTCTGCAATTGCACATCTTCTTGTTCTGTGAGATTCCCCTTATTTTGTAATATTTTAATGTTTGTCAGCCCCTCTACATAATTCTTATTGCTTCTTAATCTGATCTCATTTTCTTTCATTTCTACCCTATTATTAAACTCCACTTTTATTTTATCCCACTCACTAGCTATAACTTCTGGTGTACTTTCTATCTTCCCTAATAACGCTCAGATAATTTCCACTACCCATTCCTTAAATTCATCTCCTTTTACAAGGTAGGTGGGGAAGCACCAGCATCTAATTTTCACTTCATTACCTTACCTTTTTATCTTATTAATTATTGATGCATGATCTGAAATAGTTATTGGATGTCTATCAAAGTTCTCAGTTCTGTGAGATATAATTTCTATCAAGTCTAGCCCAGCTAGTGTACATTGGGGAATAATATGTACATTTTCTTTGAGTTCATGCTACTGAAGTCACGCTTTTCAAGCAAAATATTTTCATAACTTTTTCCAAAATCTACACTCTTTTGTTATATTTTCCCTTCTAAGCCCACCAGAAAGATCTTCATTGCTGCAAATCAAATTCTACTCACCAATTATAAGTAATATTCCTTGCTGAAAGCTGATTATTTCTCCCCCCAAAATTTTAAGCTGCAAAATAGCAGTTTTAGGTGGAATATAAATACATGCCAGTGTAATCCTCGCCTCTTGCTAGTAGCCCTTAGTACTATAAACCTGCCATGAGTATCTTTTTTTCCATGTTCTATCACTACTGGAGCTTCTCTAGCAATTAATACAATTACTCCTCTTTTCCTTTGCCCCCTGGTATTCTGCAGATTATCCGATTATCCATCCTGAAATCCTTTCTTTATCAAATTCACATGCTCAGGTCTTTTCAAATGTGTCTCATGTATCATTGCTATTTGCACTCCTCATGTCTTTCCTTTTTTGTCTATACCTGTGAAACCATTGACTTTCCAAAGTTATATGGAAAGTGACACCATTATGAGAAAAAGTCATTATTCCCACCTATTATATATGGCAGCTTTTTTAGATGTCTAATTCCAGCTTTTGTGAGAAATGCACTCATTAATGTCTGGCAGATTAAGCCTTTATACATTTTTTCTCATCATCAACATTAGAACCTATGTCACATTTTACAAGCTGTAAGTGAAAAAGAGACAGTCAGAAATATGGTAGCAGCAGAGAAAATAAGAAAAAAAATAGAAAACACTATTGTAAATATGTGAGAGTGGTGATGACTATACAGAAGTTGTAGAGGTAAAAGAGCAAAGGTGATCTGTTGTACTAGGGCAGGAGTTCACAACTGTAAAACTAAACAGTAGGATAGATCCTTACATGGACACTGAGATGGCTAATTCTTGTCCCTGATTCCCTATGGATATGCAAAATGTTTACCGGGGGGGGTGGTTCCACGAGTATTTTGTAGTTCAGCACTACAGTAATCATTATCATGAGTTAGTTTCTAAATGAATTTGCTTTACAGAATACCATGAGTGTCAATCCTAGTAAATAACGCCTAAAGGAATAGTAGTGCTAAAACAAATATTTCACAACTTTATAATTATTTAGGGTAGTTTCTCATTCATACATAGCTGTACTAACACAAACCTTTACAACAGCAATGTGGCGGCTTCGCATGCATAGCGGTAGTAAACAGCACTGCACCAGATTTGCAGTAGAACATTAGTAATACAACAATAACAAAATTTAAACCAAATCCAGAGAGGTAAAACAAGTTTAGAATTACTTTAGTGACCTGGCTAGAAGTAGAAAAGGCGAATGAGGAGAAAGAGGTGTCTGATGAGGGGAGGGAAAAGCCTCAGAAAGATAAAAGTTAGAGTATAGGAGCATGTTCAGAATGCATACAGTAGTCAGAAGAGAATAGAAATGCCAATATCGTTGGAACTGTGACGTCTATTAAGGGGATTTCATTCATACTTTGAGTGTGCATCAATTCTGTCTTAAGGAGGAAAGATAACATGGGGCTTTATATCGATAATTGTCCTAGGAACCTCTTTATCTAAGAGGAAACTGGACCTGACTTCTGTATATTGGGGCTATGCTTATTTGCTGAAAATTTGGTATAGAGTGCAAAACCTCCAGATATTATTCTTGAATCAGAAAGGTATCTAGATAAGGGAAAACATGAAAGCAAAGCCAAGCTTGTGTACAAAGCACTAGTGATCAAGACTCATTTGTGCAGTCGCTAGTGCACGACTGCCAACTTTTACAATAAGGCTGAGTTATTAGAGCCAAGCTTGTGTACAAAGCACTAGTGATCAAGACTCATTTGTGCAGTCACTAGTGCACGACTGCCAACTTTTACAATAAGGCTGAGTTATTAGAGCCAAGCTTGTGTACAAAGCACTAGTGATCAAGACTCATTTGTGCAGTCGCTAGTGCAAGACTGCCAACTTTTACAATAAGGCTGAGTTATTAGTAGATCAGGGATTTTCTCTTTCACTGTGATGGAGTGACTTCAGTGTGAGTATAAATAAGTAGTGGGGGTCTGGGCAGTGAATTTTCCTATATCAGGGGTACAGGGGGGCTTGCCCCATTCACAATTTTTTTTCCCTTTTTGATTCTTTTACTCTCAAATGCTGTTCACGTTTCAGAGCTTTCACTCATATGTGATCCCAACTGTGTAAGGCAATCACATGTGTCGAACACTTGTCAGGGAGTCTTTGATAAACATTTAGTCTATGGTGTGGAAATACTAGAGATATAAATTATGCAAATATTCATTGCAGACTAAAAAAGCCAAGACACAAGTTAATAAACTGAAACTGGGGAGCTGCCTGCCCTGATCCTTAGGACTTTCCTGTGGAACCTTAACATACAGATGTGAAGTTACACATCCTGCATGGCCAGAGTCACAAGAAAGCCATTTTACTCCAAGACTGGTAAAACAATCTACTGAGCTAAAATCTTGAACCTTTTTGTTTTTAAAAACTTGTTGAGGTGTGATTTTTTTTTGTCTTTATAACTAAAAAAAACTGAGTAAAACCTTCTACCTTGCTTGACTTCTGCTTTTATTTATTCATTTATTTTGGTCTGGATCCAAAAGATTCTGAAGCACTGACAACGTGGACAAATGACGCTGTTGCTTTGAAGGAGATGGAATGTGGGCCAGTACTGGTTTGCTATATCTGAAGAAGTCAATTCTGTTGACAAAGGCATTAAATAAATAGGCACTATCAAGTGTTTTTTATTTGTTTTGGGGTTATTTTACCACTAGTCAGAATCATTTCAGCTTTTATTAACTTAAACCTTTCCTCAATATGACCTTGACATTCCCCTCTGATACACAGATCTAAATGACAGGAACATATTTCTCATACTTGCATTGCATGAAGTAGGGCGGGGACAAGTGCTGAAGGAACTTAATCTCGTAACTGCATGGAGAATCTCTGCTGCTGAAAAGGGGCACTGGAATGTTGCTGTTGTGGCTGCCTTGCTCTCCATGTCTGACTTTTCTCAGACAACCTATTGTTTTGACCCTGCTTCTGTTTGTGCTGTAGAACAATCAGTGTTTGCGAGAAAATTTATACAGTATTACAGGAAACATTTCCTTAGCATACTGCATTATTTTTATTTCCTCTAGCTGATGCAGAACATTTGGGACAGTTCAGACGAGCCTAATAAAGAAGTGTATTTAAAAGCCTAGCTTTTACATCCACAGAGAAAATTTGGGTTGTTAACTATGCATACCTCCTTTTGACACAGCTAAATACAGCAACTTAAAAAACAAGTATTCCCTGCATTACATTATGTCTAACCATATGTGATCCAGCTTTCAGACGTCTGCATAATTTTTTTAACAGCTCTTCCTAAAGATAGACATCTGTGATATCCCCATTAAAATCATCCATTTGCTTTAAAATATCTGGCTGGTATTATTCTATATGTATATGCTAATCTGTATCTCTGACAACCAGACTTATTTCCCAAATCCATCAAGTGCCCTGCTTTCCATGTTTGATGATAAAGACAAGAGTAAGAGTTATATCTTGCTTTTTATGAGACTGTAATCCAAATGTACGAGTCATACACCATGTTCTGCACAGAGAGCTGTGCCCCTCAAGCACACTATAAATCTTTCCAAGCTTTCTATGAGCAGGTGGACTGGCATCAGGTCCTCATCCTACTTCGTGATAATACTGTGTCAGTAAAACCAATAAAACGACTAGAGGCTTAAACTGATTCAGTCTCAGATGTTTCCCAGTGTCTCTATTTGTGAATTAAAGTTTTGGGGCAGATCAATTAGATGCTCTTTATTAAGTTAATTATTTCCCTACAATACACTCTTTGGGGTAGACTCTAAGAAAGAACAGAAGTCCTGTTATCATTGTTGTCATCCATATGATAACCCATAAGAGAGTACATTTGTTTAAAATATGTTAACTCATAGTCTTTTTCCGCAGCCCCATTTTCTGATATTAGGAATATAGGCTTCCTCATTTTTTGTCTGCATGTTTCCCAAAAGTAAAAGGTTTTGGATCTGATATAAAAGTGGATGCACTGTTTTGTAATAAATCTATATACTCTTGTATTGCAACACTTGTTATCTTTGAACACAGGCACCTATGATGTCCAGTAGACTGATATTTGATCTTCGGACATCTTCAACTCTGAAACCTCTGCTCGATAAAAAACAGTTCCTGTTTTAATATCTGCTCACCTGCTGACACCCAGTACCTGGACATTCCCATTAAGATTGTTGAAAAGAAGTCAGGAAGGAAGTGAAAGCAACATCTCATTAGCAAAAAAAAAAAAAAAAAATCAAATCACTGGAGTGTCATTACTCAACCAGGGTGCCTCAGAGCCAGTATTCTGGAAGTGATACTTCCTTTTTTTCTATTATAGTACAACTTTCTGAACCTATTTTGGATGTCTGATAATCACTGGACCTAAAAAGAGTCACAGTTGCCTCCACTCTCTTACATAACCTTAAAAATAATGACGCTAGTTATGACAGTAATGGAATTTATTGATCCTGTGTTTCAGCATTCAGCAAAGCAATGGTGCCACTCAAAAGGAAAGGCCTTGGTTTAATTATTGTCTGCCCTACCGATTCAGTAGGCTGCATAGTTCTAATTTTCCTTAACTTTAGCTTTTCTGAAGGTTACTGTTTTTCTTCAAGTCTAGGTTTCTCTAGATATTAAGGTACTACAGATGATTAAGAGGAAGAAGGAGTTTTAGATATAACCTGTTGTTTTTTCCTGTTCACTAAATAGTCCAATATACTTAGTCCTCTTAACCAAAGGATTTAAATTAAAGCAAGCACAATGAGCCCTGTATTCAGTATCATGCTCTTTTCCAGAAAATAGGTGCTAACATGTACATTCTGAGACGATTTGATGACCACAAAATACAGAAATGATGAATTTCTTAGTGAATGTCATTTATTTTGAAGCAGATTAAATAAAATGTACTTACAGTCTGAAATACGAACTCAAATAAAATTGTTACCATAACTGCAGAGAAGAACAAGACTTAGATGGCATGAAAGAAAATAGCAACTATTTACTTCAGGCTTTAAAAAAACAACCTACATAAATACACTAATTTGGGAAAAAATTATGTTTTTTATCAATGCACTGCCATCTAATGGCCATAGCTTGAGATTGCAGTATCATAGCTGTGTTGACTACAGCTACTTTTGGCAGAGTGTTATTTTGTCAAGACTGCAAAATACTTGCTTTTAAGAGTCATGAGTGCAGTAACCTCAGACTAGATATTACTTCTCAGTGTGTGTGTGTGTGCGTGCGTGCGTGCGTGTATGCGTGTGTGCGTGTGTGTGTGTGACACATACCTCTCAACTGTACAGATTGTCGCAGAATGTCCAGAATTTTGCCTTATATTTTTGGTCCATTTTTCATAAAATTGTGGCTCTCTGGCAAATTAGTGACAAATCATTAAAGACTGAAGTTAGAAAATAATGACAGACATTTGAGTTTTAGACTTCATATAGTTATCAGAAAGTTCATGCTAATGCAAAACCTGTCACTCTATCAACTTTCTAAGTTTGTAAGGTCAATATTTCAAAATTGATTTGTACCACATTTTTATGGCTTTGTCCAAATTCCTTACTCTAAGAGGTTGAGAGGTATGGTGTGTGTGTGTGTGTGTGTGTGTGTGTGTGTGTGTGTGTGTGTGTGTGTGTGTGTGTGTGTGTGTGTGTGTGTGCATGTATGTGTGTAAATAAAGGTTCCACAGCTAAGAAATATAAGATCAAACCAAGAAAAAAACTCTGCTAAAAATGATGGCATCATCCATGAAAAAAAAAAGAAAAAACACCTACAATCTTCTGTTGACAGCATCACAAAAAATATGCAAATGTTATAATTAATGGCAGAAAAGTGTTGAAGCAGGCTACCTTGAAATGTGCAACTACAAACAAGCCCTTACTAATACACTCTGATCAATAAACCAGACTCTAAAAAATATAGACCTAACATGTTCTGAGGTTTGTGGGGCTTATTGGTATACCATATGTAAAAAACGTTTAGCTCTGCCATGAAACACTCAGCTTATTAAATGCCTGATGTCTATATTGTGGCATACTTGGATTTTAAATAGTCTGATACCCATTCCATTATGGGCCGGGGTCACAAACCAAGCCTTAACCAAAATGCAGAAGGACATTAACACATATAGGACCAGATCAGAAAGAACTTGGCAAAACATAATTCCATTTGTCAAAATAAATTACAAACTTCCCTTGATAAAATAATCATGCAAGAGACTTAAACTACATCTTTCAAACATGCAAGTGTTCCAGCAAACTATCTTTGAATACACAATTGCACATAAATCAGTATAAATGCATCAAGCCAATATGTTCGATTTCACTAGCTGTAGACATCGTTATTCCTTTTTTTTTGGGGGGGGGGGGGTTCTCATGAATGCAGCATAAAAGTAGAATTTAGCTATGGTCCAACATACTCCACTTACGAAAAGCCTAATGTTAACTACAATAGGGGTGGGTCCTAACTGTACCCCAAACTAAAATAGTCCAATAGTAAATGCATGTTAAGACCAAATCAGAAAAACACCCTGGCAAAGCAGATGACCAGCTATGAAAACAAAGTTACAAATCTCTATTAAATGATTTACACCTAACATCTTTGGGATGACACACCTCTAGTAACTTGCATACATTCTTACATTCCTGGACATTTCCTG
Source organism: Protopterus annectens (assembly GCF_019279795.1). Taxonomy (NCBI): domain Eukaryota; kingdom Metazoa; phylum Chordata; order Ceratodontiformes; family Protopteridae; genus Protopterus; species Protopterus annectens. Next base: position 157,921,249 of record NC_056751.1, read on the forward strand.
AAAATCAATTTAAAAAAATAAATCAAGCAAATGTAAACATCTTTGTAAATGAAAAATGTTATTACAATTGTAAAAATGCAGTGATGTTCAGCAAAATGTCTTCTTTATAACGATAATGTTCAGTGCGTATGCTGTCTTTACATCAATGCTGTAATATAACGCAAAAAAAAATCCAAGATTATAGTTTTCTCAGTTTTCACAAATTTTTAAATACTGGAAACTGTGCAATCTCAACTATATAGAAAGGGGGCTGGCATAATAGAATGGGGGCTGGTGTGACAAAGGGAAATACTGCCAGCCCAGCTAGCTAACATTTTGTAAATAATCATGTCATCTGTGAATATCAGCATGATTCATATGCTTGTGTTACAAATGTATTAGAACTGTATGTCATATGAGATGATTTGTACAAATGTGTGCTGAAGAGATGTGTTGTAAAGTACTCAGCTTACAGATGTGTCCACAGTGTACCCTACCGGAAAAGAACAGAAATGTATATATTATAACAGTGGAAACTGGAATATAGAGGGTTAACTTGCAAAACATCAGGAAAATAGTTGAAATTAAATTATTTTATAACTGTGCCATAAAAGATGGTTTCAATGCAGCAAGGCGACAGGATGTCTAAAACTAGGGAGCCTTCTGCATAGTCTTGTAAGTGCTTTATTGTTTTATGTCTTCCAGCAGCTGCAAACATCTGAGGGCTATGCATTTTCACAGGGAGATGCTAAATGCTGGCAGTTTTTAGCAACTGGGGTTTACCTTGGGAACTAAAGTCAGATGACCAGACGTGATGTAATTCTGCAAGCTAACCCAGAAGTAATATTTGATATTAATTTAAGATTCTCTGAGAGAGATAGGGTATTCTGTATTTGTCTTTCACCTGACAGCAACATCAGCAAGGAGACCCATTCACCACATCTTTCTTGCCTGGCTCTGTAAGTAACTTAACTAGGGTACAGTAATTTCTCTTAGACACAGACAGAAATATAGTAAGTATAGCTTAATACCTCTCAACTGTACAGATTTTTGCAGAATGTCCAGAATTTGCATTGTGATGACTGTGCCCTGGTCCAGCAATCAAGGATCCTCAGTCCTCACCACTAACACCAGGGAGATTGTCTCCTAGAAGAGGAAAGGATAACTAATACACACAGTAAAGTACAATTTCCCTTAAGTGCACACAGAGATCACAGTCAGTCTGGGGCTGGTTGCTCCCTTGCTCTCCAGGTCCCCAATAAGACTCCCCACTGGCATAGCTATAGGGTGCAGATCTCAGCCTAGCTGGCAAGCTAACCTCCAGTACCCTCTCTGTCCAACCAGTGCTTTGTGTCCCTGACCAGCTAGCTAACACACACCCACACTTTGAGATAAGTATTTATACTTCACAGACACTCCTGGGAAAGGCTGACACAGATACTCCAGCTGTGCCCCTTTACCCAGACTATACGGTAGTCATTTCTGCCACCACCAGCTAATATTATTATCAGCTACCCAAAGGCCCTCGAAAGGGTGTCCAATTATTACTGTGCAATACTAAGGCTTATTTTAGAGTGGCCTATTACAATGAACTCTATAAATATGCAATGTACTCTAGAGCCTACTTCTCTATACAAACCAGCCACAGGTAAAGGATTTTAAAATATTTAATAATAAATAATTAAATCACAAGACAACACTATTACACCACAGAGATATCTAAGAGTTCAGACATCACACAGAAACTTAAAACAATACAGTAGGACAGGTCTGATGTCAAAGAAAAACACAAGCTAACTTTCTAATCTTTAGCTAATCTTAAGAGAAAACACACTGCTATAATCCTACTTACATACATAAAGCAAAAGCAGTGCTGGGTTAGATGTCCAAGATCAAAATGCTTCTTAGTCTCTCACGTAACAATAGTTTTTAAACAGTAACCAACAGCTCTCTAAGGCCCTCCCAAATTACATAATTTTGACACTTAGTCTGGAGTTCCCAGGCCACAAACTGCATTATTTAGCATGCTAACACCTGCTCAGGAGACCACAACAATAAAAGGCATTTCACATATGCACTCTAGCAGAAACCAGAGCGATAAATCACCTTCCACATGTAAATTCTGGCTCTTAACTTTAACCTTAAAACAATGGGCCTGAAACCTTCATCCAGACTCACTGGAGCCGACTTGTAAAACATCAAAGAGATTCATAAGATCTTTTCAACTTCAAAAGACACATTTGAAATGCTTGGCTTGGTTTTCCTTACAGCAGATGGCAATGTTGCAACAATCTTGAAGTTCACATTTACAGTGTTTTCTTTCATTTAAAAACACAAGCCTGTATTTTACATTTATTTATACAATTGATAGGATTATGTATCAGCTTCTATTTGACTAGGCTGGCAGCCTTCGCCCCTCTTCCTCCAATCTTCATATCTCTTCCCCCCGGGGAACTCAAGCAAGTTTTTCAAGTGCCCTTGAGAAACATCGCTTGAGAGTGTCAGGTCTATCTGGGTGTACCTCACCCCATTCCTTGTCTTGAGAGCCCATCTGCATTGGCATTGCTACTCCCACTGCGGTGCTGTACTGACATATCATATGCATGCAACCCCAAGCTCCATCTTAGCAACTTGGCATTTTGCTGACTGGCTCTGTTTAACCATGTTAGAGGGTTGTGATCTGTCATCACAGTGAATTTTCTTCCATATAGATAAGGCTGAAGTTTTTGTAGTGCCCACACTATGGCTAGACATTCCTTTTCTACCACTGCATAGCATTCCTCCCTGGGTTGGAGCCTATGACTGAGATAAATCACTGGTATCTCTACTCCCTCTGAAGAAATCTGGCTAAGTACAGCCCCCACCCCATAGTTTGAAGCATCCAGCTGCACAACAAATTCTTTGCTATAGTCTGGACTGGCTAATACAGGGGGTCCTCCTAAAGCTTCCTTAAGCTTCTGAAATGCCTGCTCACATGCTGGGGTCCACACTACCTTATCTGGCCTGTTCTTCCTTGTCAGGTCTGTGATGGGAGCAGCTATGGTACAATAAATGGGAACGAACTTTCTGTAGTACCTTGCTGTCCCTAAGAATGCCCTCACCTGCTTTTTGGTAACAGGTGCAGGCCATGCCTGAATGGCTTCCACTTTGGCAGGTTCTGGCCTTATCTTACCACTCCCCACTCTATGTCCTAGGTAGGAGACCTCTGCCATGCCCATCTGACATTTGCTTGGTTTAATGGTCAACCCTGCCCTCTGTAGTCTGCCCAGCACTTCCCTGACATGCTGAAGATGCTCTTGCCAGGAATGGCTTTAGATAGCAATATCATCCATGTGAGCAAGGGCAAACCCTCCTGCTCTTGGTAAGATACGATCTACCAGCCTCTGGAAAGTTGCTGGGGCATTCTTCATCCCAAAGGGCATCTTTGTGAACTCATACAAGCCAAGAGGAGTCACAAAGGCTGACTTATCAATAGCACTGGTAGTCAAAGGCCCCTGCCAGTAACCCTTGGTAACATCAATGGTTGTAAGATACTTAGCCTCACCCAGCTGCGCTAGGGCCACATCTGTCCTAGGCATGGGGTAAGCATCTGCCTCTATGTGACTATTTAATTTCCTGTAATCTACACAGAACCTGGTGCTGCCATCCTTCTTTGGCACCAGTAATACTGGGGAGGCCCAGGGACTATTGGACTCCTGAATCACCCCTAGTTACAACATCTCCTGTACTTCTTCCCTCAGAGTCTGTTTGACTCTCGTAGGCACACTGTAAGGGGCCTGCCTGATAGACCTTTGGAGTCCTGTATCCACCTGGTGCTGCACCAGGTGGGTACTCTCTGGTTTCCTGGTGAACATGCCCCCAAACACCTGCAACACTGCTCGGATTTCTTGAACCTGGGTAGGAGATAGCTGCTGCGACATTGCTACCCCTTCCACTGAGGTGTCAGCCCGAGCCTCACTGAGGAGATCAGTCACAAGATCTCTCTCAGACTCCTCCTGCAATCCACTGCAAATGCTCAGCACAAGGGTCTCCCTATCATGGTAAGGTTTCATCATGTTAGCATGGTACAGTTTGTGCCCCTGCCTAGCAGTTCCACCATGTAGTTAACATCACTTACCTTTCTTACCACCTTGTAGGGTCCCTCCCAAGCTGCTTGCAACTTGTTGTGTCTGACAGGAATGAGAACCTTCACCTGCTGCCCTACAGCATACTCTCTAGCTTGAGCATTCCTGTCATACCACACCTTTTTCTGTTGCTGGGCTTCTGCCAGGTTCTCCTGGGCCAAGCCCATGTGTTTCCTGAGCCTTGTCCTGAGGTTCAGGACATATGCCACTACAGACTCCTTGTGAGACTCACCCTCACCTTCCCTCTCATCTCGAATTAAATCTAGAGGTCCCCTCACCCTATGCCCATACAGCAACTCAAAGGGTGAAAAACCTGTGGATTCCTGGGGAACCTCTTTGTAAGCAAACAACAGATGGGGAAAATATTTGTCCCACTCCCTCTTAAACTGATCTGCAAATGCCTGTAGCATGGATTTGATTGTAGAGTTTAACCTCTCAACAAGACCATTAGTCTGGGGATGGTAGGGGGTGGTCTTCATGTGCTTCACCGCACAGGACTTCCACAGACAAGTCAGCAGGTCTGACATAAAATTGGCACCTCTGTCAGACAGTATTTTCTTTGGAAAACCTACCCTGCTGAAAATCTCTAGAAAAGCATTTGCCACCTTCTCGGCCTCAATGGAGGACAAAGCCACTGCCTCAGGGTATCGTGTAGCATAATCTACAATCACTAGAATATACTTTTTCCCTGTGGAACTTGGGGTACTCAGAAAACCCACAATATCCATAGCTATTCTCTGAACTGGCCCCTCAATCACAGGCAAAGGCATCAAAGGAGCTCTCACCTTGTCTCCTGCCTTGCCTACCTTTTGGCACTGCTCACAGGTCCTGCAGTACCCTGTTACATCTCTGGAAATTCCAGGCCAATAGAAGTTTTGCATAATACACCTCTTTGTATGTTTTATGCCCACATGACCTGCAAAGGGAATATCATGGGCTATGGCTAGAAGTGCCAGACGGTAAGCTCTAGGCACTACCAACTGCTGTACTCTCTCACCTTCTAGCCCTCCCTCAGGGGTCCACTCTCTGTATAGTAACCCTTTGTTCCAGTATACAGATTCCCCCTTCCCTTGAGAACCAGGTGCCTCCCTAGCTACCTGCCTCAGGCCTTGCAATGTAGGGTCTGAGAGCTGAGCCTGTCTCAAGTCTCTCCTTGTAACCCTTCCCAGCTCCCCTTCCACAGGAAGTCTAGCATCCTCTGCCAGCGGTGCCCACTGTCAGCCTGGGTACTACTACTCACCTCTACCTTTGCAGTTACCCTGTCCAAGGGAACATCAGTACCCACAAGCAGCTGTGGCTCACATTCAGTCTCACTGCTACAGCGTAGCTCACTCCCTGAAGTAACCACCTCAGCAGTCCTGGCTGCAAGTATGCAGTTTGTCTAGGTTTCCTCCAGGCTACCAGACCCACATGCTTGTCTCCTAGCCTCACTGCATGTATGCATGCAACTGCATAAGTACATAGTACTGCCTCATCCAAATCCTTCCCTCTCAGGACATCTGCAGGATGGTAGTTCCATACACCTGTTGTCTCAAGACAACCCAGTATTGGCATTTTGTCTTTCCCACTTACTGGCTCCCTCACCTTTGGTTCCCCACCTTGCCTCCATGGAAATCTGTATGCCACATGCCCCCACTGGTTGAATTCAAAACATTTAACCCTAGCTCCTGGACATGTACCTGGACTAGTGGCTTCCCCTGCTACTGGCAGATTCTGTTGGGGCAGTCTGTGCTGCCCACCATGGGTTTCTTTAGTCCCATGAGCAGTACTAGGGGTCCCTTTCCTGTGCAGGGCTGACCTGCTTGCTAGGTATAGGTCTCCCTTCTTCCCCAACTCCTCTGAAGTAGCACACTGTCTATCAGCTAACCAGATCCTCATGTCCTCAGGCAAAGTGCTAAGGGCTTGTTCCCTTACCAAAAGGTCTGTCAGCCTTTCAAATGTGGTGACCTGACATCCACTCACCCAGCTATGAAAATAAGTGCACAGTTCAGCAACATATTCGCATACATTTTCATCTGCCTTGTGTCTATGCTCACAAAACTTTTTCATATACATTTCAGGGGTTAGCTTAAAACATTCCAACAAATGGCTTTTTACAGCAGTATAATCAAAACAGTCAGTGTCATGCATTTTTGCTAAAGAAGTTACAGCTTTACCATGGAGTAAGGGGGTCAGGAACCATACCCAGAGCCCTTGGTCAACTTCATACTGTTTAGATACCCGCTCAAACATATGAATGAAGCTATCAAAATTATCCCCCTCTTTAAACTGTGGAAGAAATTTACTGACCTTCTGTGCTTCTGGGGTCCAGTTACTCCCTTCCCCATTACCTCCATGACTCTGGCGAAGAGTCAGTATTTCCCTCTCATGCCTCCTCTGCCATTCATTTTCCTCAGCTTGTAGACTCCTCATTTTCTCAGCTGCTTCTACTTCCATACGCCTGGCCTCCAACTCAAGTCTCTTTAGCTCCAGCTGGATTTTTAAGTCCACTGCAGAAAAGTTGAGCTGTCTATTCTCTGAGGATATTGTATCTCCACTGTCAGTCTGATTGTCCTCCAGGCTGCTGTTTTCTGATGCAGCTGTAACCAAGGCTGCAATCAGGTCTGCCTTAGTTAGGTTTCCATGCACCACTCCCCTAGCCTGGCACATCTCCGCCAGCTGGCTCCTTGTCAGCTTTCCATACTCCTCTGCTGACATGCTGCCTGCTCACCCTGACTAACACTAAGCTAACAAAAGAAATAAAACAATTGTGATCTGAACTCTGTGTATACATTGTGTGGCTGTTTTGAGTACAAAACACTTTTAGAAATCACTGTACATAAGCTATAGGAATTCACTCTACCCACACCACTACAAGCCAACTAGTGTTTGCCAACTAATCAATATGTGATGTGGATCCCACCACAGCAAACCAATATGTGATAGGCTATCCCAACCACTGCCACCAATATGTGATGATCGTGCCCTGGCCCAGCAATCAAGGAGCCTCAATCCTCACCACTAACACCAGGGAGGTCGTCTCCTAGAAGAGGAAAGGATAACTAATACACACAGTAAAGTACAATTTCCCTTAAGTGCACACACAGCTCACAGTCTGGGGCTGGTTGCTCCCTTGCTCTCCAGGTCCCCAATAAGACTCCCCACTGGCACAGCTATAGGGTCCAGATCTCAGCCTAGCTGGCAAGCTAACCTCCAGTACCCTCTCTGTCCAACCAGTGCTTTGTGTCCCTGCCCAGGTAGCTGACACAAACCCACACTTTGAGATAAGTAATTATACAACTTCACAGACCCTCCTGGGAAAGGCTGACACAGATTCTCCAGCTGTGCCCCTTTACCCAGACTATACGGTAGTAATTTCTGCCACCACCAGCTAATATTATTATCAGCTACCCAAAGGCCCTTGAAAGGGTGTCCAATTATTACTGTGCAATATTATTATCCAATTGGTTATGTGACTATTCAGTCTGAGCCTTATTTTAGAGTGGCCTATTACAATGAAGTCTATAAATATGTAATGTACTCTAGAGCCTACTTCTCCATACAAACCAGCCACAGGTAAAGGTTTTTAAAATATTTAATAATAAATAATTAAAACCCAAGACAATACTACTACACCACAGAGATATCTAAGAGTTCAGAGATCACACAGAAACTTAAAACAATAAAGTAGGACAGGTCTGATGTCAAAGAAAAACACAATCTAACTTTCTAATCTTTAGCTAATCTTAAGAGAAAACACTGCTATAATCCTACTTACATACATAAAGCATAAGCAGTGCTGGGTTAGATGTCCAACATCAAAATGCTTCTGAGTCTCTCACTCAACAATAGTTTTTAAACACTAACCAACAGCCCTACCAAATTACATCATTTTGACACTTAGTCTGGAGTTCCCAGGTCACAAACTGCATTATTTAGCAAGCTAACACCTGCTCAGGAGACTACAACAATAAAAGGCATTTCACATATACACTCTAGCAGAAACCAGAGCAATAAAGCACCTTCCACATGTATATTCTGGCCCTTAACTTTAACCTTAAAACAATGGGCCTGAAACCTTCATCCAGACTCACTGGAGCCAACTTGTAAAACATCAAAGAGATTCATAAGATCTTTTCAACTTCAAAAGACACATTTGAAATGCTTGGCTTGGTTTTCCCTACAGCAGATGGCAATGTTGCAACAATCTTGAAGTTCACATTTTACAGGGGTTTCTTTCATTTAAAAACACAAGCCTGTATTTTACATTTATTTATATCATTGATAGAATTATGTATCAACTTCTATTTGACTAGGCTGGCAGCCTTTGTCCATCTTCCTCCAATCTTCACATGCATCATATTTTGGTGTGTTCTTCCTAAAATCTGTACTTTTCTGGTAAATAGCTGAGGATTGAAGTCATTAAATAATGACAAACATTTGAGTTTAAGACTCCAAGTCCTTCAGAAAATTCATGCTAATGCAAAACCTATTATTCTATCAACTTTCTAAGTTTGTAAGAGCAATATTTAAAATCTTTCCCTATTTGTCCCCCCATCATTTTAGGCTTTGTCCAGATTTTTTGCTGTAAGAGGTTGAGCGGTATGTATAGCTTAGCTATTTTCTTTATTTATTTGAACATTGTTCTGCAATGTTGTTTTAAATATTTCCTGTGATTTTGAACTCTGATGCAACTGTGTTTATTTACAAAGCATTGTCTTGTTCTTTTATTATTTATTATTAAATATATTTAAACCTACCATTGTGACTGATATTTAGGGTCTATACTACCAACTCAAATGAAACTGAAATGCGAATACTGTTTCAGCAACACATATGTGTCGAACGCACAAGTGAGCGAACGGCCACATCACAGATTTTTTTCCTAGGGAAAAAATCAGTAGGCCAACTACACACGACACACCAGTACAAATATTATAAAGTGGGGGCTTTTATCCCCACATACCCCAATGTGGGGGGCTATGCCCCACACAAACCCCCTAACTAAATATACTAACTCTGAGGTCGCACTACAGTAGTGAAAAGGGCAAATTCACAATGGCCAACCGATTTTGTTCCCTAGGAAAAAAATTGTTGATGTGGCCGTTTGCTTACCTGTGCATTCAACACATATGTGTCGATGAAATGGTATTCTCATTTCAGTTTGTTCGAGTTGGTAATATAGACCCAATATTTATGAAACATATTTAAGCTCTGAGAGGACTTGCATATTTATTTGGTTACACTGTGGCCCACTCCAAATAACCTTGCTCTTGGTCAAACTACCATTTCAATTAATAGTAACATTACACAGTAAGCTTGGACACCCTTTGTTAAGAGCCTTAAAGTAGCTGATAAAGAGTTAGCTGGTGGCAATTATAATTACCTTATAGTCTGGGCAAAAGAGGGCATAGATAGTACACCGTGCAAGCCTTTCCCAGGTGTGTGTGTATAAATCAAATCTCATAGAGTGTGTGTGTCAGCTACTTGGGTAGGGACAGAAAGTGCTGTTTGGATAGGGAGGGTGCTGCAGGTCTGGGCTTGGCCACTCAGCTGAGATTTCAGTTCTATAGCTGTGCCAGTGGGGTGTCTTATTGGGGATCTGGAGAAAGAGAGAGAAACCAGCCCCAGACTGACTGTGGTCTCTGTGTGCTCTTAAGGGAAATTGCACTTTACTGTGCATGTATTTGTCATCCTCCCAGTGTACACGTCCCCCACTCTTGCCAGTGGTGAGGAATGAGGCTTCTTGATTACTGGGCCAATGGTGGGGCATCAAAGCTGGCATCATGGTTAAGGTGTTTGCCTCACAGACAAGAGTTACATGGTTTGATTCTAACAAACAGAAATTGTCTAGGTGTAAAATTTTCCAGAAGTGCAGCTTTCCTAGTACTTAGATTGAGGGAAGGATTGGCATAATGCTTAAAGTCTTTACATCACAGATACAAGGTGCAAGGTTTGATTCTCAGACAATACCCCAGGATGCCTTCTAAATAGCATGAAACATGACCTGTCAGGCACTCTGGACCCAACTCAATTCTGTTTCATTAATAGCAAGTTGTGACTTCTCAACCTGGTGGACTTCTTTGAGAAGGTCATCAAAGCAATAAAGGAGGGTAAAATGGTTCACACTGCCAACCTTGGCCTAGCCAAGGCAGTTGACACAATAACCCAGTTGAGCATTGTTGACAAATTCAAGAGGTTAGGAAAAATCCCTTATGTCACCTGGTAGATAGCCAGCTGGCTCACAGACAGGATCCAGGAAGTTTAGAATTGGGAGTCCTCCTCTACAAAGAGGCCAGTCACAAGTGGAGTTTCTCAGAGATTGGTTCTGGGACTGCTGCTTTTTGGGCATTAACTGCTCTAAATTCTAGGCTAATATCAAAGGCTTCTGAATGACCAACTTTACAGATGATTGCAAATCAGCAACAGTCATAGAATCCCCCCACCAACACTAATGTTCTCCAGAAAGGGCTGACAGAGACAAATAACTTGTGTCAGTGCCATGGACTAAAACTAAAGGCCAAGAAATGCATAATAGTATCCTTCAGGAAGTCATCCACCCCTGGTAACTATCATATTGACAACACACCCCTAAGAGTCGACTCAGTAGTCAGGGATTTAGGGACACACATAGACAGTAATCTAGCCTTTGACCATCATGTGTCTGCAGTGGCGAGGAAATCAATCTATGGTGTGCAACTTATAAACAAAGGTATGGCATCTAGGTTCAAGGAGGTCATTGTTCCACTGTATTCAGCATTCATTAGACCTAATACTGTGTACAATGCCCCCTTTGGCATGCATCTAACCAAGTGCAACAACTGGAACGTCCATAGAGGTTCCTCACTAAAAGAATACAGGAAATAAGTTACATGTCCAATGCAGACCACCTCAAAGCCCTGTCCCCATATTCTGTCCCCTACAGGCAGTTGAGGGGAGATCTATGCCCAGCATACAAGGCATTGTCAGACCCCACCCTGATGGACCTCCTGCATATTTGTTCTAAAAACCTAAACTTTGCCTGTGATATAAATAGGACCTGATGGAGAGATAGGTATGTGTCCCAGAGACTTCTCCTTTTCTAGAACAAGATCCCCATCCATATAAAGCAGAGTTCTTCCCTAATCCAATTCAAGTGTGACTTGGAAAATTGGATGGAGAGCAGGAAATTAATCACTGGTTTGGCATCTATATCTCTAATGGGCATAGGTAGCTGGTAAATAGTTCATCTATCAGGTGCCTGCTTATAAATGTTTAATTTCCCAAGCTCCTGCTTACACTTATTAAGGGTGCCAGAACTTGTCAGAGATTTGGGATACATGGCTAGGCTTAAAAAGACCCTTGTGGTCATTAGTCTAGTACACACCTGTGAACCTATATATACTGTCAGTAAAACTCTTGTATAATCAGACTTAAGCTTTTACATTATGGCAAGAAAGTCCTGATTGCTTGTTTACTGAGGATTTTAAAGGAATATGAAAAATGATGTATACTTGCATAATTCACAAAATAAATGATGCTCATAATCATTCAAGCTGTACAACTTGTAGTGCAGACTATCAATGAGTTTTCTTTAACACCATCTAAGGTTTCACCTAATGCTATGCAATAGTGTGTAAGCCACGTTTTTGAAATATTAATGCATATATGGAAAGATTGCATATCTTCATAATTACTAGCAAACACCTAGCATTATCTCCTGTATAGTGCAATTATTTATGGACAGCAGCTGCGTATATTTCTGTCTCTCCCCACAGCATTTCATTCTGTGGGTGATATTCATAGTCAATGCACTTATGCGTAGTAGGAACTTGCAGACGCTTCAGCTCAGAGCAGGTACAGCATGAGTCATATAGGTTGTCTGCACTTAGGTACAGACATTTTAGACAGTTAGAAAATAAAATTATGCAAAGGAGACTATAATAAAAAATAAATTAGGAATATCCTAAAATTTCTTCAGCAAACTTATACAACTGAAGTAGTGCTCTCATGTGTTGTGATTCATAGTCATGTGCCTTATGCACACCTGCATCATGCTGAAATACCTAATAAAAGGCAATGCCGCACCTTTTTTACCTAATTTGTAATCAGCAAAGAGGCCTGCTTTAGTTGCTAGCATAGCTATTTCTCCTGCAGAGCTTTTTGTCTTTGCTGAGCCAAAACTGCAGGTGCCTGGAGGTGCTCACTGGACATGAAGGTGCAGGTATAGTAAATATTAACTCATTATAATTTTCTGACCAAAAAATTCCTGATAGATTCAGAGTAGATGGGGATATTGAAGAGACTTTAGTGAGATTATATGGCCTACAGATGTGGACTGGGGGAAGCATGATTCTCCTATACCTGTGAAAACCTGGGTATGTATAACCCCCGCTATACTTGCCACAGGACATTCCAGAGACAGACTGGCGACTCATTGTGTATCTCACAGGCTTATGCCTCAAGAATACTTTAGTAGCTCATCAATATACTTTTGGTATGTGTGGATCAACACAGCTGTGTCACCTCAGGACTGAACTAGGACCATGAGTTCATTCAATTGGATGGCGCATTTTCCAGAGGTGCTTGGAGTGATAGATTGTACCCATATTGTCATTAGGGCTGCATCTTGACCACTGGAAGAATGTTCCCAAAACAGCAAGAGCTACTATTCTATCAACTACCAGGTAGCGTGTGATGCATGGGGCTGCATTACCAACATGTCGGCACAGCATCAAGGCAGCGCCTGTGATTCTCATATCTGGTACACATTCTCACTCTGCCACCTGTTCCTACATGGTAAGGTGCATCATGTCACCATGTTGGTAACTTTTTCAGTTACACCCATTCTGTCCCAGACAAGGATTGTCACTGAGTGAGTGACTGGTCTGCTGAAATCCCATTTCTCATGCCTGGATCAGTCTGGGGTATCCTTCAGTATGACCCTATTACTGCATGCAGGGTGTTTACTACAGGCTGCATTCTGCACATGATTATGCATTGGTCTGGTACTCAACTACCCCATAATGGTAGTGCAGCTCCCACTAATGTTCCTTCAACCACTTATGCCAGGGATGGTGGCTAGCCGATGGCATAGTCAATTGTCTACATGTGGCAGGATGGTGCATGGTATACTGCTACACATGCAAAGAGGTGGCATCTAGTCCACCACTATGGGCCATGACATTAAGGTAGTGGTACCTTTACTTTAATATCACATCAATTAAGCTTGTTGCATGTAGTGTTATCTGTGGGTAATGCTGAGCGGTGCATGGCTACTGTCACTGTACATCAGACAGTTTTAGTATGTAAATACATTTTTTGCTTTTTTATGCTGAATTCATTGATTGCTGTTATCCGTTTTGTTTTTCATAGTTCCACTCTGATGCTTAACTGACAACTGTTACCTGTATGGTTATTGGTAAAGGCATAAGGACAAGTGTAATGACTCATTTAAGCAGGGGTGGATTTGGCATCTGGCAGTTATGGTGAATGCCAGAAAGGCCGGTGCCAAAATGGGCAGGTGGGCCAGTGCTCTTCAATATTGTAGGTGTAACAAATGCTTTTTATTTAAATCAGTATCTAGCACCAGCTTTTAGAGAGGATTTATCTCCCTCTACGGTTGACCATCCAATTCTTTATAGAAGGCCCCCAGCCGCCCTTCGTTGATTGGATTCTATAGAAAATCTTTTCCAAGGTGTCAGAATAGAAGTTTTAGTGGGTTATATCAACAGCTAGCAGTTAAAGAGCAAGTTCTTGAACAGCTTGCAGCAGCAGAGATGGCGGAGATAACTGTGGCTACAGGTTAGAAAGGAACCGTACCTGATCAAACTTTTATTTTTTGTCACATATAAACTAGTGACTGTGATTAGTCGTACATCACTGTGTACTAGTCTACATTTTACAAGAAATTTAATTTGAAGTACAGAAGGTAAGTGATGTGTATGTTTCTTATAATATGTTATAATCATAGCGATCTCCAGTATAAAAAAATGATACTTGTACTCTAAACTGGCCATAGGTGTGAGTGTGCATGTGAGTGTATGGTGTGGATGAACTACAATGGCAGGGCTAACCACCCAGTGGTGGAACCTTGGCTCTAGCTGATTGTTACTATTGAAGTGACACCCTGACCCCATGTGCAAAATGGGAAAAAGGGATTGTGAATGGATGGATGCATAATTACATATATATTTGCAGAGTTTCAGACTTTAGTGTAAGCTTTGAAAAGTTGTATGAGTATGTCATCAAAATAAAATACAGTAGCATTGTCAGTGAACCATAGAATCTAAGTATGTTCTTACCTTAAGCTTACATATTTACAATTTTGTGAGATATTTGCTGATTTTAATATGTGTTTTGCTCTGGAAATAATTGGTGGTGGTCTTGGAGGGGTGGGGGCAGAGGTGAACTCCAAGGTTTGTACCATGCACAGTTTTAGTTTCTGTGTTTTAAGTAACTGTTCAGGCTAAATGTAACAATTATTTAATACTTGTACTTTGCTTAGAGTTTTCCCAGGAGCATCTTATATAAATTTAAGGCCTCCAAAGGCAGAATTTTCATTTTGTTTTTGCGCTAAAATTAAATTACCTCTGCAGTATAGTTGCATGTTGTTTTTTCCCCTAGTCCTATCTAACCAGTGCGTTTCATTCTACGCAAAATTTATAATAAGCTCAGTCTCAGTCAGGGGAGGCTCGTGGTACTGGGACTGCTGGGCTGCACCCCCCCCCAGTAACTTTCTCAAAAAAAAAAAAAAAAGAAAGTAAAAAGCTTAATTGTTAAACTTTACACACTAATAGCAGTTCAAACTGCAAGCTAGAGTGTAAAGTCGAATGCAATTCAATGCAGATCTCAGAGCAACATACATGCATGCTCGAGTTTCGCTTTAAAAAAATGAAAAAAATACCCTCTCTTTTTTGTATCTGGTGCCAAATGCCAGAGTCTAATTCTTGTCACAGTCCGACCCTGCATTTAAGTGTAGAGTTATTCAGAAGTACTGCATTTTATACCATACATGGATCATTATTGTTTATTACCTGTGAGTATTTTAGGCAACATTGAAAGTAATGACATAACGAATATGTATTTATGAATGTGCTGGAAAAATTGTCATGTGAACTGTTAGCTATGGATGTATGGTGGTCCCCAAGTTGATGCCGCTCATCAGATTAGGTAGCTCTTTCACTGATGCACATTTATATGCGTCGTTAGCTCTATTAAGTAGTCATCATTTAAGCAACCCTGTGGGTAAAGTGGCAACAGTTTCACTGGCAGGAGTTATGACACTATCAAATGTATGGCCCTAGTTGTGCATCTCTACCTTCATTACACAAGTAATAACACTAGAAGTATCATTTATCAGAAGTGACAGATTCCCCTCCCCTGCCAAAAAGAAAAGAAAAGGTTTTGAATTGTTCACATTCTGCACGGTGATATCAACATTTTACACTTTATAAGTAGTTGTGTATTTCATGCCTGTGTCTTATCTATGTGGTTTTTATACAATTACATATTTAATGCATCATATACAATGTTCCCTAATGATAGTGTCCATGACTGTAATACTGATCGTGAGCAGGTGATGGTATGAAAGGTTGATACTGAGTTACTATAATGCTGTGTTCTGTTGGATGCAGGGGAAGCTCTAGACACTGATCTAACAGTGCTGCTGGACTGAGACCTTGACTGTAAAGTGGTACCAAGGCTGACAAGTCTTGATTACCTAATTTTGTGTTATGTCACCTGTAGTTGTTATAGCACTACCTTAAGGAGCACCCCTTTGGACAGTTGTCAAAGCAGGTACTGCTAACTCCAAAATAATAGTGTCTACCTGCATGTGCTCTTCTGGTTCACAAGACACTGGTGTCTATCTATGTGCTGTCCCCTCCTCTTCATGTTGCAATGCTATATCATCAACGAGTTGGTTGTGTAAGCCTGTGCCACTATTTATGGATTTATGTACCTACTGTAGGGTGGAGAGTGTTGTCAGTACACTTTGTGACTGTGTACTACTTGTCCACAGACTGTGTCAAGAATATGAGAGTTATGGCATTATTGTCAACAGCCAATGAGGTGTTAACTTCAATTTGTTGTGCTGTTGCAGTGGGTGTGTTTTATTCTTGTGATAAGCCTGAGAATGAATATTTGATGTTTTTACCTTGACAGCCAAAAAAGTTTTATTTCTATACACATGATGCAGGCAATTACCATGCAGACATTGTGAACCTTCTTGTATGCCTGATGAAGGTGGAGCACCTAGTGAAAAACAAGCAATGGGTTATAGTTACAAAGGTATAATTGATAGTAAATGCCAGCATCAATTATTGCTATGACCTAAGCATCAACCGTCTTGTAAGCCATACCGTGGCTGATGCTGTACTCTGAAACTACTAGTATCCACATTTACTCTTGTGATTCCTGTGACAAATTGTGGATTGTGGAAGGGCCCTCGGTTATGCTGTTGCAGGTAATTGCATTGTGTCTAGCTTTTTTTCTTCCACGTCTCACTAGGTCAGGTCTTTACCTACACTGTGCCAATGTGTAGTTCCTTCCCCCAACAACATTGATGTTGAGCACCACTTGATTCCATCACTTAGCTCTCTCTGCCTGCCTCAGTCCCCCTTTCTACAAAGTACAATGTTTGATCCTAACCTCCAGCCAGTGCTTGTATGGAGTTTGCATGTTCCCCTGTGTCTCAGGGGGTTTCCCCCATCTCCCAAAAGCATACAAAATGTTTCCATCTCATATTCACCAAGAATGGAGCTGTGGGCAGCAGTAAAGACTCTATATGGTGCTCTCTAGGGGGGAATAGTTGTATAGACCAACCGTTTTGGGCATCTACAGTGATGTGCAGTATTTCCAAGACAGGAAAAAGACTGTGCACTGTGGCAGGGCTAGCCACTTGATGGTGTAAAAATATGACTCAAGGTGATCCAGTTATATTGGCTAATGTCTCCAAATGGGTATGTGTATTTGCCAGTGATAAGTGAGATGATGGCCCAGCCTAGTCTGACATACATGGACCCATGCTAATGGGGAGAGATGTATGTGGCCCTATTTGGCCAATGTTTGCCAGCCATAAATCCAACCAGCCCTGGGTCAATAAGCTGCTGGCTTGCCAGTGTCCAGTTACCCATCTCGGGTTACCTGGAATAGCTCTCTTGAGTGAAAGCTGGACATTGAAGCAATCAGCCTGCCAAACATGGACTAAGAATTGCTATACTCGTTGTAGGTTCACAGATAGAAAAAAGCTTGGAAGTAGATTACATGATGGTAAAGAGGAGGCTGGACATTCTATGTATTCAGGAGACAAGATGGAAGGACAGTACAGCAAAGCCACTTGGCTTTGGATCCAGAGTCTACTAACAAATGGACCAGCCTAGGAAGAAATACTGGTTGACTAATAAAGAGGCAAAAGGAGGAATAGCAATAGCAAAGAACGAGGCAGCAGAGGCACTCTACCAGCTTTTGGAAAGTGACTCAGTAGATGGCACAAAACACTATATCAAGTTTCAAGGCAAAGACAAAACAGCAAAGAAGAAAGTCAGATACCCTTCATAAGGGATGCCAGCAACAACCTGCTCACCAGTTCAAAGGACATCAAAGGTAGATGGAAGGAGTACTTCCAGCAGCTTCTGAATGAAGAAAACCTCGCAGAAGCTGTATTGCCCGAGATGCAGCCTATGATGAAAGAAGAGGAGGAGCCCACTACAGAAGGAGTAAGAACAGGGAAAACATCAGTCTCAGATGAGGTCACAGCAGATATGATAAAGATGTTGGGCAAGATGGGGAGAAATGGCTCCTGAAGGTACTCATAGTAGCATGGACAGAAAGGCATGTCACAGATGACTGGAGAATAAGCATATTCAGCCACTGTTCAAGAACAAAAGGAACAGTTTGTTTTCAGAGATGGCTGCACACTGATCAACAGATTAACTGTAGCTCCCCCAGTGTGAAAAAAGAAACTGAAAGACAAGGGCCAGGAACTCTGTCAGTTTTAGTAAATTCAATTACTGGCAAGTAAGTACACTGTCTGGATGCCAGCAAAGACAAAACTAAGACCGCCAGAAAGAAAATCAACCAGAAAAGGTGGAGATAAAACACTGCATGGGAAGAATCCTGCAGCTCTTCAGTGAAAAGCAGTTCAAGTTCCATCTTTAGTGCAAGACATGACTTCTAGTTATCTAGAGGAAAAATAAATGTGCTCAGAGCTGATTAAAATAAAACACTGAAGCAGTCTATCAGTTCAAATAATTAAAGGCTGGAAAAATGGAAGACGCTTAAAACAGATATTCATATGTGCTGATAAAACTGCAAAACTCAGAGGTCAAAGTGAAGAAAAGGCTGGCTGAATATGAGACTGTTCAAGAATAGAAGTTTCAAAAAATGGCAGCGTTAGAGAAGAGAGCACATATGGAAAACCTGAGATTTTCTGCTGTACCACAGAAACTAGAAAGAACAGACTGTATTAATGTTATGAAGGCACAAACAAGCAACTGGACTGATATACCACAGGAGGAACTGTTAGTTGAAAGGGCACACAGTGTGTATACTCCAAATCTGGCCATGAGAAAGCAGCCAAGACATGCATTAGTAAAGATGCAAACCTTTCATCAGAAAGAGTTGATCTTGATAAAACCATGGCAAAAGGTGTAGTAGTAAAAGTTAGAGACAATAGAAAGTTTGTGGAAAATGATTATTTACTGTACACCAGGCAACAGAGAAACAAATTTATTCCAGAAATAAAGAAATGTCGAGAGGCAGGTGTGAGATTCAAGCTGCTACATCCAGCTGTCTTCAGAATAGTTTTCCCAGAGGTCATTTTGTGATGCAGAACAGACTAAGGAGAAAATTCAAAAGTCTGTCCAACAAAAATTAACCATCGGGCAGAAGGGAACTCTGCTTCTCATTCTACTGATAATAACGCTCTTTTTCAATATAATATAATTGATTTTAGTATTGGAGGTTACCTTGATGTTCTAGGACAGCTTTGTGGAGCCAAACTGCTTTGCATAAGATTTGGCAAATATATCTATAATCTGTTGTGTCTGAGAATACATTTTAGAATCTATTCACAGTTTAGTAATTTGTAAGTCTTTATTCCTACCACATGTTACGTATCTATAAAATGTTTTCCTATTTATGCTCAATATCTTTATATAAATTCTCTTCAATTTTTTCTTGATCTTGTCTCATACTATAATTAATTTGTCTGTCCAGCTTGTTCATTTCAGTTTTCAAAGTCATAGTTTGACCTCTTTTCAATTTTTTATGTATGTTTTTGTGTGTCTCACCTTAATTGAATATCTTGCTCTTATGGAAATATGTCCTCCTGATGTGTGTCTAGATCCTAATGTTAAACATTTTTTTTTATTTTTTGCATTCAAACAATTTTTCTTTCAAAACTTTCTACATTCCTTCTGCAGTGTTTCCACTGAATGCATCACTCCAATTAATTTTGCATAGTGACTGTTTTGTTTCCATATAATCTGCTATTAATCTTCAGTGAATTGGTTTAGATTTTAGTTTGGCAGAATTATCTAAAAACAAGCTAACCTTTATAAACCTATGATGCCTGCAAATCAGTGGTGGTAAAACATTACATGAGTTAACAATAATTCCTTTAGGAACACAAACAATGTCTAGTATTTTCCATTCCCTGGTAGACTTTTTTACATTTGAAGCAGTTGTTGTTCCTAAACACATGTTGTAAATAATTTCCTTATTAATGTTGCTGAATCAATATTATTCCAGTCTGTTTCTGGTAACTTTAAGTCCCCAGCCACTATTGTTCTTCCCTCCTGTGTTTCATGCAAGAAATGAATGAATTCCTCCAGGTCATAAGTACTTGACTTTGGTGGTCCATACACTCCAACAATTGTTATGTGTTGCAGGATTGTCTTTATTATCACAGTTACACAATCTACAGTATTGGTGTCATCACTGAACATGTAATAATCACAGGTCTCATTGCAATTTATAATCCCTATCATAATACCTTCACCTGATTTTTTGTCAGAATGTCTGTTACAGTAAAAACATTTATACCCTGACAGAACTAATTTCTAGTTATTGTTCTTTAACCATGTTTCAAAAAGAATAACAACAACAATCTAATTGCAAAGTAGCAAATTTTACAATAAAACAACTTTATTATTAATGCTCATAGCATTAGCAACCATCAGTGATGCATTAAAGGTTGCTATATGCAAACTGTTAAATGTTTGATCTGGCAAAAATACTGCCTTGTGTTTGTCAAATAATGTCCTGATCTTGACAAATGCCAGCCATTTTGTTTAAACACATGTTTACCTAAAATTAGGCTAGGATGCTTTACATACTTCCATTTTTAAATGGGGCATTATTTTCATGTAACACATTTGCACCCAAAATCCTTTTCATTCACAGTGACCTGACTCTCCTTTCTATACGGGATTGATAAAAAATATGTCCTAACACCGGTACAAATTATGCCATCTAAGAGGGATGTAAGTTCCCTACTAACAGTCAGAGTCCTTTTGAATGAGATCATTTTTAGCAACATGAATGAAAACAGATTCATACTTCCTTACATTAACGCATTCTAAGGACTACCTCACATCCTCTGGTTTTGCTCCAAGCAAGTATAACACTATTCAATTTTCATTATCTTCTCGGCAAATGTAAGTATCATTTCCTCTAATAATTGAATCTCCAAATACAAGAATATCTTTTCTGACCAGATCTGAAGTGTCTTTGACTTTTAATTCAGTGATATCTGCTCTATCAGTTGTTAGAAAGGAATGACCTTAATCACCATTAGTCTAATTAATCCCACTGTTTTCACTGAGTATGACATTTGCAAGCATGCAATTCTTATCTAGCTGACTTTGTACATCCACAGCTTGAGCCAGGTTGTGTCTTTGTCCTCTTTTTTCTTACAGTAATGCTCTTCAATCCTTCAATGTTCAGTTCTGATTTCTTCCTTTTCACCTGCCCCTTGCCTCTTTTTTTCTACCTTCTCTTTTGGAAAAATGATGCCTTTTTTCTGTAGAATGAAGGTTTTCCGGTAGAAAAAATGTTATCATTCCCTGTAATCTGTGTCTTCCATAACAAAGCAGTGGCCTTTTTAGTATGTATTCTCTTTATTTTATCGATATTAATTAGTTTATTTTTCTTCCTTGTTATTTGCTGTGAACTTCGGCCTTTCTTTTTTATTTATCTTCTTCTGTATGCTCTGAATCCTCAGATTGCTGAATATTTGTATCCAGAATTCCAAAGTTGTTAGTGGTATTATCTTGTTCAGCAGGGGTTTGTTGTTCTTTACAGACAATAGACACATCCTTTCCTAAATGTGTTATATTTGCTCTTAGCCTAACATTATTTATCTCATCAACCATTAATATATGTAACTATAGTCTTCCAAGCTGTGCTAATTCTGACAAGTACAATCATCATCAGTAAGTCAGATTTACTACTAATAATGGTAAACAAATCATCCAACGTTTGACATGAGAAAAACAGATAACTAGTGTTATTAGGTGTTACCTTTAAATATACGCAGCATTTAGCACACTGTACAAGACAATTGTGCATCAGATAATCATTAATGGCATGCTCATTTAACAAATTCATTTTTAGCTGCAAATGAATAAAGAATTCTAAAAGAAAAGGATAATCAAAATCAGTTACCACAAAATTCAGAGATTTTAAATCAACTTTTATGTGAAAAATCACACAGACAATATAAAAAATAAATATTAAATATTAAATTAAGTGGTAATAATTAAATCATTGCTCTGACTCAGCCATCATAAAAGTTACAGGAAAGCTGGAATTTTTTTATATTAGCCAAGTAGCTTCTGCTCACTATCACTCATAGTTGCACCTGTTTTTAACAGTAAAGATCAAGAAATCACAAACCAAGACAGGATTTGTTTAGATAAGCTCTGGATTGTCCTCTCCGCAGTCTGTGTGAATTTATAATTGACTAGGCCCCTTGGGATGGTTAGAGTTTGCCTGTCTAAAACCTATCCCTTTCTAACAAAAAATAGTAAAAATCAAAAGTAAAATAACAAAATATAAATCACAGCAAATCTTCTTGTTTACAAGCTATCCCTTTCTTCCTATATACAGTGAAAAACAGTGGTAAAAATAAAATATAAGTCAAAATAAATAATTTATCAGTCAACTGCATAGTGAATCACAAACCAGAATAGGATTGTTTAGATAAGCTGTGGATTAAAATGGCAACACGGGGTTGGGAGGGTGGCCTAATGGTTAAGGTGTTTGCCAAGCACACACAGTACAGGAATGATCTCACAAGGATAATTGGCTGCTGCTTAAAATGGCACAACAAGGCAGTTAGCCTAGTACTAACCTATGAACCTATGAACCTATGAACACCCCACTCCGCCCCCTGCACCATCTTAGTAATGGGTGCTAACCCTAATCCTAATGCTGCTCCTTCTCTTAACCCTGACCCTACACCTTAACATCATTAAAACTTTCCAGTAGCATTGTCATTATACAAGACAGAGTGAGACATGTATATATACATGCCTTCACTAACATACACTGCAGATGTGCATTAAATAAAATAAATATCCTTCAGCTCTGCAATTTCTTTGTCCTTTTTGATCCCTACGTCCCCACTACCTGCCTACTATAACATACCATACAGATCCCTTTACTTTGATCATGCTACTACTCAGCTTATCCTCTAGTCCTCTCCTGCTACTGGCCATCTTTCTTCTTATGAAGACTCCATAATAGCTGTTAACATCTCTCCATCTCTGTCTCAACCACATATTCATACTTCCTCCCTACACTCTCCACATATCACACCAAACCTATTTAATGACACCCCTCATCTTTATTCCAAATATAGACTTATTAACTCCATTTCAACTCAAATTAAAATAAAATTAGGTGGGAAAATACTATCCAAAAACAAGTATCAATAATTCCCATATATACTAAAATACTTCTAGGAGGAGTCATTTGCCCGAATCTTGGCCCCGCCTTTCACAATAAACATCAAGGCAATTCTCTTTCACACAATACTCTAACCCTACAATGGTCAACCCCCCCCCCCCCATCCCTGGTAATCTAACTTTTGCTGCCATAAATGTTTGAAACATAACAAATAAAATTACTAAACTACATGCCTGGATTATACAATGTAAGCCTAATATTCTCACTGTAACTGAAACTTGGCTTAAACCCAGCATAAACAATTCTGAAACTGCATCTCCCAGCTATAAAATATCATCCGTAATGACCATATAAAGAGGAAAGGTGGTGGCATTGCTTTAATATTTACCAACAACAACCACATTTTCCTTACAACAAACAAATACCAAATTTCAGTTCAGCAGGGCTTCTTATTATTTCCTAAAATTAAACAATTATAAATAAATATGTATCAGTGTTCTTTACATCCCTCCTGGTGACAGCAACAACCACATATCACCACATCCACTTTCACCTTCAAACCTGTCCCCATATCCTATATACAAATACTCTTAAACAAACTCAAAAACCATGGTCTACTTCAGCTGAGGACCTTCCAACTGAATACCTAAAAATAGTAGCCAATAACATTGCCTGCCCTGTCCCACTCCTTATAAATAGGCCAATCCAGGAATCCCACATTGCATCTCTCTGAAAAAAGTCAAACATTATCCCTCTGCACAAAAGAGGAAATTCAACAGACATTACTAACTTCAGACCTATAACACTCTTATCCCACCTCTCCGAATTACTTGATAAATTTATTCAAAAACAATTGCTAAACTATTTCCTGTAGGAAGAACTCATATCCTCCACACAACATGGCTTCTGCCTTTCCATAGTGGTAACACTGCTCTTCTAACCTGTAGTGTGAATAAAGCTATAGATAATGGCAAACTAGTCTCCTCCTTGTTTCTAAACTTGACTAAAGCTTTCAACACAGTTTGTTACAGCAAACTTCTATTTCAAATGTCCTTATTTGGTCTCTCTCTGTCTACCCTTCTATGGTTTAAAAGCTACCTATCCAATAGGTATCAGTCAGTAAAATGGCACTGCATACTCTCTCCATACCTCCCAGTCACCACCAGAGTACCACAAGGCTCTATCCTTGATCCTCTCCTGTTTAACATTCTCACCAACACTCTCCACACATCCACACAGAAGGCCTCCCCAGTACAGTACACAAATGACTCCACGGTCATTTGCATATCTGACAATATAGCACTCCTCCAAAAATTTACTCAGGAAGCTTTAACAGCAACTGAAGCATGGCTTTGTAATGTACAACTCATGCTCAACCCTAAAAAACAAACTACAGCTTTTTTCCCCTAAATCCCTCTCCCATGGAAAAAACAAAATTTAAAGTCCTCACTCTTGATAATACAACCACTGAAGTCAGTAAGTCAGTTCTCATAGCAAATTATTACAGATGATAGTGGATGGTAATCTTAAATTTGACCTGCATGTACAAAGTTGCATAAAAAAAACTCATCAAAAACTAAGGAAGCTTTATAGAGCCAGAAACGTTCTCACTGACACCACTAAAGCTACACTTGCCATGCAGCAAATATCATTTTCAGAACTCACCACTGTATAGCATTAAAAAGCCTAAATTGGTTAGAACTGCCTCATCAACAAACATATACTCAACATCTTACCACCTGTAAAATTGTCCGGAATCCATCTGCTTGTCCAGCAGTAAATAACATTCTACTCAGCTATGTTCTTAGTCAATCATTATGATCCAATGACCAAAAACTCCTGTCTGTCCACAAATGTATGAAATCTGTTAGGCATTGTCTGTACTCAAACCATGTTACTAAGGCCTGGAACTCCTTATCTCCATCCATCAGGTCAATACCCTCTCTCCCATCCTTTAAAACCATTCTGAAAGACTTCTAGCCAAAAGCTGACTCTATTCTTGTTCAACACCAGGACAAACTACATCCCTAAATGTGAACAAATACAACTTCATACATTACACCCCCTTAATCTCCCTTCTTCACTCACTTCCTTATTTCTATCAATTTCTCTCCCCTTGCTTTAATTTTAAATATACCATAAGCTTGCTTTTTCTCACTTCATATTTTAATTCCTAATTCCTGTTCCTATTATACTAACTTACTTTTAATTTCTCTATACTCTGGCTAAAATTTCTCTAAATATTAAATCATTGTCATATCATTTGTATCTATTCTTAACCAATGTTTTCCATATTATGTCTAATTTGGTATAATTATGTAAACTTATTTTTGTATTATTTTTAAAAACTGTAACATTATTGTTCTAAATGTTTTGTAATACTTTGGAATGTTTCTCCCTGGGCGCCTGCTGAAAATGGGCTCCTACCAAGTTGGACTTTCACGGTAATCAAATGTCAGCATATAACTAAATGAATACATTTATCAAGTTTTAAGAAGCTCACAAACATGCTAGTAATATATTGTAAGTTACTGAAAAGCACTTAAGAAAAAATACAAAGTAATAACAAGAAAAATAAAAGTAGGAACAGAGAAGGAAAAGCAGAGGAGGAGGGATGTACCTCCATTTAGTGTCGAACAAATTCATGGAGTAATCAAATATTCCTTCAGGTTATTCTTCTACTTCCAAGTTTAAGACTTGCAAATATATTTCTTTTAGTGGGAACTCCAGAAGTGGTTAAGCCTCCAGTTTGGCAATGTCATTCTTTTCTTAGCTGTGGTTGCAGTTTATATTTTTTGTCTTAAGAGTGATTTTTCATCAGTAAGTTTAGCAAAATTGATTCAGGAGTGAGGTGTATGTCAAGCTGCACAAAGTACTCTCCTATAAAATAATCACCAGCTAACCTTTGCCAAATTGGGAGTCATAGCTACCAGCAATGGAATAAACCAGCAGGTACCCCCAGTTAGTTTTGCCAAATATATTGGGTTTCTAATAGCATGACTGGAAAAGACCCCATTCTTAAGTCAAAGAATAATTAAAGTTCATGAAATTAGAATTGTTTCAGTCTTTGATGTCAGCCAGAAGTGCTCTTCACAGCTCCCGCAATGTGTCCAGTAATGACTCTTTCTGCAATTTGTATGGAGTTGCATGTATTGGTAACGTAGCTAAATATGATTGTAGATTATTTTTATAAGACCTGTTGCTCCTACTACTATTGGAACTGTCTAGGTATCCTTCTTTGACATTGCTCTTGTTTCTGCCTGCAAATCCTGATACTTTATGACTTTGTGTCTCTCTTTACGTAAGACATTGTCGTCACTGGGTGTAGTAATTTCAATGATCAATGCAACTTGTGTCTTCTTTTTATGGACCACTGTATCTGGTTTTCTCAAACCTGTCTTTTGAACTGTTGGTAATGTGTGATCCCATATGATGTAGACCATCATTTTCTATGATGCTTTGTGTCTCATGTTTCCAGTGTTTTTCAGCTACGTCAATATTATAATGTTTGCACAATCCCCAGTAAATCAGTCTTGCCACATTATTATGCCTTTCAATGTACAGTTCTTCTGCCATTTGTATATGTCACAGTCAGCAACAAGGTGTGCAACTGTTTCCAATCTGTTTTATAAAACTTACATTTGTATGTTTCTCCCACATGTTCAATGGACTTTGTAAACCAATGTGTACATAGTCCACTATCTTGGCCACCAATATTAACCTTTCATCTTTTGGTTTGAATTCCTCTCTCCTTAACCATTCTTGCATTTGATCCTGATCAAAATGAGGTTCTTCCATGAATTTTCTATACTTGCAACTATATTTATGCATTTTCCAATTTCTTGCCTTCTCATCTGATCCTTTGCCTTATATTCTTCCTTTTGTTTTTTGGCACATTCAGTTGCTGCCAGATTTTTATCTACTTCTGGTTTGATTTTCATCCCTGCTTGATACCAATATGCTTCTGCTAAACTAAGCAGGGAAGTCATCTTAGATTTATTGTCCTCATGTTTCAAAACTTTCACTATGTTTGGGTCTTGTGAAGTCAGCAGATATATATACAGTCCCATGATTTATGATCTATACATGTAATCAATTTTAAGGAGACTCATACCTCCTTCAGAACGTGTGATATATAATCTTGGTATGCACTGATTTTTATAAATCATTTGATGAGCATGAAGCATTCTTCTTGTTTTACTGTCTAAACTGTCCAACATGTTTTGGGGCCAGTCAATCACTCTAAAACTGTAAGTTAGGACAGGAAGAGCAAATTGGTTTATAGCTTGAATTTTATTCCTAGATGTCAACTCTGTTTTTAGTATTAATTTAAGCCTTCTAAAATATTCCTTACTGAGTTTTATTCACATTTGGTCATGTTCTACTGTTGATCCTTCATCAATTCCAAAATATTTATACACTCCCTCTTGCTCAAGTTCTTTTATATCACATTCCTGTACCAAACTGATGTTTTCTTGGTGCTGCAGCTACAGAACACATATCAGCTGTGCCAGATATGGAAATATGGTACATAAGGAAATCTGCTTACCAGTCCACAAGACATTAAAGGCAGATGGAAGGAGTACATCCAATAGCTTCATAATGAAGAAAACTTCACAGAAGCTGTACTACCCCATGCGTGTCCTATAATGTATGAGGAAGACGAGCCCACCATAGAAGAAGTTAAGAACAGCACTAAGGAAAATGAAGTCATAGAAAACAGCAGGCTCAGATGAGGTCACAGCAAATATAATCAAGATGTTGGATGAGTCAGGATAGAAATGGTTCCTGAGGGTACTCATAGCACAATGAAGAATAAGACATATCCCAGATAACTGGAGCATAGGCATATTAGCATCAGTGTACAAGAACAAAAGAGACGTTTCACAACTACGGGCAGTGAAGAGGTATCAGACTCCTGTCACACTGCATGGGAGTCCTGGAGAGGGTGACTGATAAGCAAACATGCAGAATAGTAAAAAGCAAGATGGGAAATTGGCAGTTTGGATTCAGATCAGGGTGCAGCACAAACAGCCCATTGTTTGATGGATGTTAGATAGTGGAGAAGAAGTTAGAAATGAGTAAATAGTCTAACAGAGTATTCCTAGACACTGAGAAAGCATATGACAATTTAAAAAAAAAAAAGATGATTTAGGCAGCCATGAGATAGTTCAAAGTCTCAGAAACATTGAATAAGGGCAGGCTATGTACAAGGATCCAGTGACACAAATATGAACAGTGTTTAGACTAACTGTGTGCATCAGGCTTCAGCTCTGAGCCCAGTGCTGTTCATACTGCCTACAGCCTACATTAGCAAACAGGTCAGAGTAGACAGACCAACAAATCTGCTGAATGCAGATGATATGCCATAACAACCAGACTCTGAACAGGAACTTTATCAAATGATAGGGGAACAGAATGCAAACCTGAAGGCAAATGGGATGAAAATTAGTACAGGCAAGACAGTTGTCATTGCTACAAAAGGGGGGATCAGAAGAAGCTGAAAATTGAGATAGAAGAGAAAATAATGGAATAAGTTACAATTTTCAAGTGTCTTGGAGGGGTGGTTGAGGACAAGGGAAGTCTGAATATGGAGATAAAAGCTAGAACAAGATGGACTGCAGCCACATGGCACCAAGTGTCAACGGTAGTGTGTGACAGTGGAATGCCGAAGAAGCTGAATATTAAGGTGCACAAAACAGTGGCATGACCAGTACTTCTGCAAGGTACATAATCCTGGTAAATTAGAAGCGATGGAGATGAAGTGCCTGAGATGGGTGGGAAGATGCTCACCGTGGAACAGACGAAAAAATGAGGGCATCATAACAGAAGCCATATTAGCTCTAATTGCAGTGATGGCCAAATAGAACACATTACTATGGTTGGATTGTGTAAGGGAAGACCTGTGACAGTCAGGTATGATTTCTGAAGAAAGAAGGACAGTGACTCTAAATGCAACACCTGACCCCACTTAGAAAAATGGGAAAAGGGAGATTGATGATGATGATGATCATGACTGGGAATCTACTGGGCTTGGAATCTGGGGTCTTAACAAACAGTAAACCATAAGTAGCCATGCATTAGTTCTGTTTAATAGATATGGCTACAGAAAACTATTGTTCAAAAATTTCAAAGATATATTCCATAATGATAAAATGGACTGCTTAGATGAGTCATAGGAAAGGATAATTAGAGTTTTGGAATACAGGTAATTATGTTTTTGGAGGCACTGTAGCAAGGTCTGTATTGAATAATTCCAATATGTCATAATTTTAATAGAACTAGGTAGCAAATTCCATGCCCTAAGCAGTCTTTCAATGACTAAAGATATACACTGAATGCTAAAAGAACAAGGAACCAGCGTGTCTCCATGCAGCTAAAAAAACAAACAAAAAACCACCAAAATAACACAATGAGGCTCACTTAGTAGCACTTGGGTGGCTTAAATAGTAGTGACAGTCTCAAACTCACTTGTAGTACATTCATTGATAACTAGTTCAGCTGGTGACTTCAAAAACTGTGCAGACTAGTAAGGAAGTTGTAGGTTTACCAACACTTAGCAGTATCTTAGAACCTCATAACAAATTACATGAACTCCAGTCTTAATTCAAAAATCACTTAGATTAAAAAACACAGAAATAAATACGGGTTAGCACTTTCATCCCAAACCTTCAGAAATGTTACAAGTTAGAAGCTCTATTAAATATTAAACTAAGTTAAAAAATGACCAATCATCTGTCACAACCAATTAGGCAGTAGCAGAAGTTAAAAAAATATACAAAGTTAAATAATTTTAATACATCAAAAAATCATTGAACCAAAAACAACTTGGTGTGTATAATTCATATTAAAAACCTGTGGAGAATAAATAAAGACTTGTGGTAAGGTTAAAAAGTTTAAAGTGTGGAAGTAAGCTTAAATGTGTGCCTTGTAAAAGGCTAAAAGTGTACAGAGCTAGCTGGTATTAAAGTTTAGCTGCTCTGTTTTTTTAGAATGGGGTAATAGATGTGTATTCATTTAAACCAAGCAGTTTTGCAGCATTAAGTCTTAGTTGCCATATTAGTTCTCTCTTCTCTGTTTCCCATGCACCACCGTGGGTAAGAAATGAGCAGTTTCCAAGATACCAAACTGAATTCTAGTATAGGTAGGGCATAATAAAGTATGCTTGAACAGTGCACTGTTGATGTTTCTCTTGTTGATAGCATACAAATGTTCATAGATTCTTTTTCTTAACTGTCTTTCAGTTTTACCTATGTAGGAATTCCCACAACTATCACAGACAGCAAGATAAACCACCCCCTTAGAAGTATAATTTCCGTCACCTCAAAATATGTCTGTAGTGGGGGACCCTACCTTGACCTTGTTCTTGTTTAAAATGTAAAAACACTGATTACATGTACCACATCTCTGTGCCAGTTCCTTTGCACCTTGAAAGGTCCTTTTTAGGGTTTTCTATTACATTTTTCAAATTCCTGCATGTTTTAAAGACAAATTTAGGTGCATCACCTAAACATGACAAAATCTCCAAGTTACCTTTAAAAATACACCAGTTTTTGGCTAGTATCTTTTAATTTCCTTCAAATGTGACCCATAAGGTAGTACCATAGAATTGATGTAGCTGCTGTTTTTGAAAGAATTCATGGGGGAAATAGAGATATCTTTCTGCTGTAACCCTAACAAGGGTTTGCATTTGTTCCACCAGCCAATAATAATTTCATCGCCTAACTTTTGCAAAAGGTCTTGGGGTAACCTCTTTCAGTAAACATACATGTCAGCATTTTTATCTTCTTTATTGAAGGTTACCATATCTGAGCACATCCTAACAGCTCTGATCGATCAGTTGCCACTTGAAAATGTTTCTTTTAGTATGCCATCGACGACAACTGTTGTATTCTAAATAGCTATTTCAGAATGTTGGTTTCCTGAAAATGGTGTATCCAAAACATTCCTTGTCCAAATGTTTGTATAGTGTGAAGTTGAGATAAGTAATTTTGCGGTCAGAGTGTGTGTGGATGAATGTGAGAAAAGCTGCTGTGTTGTTAATGTAAGTACAAAAGTCTTCTCTAAACATCCCTTGGACTTTCCAGAGAATAAATATGTCATCCAAAAACCAAAGGTATACAAACCATTTATCATTGTACTCAGAGTGAAAGACAAACGTCCATTCCCAGGTATACATAACAAGGTTAGCGTATATGGGGTCACAACTTGCACCCATGGCTACTCCTCTTAATTGTCTGAAAAACTCCCCCTCAAGGGTAATAAAATTGTAGTGAAGTATGGTATTCATAACTGCCATAATAAAGTTTATCATTGTATTGTCCAGATTGGTTAATTCTAGAATAGTTGCATGAAAATATTCCAGACCTTCCTTGTAGGGTATTGAGATGAAAAGATGAATCAAATCTATCAAAGAAAAACTAACATTTTGTTAAAAATAATTATGCTTAACTTTAGTAAGAAAATCCCATGAGTCTCTTTGAATATATCTAACTGGGCACATGGAATTTTTCAAAATGCGATCGACAAATACCCCTAATGGGTATGTGATGGAATTATGTGTAGCCACTATAAGTCGGTAAGGGGGCGGGGTCCATCACCTCTTTGTGTATTTTTGGTATTCCAAAGACCATTAGAATAACTGGATGTTTATTAATGAGAAACTCACAGAGTTCCTCATTAATAGCCCCCTGCATCAAAGAATCCTCTAACAAATATTCAGTCTTCTTGTACACAATGTTTATTCCATTTCTAGATGTTATTTCATATCTATCATTGTCATAT
Source organism: Protopterus annectens (assembly GCF_019279795.1). NCBI lineage: Eukaryota > Metazoa > Chordata > Ceratodontiformes > Protopteridae > Protopterus > Protopterus annectens. The sequence goes on from NC_056751.1 coordinate 157,953,009, forward strand.
AATAAATTACATATGCTGCTAATGTAAGATGTCCTGTTCACTATACCCAAACCATCACCCTTGTCTAGGTTCATAAATCTCAGTGACTTGTCGTTTCTGAGTATGTTCATTAGCAGTCTTTCTTCCTTAGTTAAATTGTAGAACCTCTTCTTATGATTTGTAACTAGTCTATGTATTTCAGTGCTGCAAGATTTTTCAAAAATAGGAACAGTAGGGTAGAGGGGTAGACTGAATGTTCTTTTCCTCTTAGGTCTCATTTCTGGTGTATTTAAAGAATTGCCAAGCCCAGTCCCTTGGTTCTTAAACATAACTTCGAAATTAAGCTTCCTTGTGTAGAGTTTCAGCTCTACTAGTATATCAGCTAAAGCAGTGTTAAAGAATGGCACAAATTTAAAACTTTTTTTGAAAAGTGAAAAAAATATTATCAATGTTAAGGTCTGTGTAATTGTAAATACTAAAACCGTGGTAGGTGAAAACCTATGTAACAAAAATGCCTTCATGGTAATGTGAAGTTACAGTATTACTATGTGGTGCAACTCTTTAATTGTTTCTTTTCCAATTTCTCCCCCTCTCTCTGTTTTTGGGTCCCCTTGGACTCTGGGGTCATTCTAAAAAATATTACTGTCTATGCTGGTTTTCTATCCTTTCAGATCTTCTCAGTGGGGGTAAATTATTGTCATGTGTTTCACCATTAGAGACAGTGAAGTTATTAAAAAAAAATGTTTTGCTCAGGTGCATTCAGTCGTGCAGCATTATCAGAAAGGACATTAGTGCTGTTCATCAAGCTAGGTCTGTCTAAACCATGTGTTGTTGCAGAAGAATAGCTGTTAGAGTTATTTCTGGGAGTCGGGTATGCCTTCCCTCATACACATTGTCTCTGTCCGATTTCTTATGCTTCCTATTTAAATTCTGCCTAGCATTGTGTTCTACCTTACAAAAATATTGTTGTATTTGTCACTATTATGCTCAAACAACAAGTCTTTTGTAATATCAAAGTTCAAATTGTTCAATTCATCAAACAATTGATTAATTCTAGTGTTGTTGAACTTAACTCTCACTTGAATTAATTCTGGTCCATGTCTCTCAAACATTTCAGTTAATTCATTTAGTTCTCCATTGTTTAACACTAAGCCATTAAGAAATGTATACATTCTAAGCCCCTTGGGGACTCTTTTAACTCTTAAACATTCCCTTAAATATAAATGATCTATTGGTAAACTACGCACCTTTTCCATTTTGTTTTCAAAATCATTCAATTTTAAATGTACATTGTGGTTGTACTTGGTCACTGTATTCCAAAACAAGTTCTTTGTTAAACCATTGTTGAAAAAAATTCATTTATTGCCATAAAAATGCCCTGTGAAGTTGTAAAAGCATTTTCTACATGTAGAATCTCTTCCTGCTCTCTCCTGGCTTCTCCTGAGGTCCTAATGAAATGGCTGCCCTTCTGATGACATCATCAGGTGGAAGAATGGCCAAATGGCTGTTTCTTGTACCAGAGGTTGAACAGGCAAGATTTTCTAAGTTTGAATTAACTGGATGACTTGTTGTGTTAAAAGTGTAATGAGTTAAGTTGTCACCCTCTGAAGACATATTAAAGATGGATTCTCTCTGTGTAGTTAGAGCAGCAGTATCCTCAGTGCATACAGAACACATTCCAGCTATAATGCCCATGAGTGAATAGAATTCAAGTAGAGAAAAAATAATAATAATAAGCACTCCTCAAATGCACTGCCACGTCAGAAAGGCACCAGCTGACCTAGTTACTAAAGAATGTTCTACAACTGCGCTTGAGACTATCACTACTATTTAAGCCACCCAAATGTTACAATGTGAGCTTCATTGTGTTATAGAGACTGAATGCTTCTGTTCATAATATGTATAAGTCTAATTTCTGTACAGGTCTCACGTCTATACAAGCCCAGTCATTGCAAAAGGAAACCATGCATTCTAGTCTTAAACACATGAATTAGATCACCTCTCGGCTGCTTATACTTAGCTGAAAAAAGACGCAAAACCCTTAATCTGTATGCATAATACATATCTCTCAACTCTTTAATCTTCTTCTTTCAGCTTTTCCTGGTTAGGGGTTTCCACAGCAGATCACCCATCCGCTCATGACTGGCAGTAGAGTTTTATGGTGTCGAGTTGCCAGCCTGGTGCCCAACCTTCCACGGAAGGCACACACATGCACACACTCATGCCTAGGGCCAATTTAGAGTGTCCAATCCACCTACAGCATGTCTTTGGGATGTGGGAGGAAACCGGAGCACCCAGAGAAAACCCACACAACCACAGGGAGGACATGCAGACTCCACACAGAAGGCACCCCAGCTGAGGATCAAGCCAGAGAACCCCTTGCTGTGAGGCAACAATGCTAACTGCTGCACAACCGACAAGAGTCTCAACTCTTTAATATTTTCTGCAAATTTTCCATGAATATTTTTCAAATGTGCCTTTTTGCTGTGGTTTATGAAGCCCATACAGTGTTGTTATATACTAGCTTACATCTAATTAAACTACTGAAAATGTGTTCCATTACTTCTTGAGCTCTTGACTTGATCTTTTCATGCACCCTATCCATAAATGACTTTCCTTATATACAAATATATTAATTGTATGCTCCTTAAGTGTTAGATCTTTAGCAACTTTTACTCACAAATCCTTGTAAGATATCATGGACCCAATATATGTTAACCGGGTTAGTCCAACTGGGCTAGTAGCCCATTTTCAGTGGAGACCTGAGGAGAAAAGCTCCAATAAAGACAATTTACATTACAAATGTTACTAGCACATACAGAGTTTCAGTATAGACAAATTACAGTAGGAGTTTCATGCACAGCTAGAGAATTATTATACATATTATACAAAAGTTATACAGATACAGTGAATAATGGATAAATTCAAGTAATACAGAATAAATATAGTACTGCAATGTGATTACAAGTAACTGTTTTTGATTATTTATTATCATAGTATTTTTACTTGTCCATAAATTCAAGCTCTCTATGTTTGACTGGAAAGGCTTTCAGTTCACCTCACATGTAATCATAGGTTCATAGGTGTATACTAGGTTAATGGCCCTGGGGCCTTTACAAGCCTAGCCATAGGATTACCCTAGCATAGTGCCACCCAACCTTAGTTCCCAGTGCCTCTGTCGAGTAGAGCTACTGGAGTTATCCCCGGGGTAAATTTTCTGTTTCCCATCCACTCATCAAGATTTCTCTTGAAAAGGGTCAGCGAGGTGCTCTGCTTGACATGTATGGGAAGTCTGTTCCATAGCATGGGCAGTCTCTGGGTTATGAACCTGTCCCTCCAGCATGTTGTGTTAATTGTGGTAATGAGGTTGAGGGCTCTGGAGTGTGTGGTGTGGAGGGATTGGGATTTCTTTAGATGTAGCATTTCTAACAGAGCTGGGTGATATGAAACAGAGGATAGTTGGAGTTTTTTGTGTCTGTCCATATAGGACAAGTGTTTAAGGCCTAGGATCCTCTTTGTAAGGTACTTTTGCAGCCTCTCCAGTTGTTGCAGGTGTCTAGTGAGGTACATGCCAAATGGGGCATTGTACTTGATGATTGGCCTAATGAGGGAAGAGTAGAGGGAGACAATGACCTCTTTCTTCCTGGATGCAAAACCCTTAGTAATGAGATGTGCCACATAGAAAGACTTTCTCACCACAGTGGCAATGTGGTGATCAAAAGAGAGGTTGCTTTCAACCTGTGTTCCCAGATCTCTTATGATGCCTTCTGTTTTCAGTGGACTACCATCAATGTGGTAATTCATGGTAACTGGGTTTTTCCCAAAGGGGATGATGACACATTTTTTGGCATGGAGCTTAAGGCCATTTGACACCAGTCGTTGGTCTCAGTGAGGCCATTCTGTAGGATGTCAACATCACTTGGGGAGTTAATAGTAGCTCCCAACTTGCAATTGTCTGTGAACTTTGTCAGCCAGAGCCCCTTTGTGTTGGCTTGGACTTCAGAGAAGTAGATACCAAACAGGAAAGGACCCAGGACCGAACCCTGTGAGACTCCACTCATGACTAGTCGGCAGTCTGACTTGGAGTCAGCTACTTTCACACTGTGGGTTCTATCTGTGAGCCAGTTTGCAACCCACATAGTGATATAGGGTTGATGCCAAGCTTAGTGAGTTTTTCTATGATTCCTGAGTGGGGAATGGTATCAAAAGCCTTGGCCAGATCAAGGTAGGCTGTATGAACCAACTTGCCTTCATCCACAGCTTTGGTGACTTACTCAGAGAAGTTGACCAAGTTGAGCAGGCATGGTCTACCCTTCACAAAACCAAACTGTGTGGGATCCAGAGTTTGGAGATCCCCTATATCCTTGTTTATTAGGTCCATGATGATGCATTCCATAGCTCTGCATATCAGGCTAATGGAGCGATAGTTCCCAGGGTCTGTAGTCGCTTTTCCTTTGTGGAGAGGGATGACTGTAGCAGTGTGCCATTTCGTAGGGACAAAGCCTGAGGTGAGGCTGTGATTGAACAGGGCACATAGGTGAGCTGCCAGTTCACTCTGTAGTTCATGTAGAACACAACCAGGTATATTGTCAGGTCCCTTAGAAGCTGTATTCTTGGCCTTGGACAGTGCTGTTTTAACCTGTGCAGCAGTAATACTATGTGCCTGGCAATCTACTGGCATTGTGATTGGTCCTTTGGTAGGGGTAAAGTTGGCAGTGAATCTGTCGGCCAGTATACTGGCAATATCTGTTGGCTTGGTATAGGAGGTACCATTGTGCAGTAGCACAGAGAAAATCTGGGTATTGCCGTGGAGATTCTTTACATAACTATAGAATGCCTTGTGGCTGTCTTTACTATCTGCCACAATTCTGTTTTCATAGCTAGCTTTAGAGGATGTGATGAGGGATCTCAGCTTTATGTTGAGGCTGATAAGGGAGTTTTTCCATTCTTGGGACTTCACCCTATTTTGCATCAGCTTCCTCCTTCTGTTGTAGAGTTTGTTTATGGCAGGGAGCCACCAGATTGGCTTCCTTTTGGAGGATAGCATCTTGCTTCTATTGGGTATGATGAGATCCATGCATTTGTTTACATGTTCGTACAGTGCATTGGTGTATGATTTGGTGGTCACACAACTAATCTCCATTTGCATGGGTGCCGTGAAGTTACCCACCTCTGTTTTTAGGTGCCCAAAGTTAGCTTTGGAGAAGTTTTTCATGATGATTACCCTTGCGGGGATTTCCAAGGTGATCAGTTTGTGGTCGAATCTAACCAGGGAGGAGCTGACTATTGCTGTAGAGCAACAGTCGCCCATGTTAGTAATGACTAGGTCAAGGATGTTGCTACCTCTAGTGGGGGTAAGAACGAGCTGGTCCAGGGCATTGGAATTAATGAACTCCAGGAAACGTTGGGCAAGTGTATTGGTACATGAGTAGTTTACCCAGTTAATGGAGGGGTAGTTGAAGTCGCCTAGTAAGAGAGTGTTAGGTTGGACCCTAATATTTTCCAGGGTGCTTAGGAATGTGATGTGCAAGTCTTGGAACATGGTTGGGGACCTATAGTAGGCTATGACCTGAATCACTGTCTTACCCAATGTTAGCTGCACCTGAAGTATTTCTGATGCGTTATGTTGGGCTACCAGTCTGGAGGTGTGTGCATCCTTTATGAATATGGAAACACAACAGAAAGGTGTGGAATGAGTTATAGCCTGGTAGTGCAGGGGTGCTTTCTGCTGCTTTGAACCAGGTCTCTTTTACAGCACAAGTGTCGATGTTCTCCATTTTAAGGAGTGCTTCGAGTGAGTGCATTTTGAGATTTAGACTTCTAGCATTGAGCAACATGACCCTCAGAGTGCATTTGTTTGTAGCTGTTGCAGTGACAATTTGGTCCTTGGAACACTGCCTAAAAAGGCACTATAGGGGTGGCAAGAGCCTTGGCAAGTATCCGGAAGCCCAGGGGTGACAGATGCAAGCCATCTCTGGCAAAGCATCGAGGTCTGTCAATCATGTCATCCCAACTTGAGAAAACCACAGGAAACAGCAAACTCTTGAAAAACACAAAAACAGCCACCGAGTAGTCTCTGAAACACCAAAACAAACTTTAATATAGTGAAGTGCTTTTCGTCTACCCAGATAGGTAGACTTCATCAGATAAACATATAAAAACAGTGTAACAACCTTTCTAAAGCCAAAAAGATGCCAAATCCAAGACAGTCGACTCTTGTGCTTAATAAACCAGCATTAATTAGAAAATTTAAAGGTACATCACAAATATACTGATAAAAAATGCTAAGAAGTTGTAAAAATATGAAATACATAAAAATACATACATATTCTACCACCCACATGGAAAAACAGTCCCAAACCTCATAAATTTCATTGTATTAAAATGTGAAGAAAAAATAAATAGTATGCAATATATAACATAATATATTAAGTCTTACCTACTTTATATGAAAATCAATACGTTTGTTGCAATAAATAAGAAATTTTAGATCACTAATCACATGTACAATAATAAAAAATTAAAAAATTATTAAGGAAAAGGAAAAAAAAGGAAAAAAAATCTACCGAAGCAGACTTTTCAACTTCAGAACACAAGACAAAGAAATAATCTCATTAATACCAGGCAAGGTATAGGAATTTAACCTAAGCTGCCATAACAATTCACACTTTTCTAACAACAACTGGCAAGGTCCACCTTTACCATCTATAACTACCTGATCAATAATTTTGAACAAAAGATGGTGGGTCGGGTACTCATTACAGTGTCTTGCCAGTGCATTAGTGTTGCTAGTCTTCTTAATGTGGTAAATGTGTCACAGGTACTAGTTTCGTAGTCAGTGACTATGTTTATAAGGCTAGAGGTAGATATAACTGTAACTCTAAATCAGTGGTTTATTTAGCTTCCTGTTAGTCATGCCCAGCATTTTATGTTGGAAAAACTGACAGGAAGCTTAAAGAAAGGCTTTACGAACACATTTATCACATTAAGAAGACTAACAACACTAATGCACTGGCAAGACACTGTAATGAGTACCCCACCCACCATCTTTTGTTCAAAATTATTGATCAGGTAGTTATAGATGGTAAAGGTGGACCTTGCCAGTTGTTGTTAGAAAAGTGTGAATTGTTATGGCAGCTTAGGTTAAATTCCTATACCTTGCCTGGTATTAATGAGACTACTTCTTTGTCTTGTGTTTTGAAGTTGAAAAGTCTGCTTTGGTAGATTTTTTTTCCTTTTTTTCCTTTTTTTTCCTTTGCCTTAATAATTTTTTAAAATTTTTTATTATTGTACATGTGATTAGTGATCTAAAATTTCTTATTTATTGCAACAAAAGTATTGATTTTATATAAAGTAGGTAAGACTTAATATATTATGTTATATATTACATACTATTTATTTTTTCTTTTTCTTTTTTCTTCACATTTTAATACAATGAAATTTATGAGGTTTGGGACTGTTTTTCCATGTGGGTGGCAGAATATGTATGTATTTTTATGTATTTTTATGTATTTCATATTTTTACAACTTCTTAGCATTTTTTATCAGTATATTTGTGATGTAGCTTTAAATTTTCTAATTAATGCTGGTTTATTAAGCACAAGAGCCGAAGGTTTGGATTTGGTGCCTTTTTGGCTTTAAAAAGGTTGTTATACTGTTTTTATATGTTTGCCTGATGAAGTCTACCTATCTGGGTAGATGAAAAGCGCTTCACTATATTAAAGTTTGTTTTGGTGTTTCAGAGACTACTCGGTGGCTGGTTTTGTGTTTTTCAATCATGTCATCCCAGGCAGACAGATACTGGATCCCCTTAGAATGACACCAGAAACTTAGCCAATTGTTGAAATCAATCATTTTCTGCTTGTACTGTGGTATCATTCTGGGTGATGATCAGATGCTGCTCAGGGCTAGGGTCATACCCGCCTGGGCTACATAATCCGAGAGCTCCTCCATGCCTCTTTTCATGTAGTCCAGGGAGGTACATCTCAGGTCATTCACACTTACATGTAAAATGACAGAGTCATATTTGTACCTGTTGTTGATGGACCTGAGTGCATGTGTTATGTGGTGGATCCTGGCACTGGACAGGCAGCTGACAGTTACCTTCTCCTTATTCAACCTAGTGAGTGGGACATCAGTGTGCCTCACTATCGAGTCACTATGACTATGTCTATTGGGTTGGGCATGTTGTTTTGCCTTAGGGGGTTTGGTTGAGTGGCACACTGTTTAGAAGAAATATGTGTCTCCTGATTAGTGTTGCGGTGGTCGAGTGCATTTCTGCCTTGGAGGTCTCTGTTGCTTGGGTAGATTTTTATTGAGAGCCTCCATGAAGGTGGGTGTGTGGTTTGTGTTTTTATGTGAAGGCAGTGCTGGTGTGTGTTTTGGAGGGCTATGTGTTATATGTGGTGTGGTGCAAGTGTTGACCTTCTCCTCTTGACCAGCTATTCTGGTCTTGGCTGGAGAGTGTGTGGCTTCCAATTTGGATATATAAGTGCATCTCACGCAAGTCTGAGTGTTGGAAGGTAAGAGGAGAGGGTTGTCGGTGTACATGAGGCAGTTGCTACATTGCCTCAGGATGCCCAAGTTCACCAGGTTAATAGGAGAAAGCACAGGGAACTGACCTTTAGACATGCCTGCAGGGGTGGGTATCGATAAAAAGTACTGGATCTGTTTCCTTGCAGAATGTTTAGTGCTGGTGGCACTTTTGTGTGCTACAATAATTGCTACAAGAAGTCTGGTAAATGTGCTAGACTAATAAGCTAGTATAAGTGCAGGAGAGGAGAGAACTAGTAGATCTAAGGGAAAAATTGAAGAGCTGACTTTGGTGCCACTCAGAAGCTTGCAAACAGTCCTGGATACAGCAGGTCTGTATCTGGACTAGACTAGTTACAGGAAAAGCAGGAAGCAAGTGCAAACATGGGCTTTTAAACCAGAAAGCTGAGAGAGATGGAAAAACTGCCCAAACGGCAATAAATACAATTACTGGCCAGAAACCACTCCTTATGTGGTAGATAGGCTACCTAGTGCTTACCACTCCCGCTGATAAGCTAGAAGGCATCCTTCCAACACAGAAAGTCTTTGGGACTCAGAAGCTTACAAACAGTCCTGGATACAGCAAGCCTGTACCTGGACTAGACTAGTTACAAGAAAGGGGGGAAACAAGTGCAAATGTTGGCTTTTAAATCAGAAAGTTGAGAGAGATGGAAAAACTGCCCAAATGGCCAATAACTACACTTTCTGGGCCAGAAACCACTCCTTATGTGGTAAATAGGTTACTTAGTGCTTACCACTCCCACTGGTAAGCTAGAAGGCTTCCTTCCAACACATAATGGCTTGGGGGGCTCAGGAGCTTACACACAGTCCTGGATATAGCAAGTCTGCATTTGGACTAGACTAGTTACAGAAAAGGGGGGGAAACAAATGCAAATGCAGGGTTTTAAATCAGAAAGTTGAGACAGGTGGAAAAACTGCCAAAATGGCCAATAACTACAATTTCTGGGCCAGAAACCACTCCTTATGTGGTAGATAGGTTACCTAGTGCTTACCAGTCCCAGTGATACGCTAGGAGGCTTCCCTCCAACACAGAAAGGCTTGGGGGCTCAGGGGCTTACAAACAGTCCTGGATACAGCAGATCTGTATCTGGACTAGACTAGTTACAGGAAAAGGGGAATCAAGTGCAAATGCGGGCTTTTAAATCAGAAAGTTGAGAGAGATGGAAAAACTGCCCAAATTGCCAATAAATACAATTTCTCGGCCAGAAACCACTCCTTATGTAATAGATAGGCTACCCAGTGCTTACCACTCCCACTGATAAGCTAGAAGGCTTCCCTCTAGCACAGAAAGGCTTGTGGGGTTCAGGAGCTTACAAACAGTACTGGACATAACAAATCTGTATCTGGACTAGACTAGTTACAGAAAAGGGGGAACAAGTGAAACTGTGGGCTTTTAAATCAGAAGGGTGAGAGAAATGGAAAAACTGCCCAAATAGCCAATAACTACAATTCCTGGGCCAGAAACCACTCCTTATGTGGTAGATAAGCTACCTAGTGCTTACCACTCCCACTGATAAGATAGAAGGTTTCTCTCCAACACAGAAAGGCTTGGGGGTGAGCTCAGGAGCTTACAAACAGTCCTGGATAAAACAAATATGTATCTAGACTAGACTAGTTACAGGAAAGGCAGGAAACAAGCTTAGATTGTTTTTCTCTTTTTTTTAGTAAAGTGGAAAAGGAGAAAGCTGGAACAGAAGATAATTCAAGGTTAAGAATCTAAGTGGGTTGGCCTTCTCAAATGTTCTCTCTGTATTAGGTAGACTGGACTAATGACACTAGACTGTGAAAAGTGTCCCAAATCAAATTTACTGTATGGGCAGGCAACTGCAAAGCCACCAAGTATAAGAACAAGACACCAATAGGGAGGGTAGGTGAGTGGGAAACTGTTACAGCTACTAGCTGTAGCCACTAAATGAACGTTTTAAACAGATAAAGCATCAAGGAGACTCTAGAGAATGCTTTTAACTGCAAACAAATCAGTTATATGAAACCTGACTAGAACACAGAAACCTAAAACAATGCACAGAAAAGCACAGATAGAGCACTCACAAACAGAAAATACATTTCTCAGTATGAAAAAGCAGTTTACAGTTAAGTAATTCAGTAAACATGCAATTAGAGTAATGAAACAGTATCTAGCAATGAAAAATACAGTTAAAACAGTATAAAACAGCACATAAATGCAGCGAAACAGTAGAAAATGCTTTATAGCAGTGCAAAGATGTAGTAGATTAACTGTATAGCACAATTATATAAGTGTTACAGAAGTGCAATTCAATGAAATAAGTGTAAGAAATAACTTATTCTGCTCTTGGCATCTTAAGGAATTTCTGCTTAGTCCCAGTGATGAATCACCATCACAACCTGGTAAATACAAGCACAGCCCTTTGCAAACACAGGGTTTATATATGAGAAAGGATGGAAGAATCTAGAGGCTCGAATTACTACTCAGTCCTACTAGCCCCTACTGTTACACCAACAACTCATGCTAGAGGAGGTCAGGAAACCCCGTTATTTTTAATAATAATGAAGACAACACACTTTTCAATCACCTACATAAAGGCAGCAAAATGTTACTTGAACCCTGTAAGTTGGGCAAGTGTAAAAGCAACCTAGACTCAATATTGATTCATTTTGTTTTCTAATTGTTTTTTATTATGCGATTTTTACTTGCCCATAAATGTAAGTTCTCTAAGCTTAACTGGAAATCGCTTCAATACTCTTCAAATCTAATAATTTTTCTTAAATTCCAATCACCTACATAATGACAGCAAAATCTTATTTGAACATTCTAAGCTGGGCAAGTGTAGGCCAGAAAGATACCTGCCAAGCACTAACTCTTGAAGAGCACCTTTCCTATCAAACCTCTCAACCTCTTAGCACAAAAAATCTAGACAAAGCTAAAAATAATGGTGGGGAAGGCCCAAAATCAGGGACACATTTTAAATATTGCTCTTATAAATTTAGAAAGTTTCCAGAATATGTTTTATATCTGTATGCATTTTCTGAAGTCTATGAAGTCTGAAACTGAAATGTGTGTAGTTATTTTATGACGTCAGTTCTCCATGATTTGCCTAAACACCATGACATTTATGAGGAACAGACAATGCTTCCTATAGTACCTCCAACTTCATCTACATTCTTCCAACTCAGCTGTCCATTCCATGTCAGATAGCAACCATGCCCAATCCAGGCCACAACTTGTGTAGAGAACTCCATGACTTCTAACTTGTGAAGCAACAATTTATGGGTGACTCTGTCAAACATGCTACTAAAGTCGAAGTACCTCAATATATTGTTACCTCAGCATGTAGTTTCATATCAGCTGCTGTTATAATTTGATTATAAAAATGCATGTGCGAAGTGTTAACAGAACTTCCTTTAAAGTAGCCTTTAACATTTTCTTAATAATTTTATCCTAACAATTTAGATAAATATGCCACATTGGAATTCTACCTGTTGTAATTCACTATAAATCATCTTATTATGTATTTTAAGCATTTCTAATTAAGCAAATGTTTATTATTAAAGGTTATTTTATGCTGCCAATTATTCATCCTGTATGGGACGAGTAATAAACTTTTGACAGTTACACAATGCTCTATTAAATCTCATATCTGCGTTTTCCTAATAATGCAAAGAAGTGGTTATATGGCTATTGCTATAAAATGGAAGGTACCAGGCCCAGTGAGGAGGTCTTCAAAGTCTATAAAAGTAGATTTCTTATAAAACTTAAAAATAAAGCGGGCAGGAATCAACAAAAGCCGGCTAAACTCCGAAAAGCAAGCTTATTACAATGAGTGCTTTCGGTAAGGTCCTTACCCTGCCTTCTTCAGACAAACAAATGCAAATCAATTAAGCCACTTTATATAAAAAAATGTACATCAATTAGCTAAGCTTAATTAACTATTAAAAAGAAATCGCTCCATTTCAGATGTCATTCATGCATGCTAGCGTAACATACCTCTATACGGTTATTCCACAAAAAATCGGACTAGAGTGGATAAGGAAGTTTCTACATACTAAGAAATCTAGTGACAACATGATTTATCTGGTTGAAACACTATTAGAAATTGTTTTAACCAATAATTTCATGTCCTTCGAGGGGTAAATTTACTTGCAGAGATCAGGGGTGGCCATGGGGTCCCCCTGCAGTGGCAGTTTTGCCAATGCGGTGATGGCACAATGGGAAAATACTTTTTTATTTACCAATGCAATGTTTCAAAATCACGTCTCCTGGTACACTAGGTACCAGGATGATATGTTTTGCATTTGGAAGGGTGATGTTTCAGTCATACCTGAATTCATTAAGGTAATCACTTCAACTACCAATTTTTTGGAGTTCACATATGCTTTAAGTGAAACTCCCATTAACTATTTGGACATTCTCTTAATTAATGATAAAGTTAATAGTAGGTATAAAAGTTTAATATATAGAAAACCTACCTACTCAAATGCATTTTTACACTATACTAGCAATCACCCTTACCATCAGAAGAAGGCTGTAGTTAAAGGCCAGATGGTAAGGGTGGCTCGAATGATCACTGACAACTCTGATTTCGAGTCTGAATGTGACAACCTTAAGAGTATGTTTTTGAGTAGAGGATACCCATTATATATGGTGGTTAACATCTTAAAAGACGTGTTGTTTAAAAGAACTACAGGACACTTCTTTTCTATTTTGAATAATCAAAAGTTAACATTTTTTGAGGTAGCTTCTAATCAAGGTAGCCTTGTAAATGTGGAAAGGTCCTCTGATAGCAGGCCCACCAATATTCATCAAACTAGGTTCTTATGTACCTTCTCTTTAGATCACCATTGCATTAGAGACATAATAAATAAAAATTGGGATATCATTAATGGTGATGAAAAGCTTTTTAAATGTTTAGGTACAAGTCCTAATATCACTTTTAGGAGGGGCCAGAACTTGAAAGCTATTTTGGAGGGTAAAAAAAGTTCACAGTTGAATAGGAATATAGGTATGTTTAAGTGCGGAGCTTGCGCCCAATGCAAGCATATTTTGGTAGGTCATCATCTAAGCATTAATGATATAATTTATAAAATCAAAGGTAGATATAACTGTGACACTAAAAGTGTCACTTATGTAGCACTCTGTTCCCAATGTAGAGCATATTATATTGGCAAGACTGAAAGAAAGCTTAAACAGCGTATTTATGAACATCTGTACGCCATTACTAAAAAATATGTTAATAATGCCCTAGTGAAACATTGTATAGACCACCCAGGGCATGACTTTAAGTTTGCCATTTTGCAGCACAGACTCCAAGATTCTAGAGGAGGGCCTTGGCAAATATTGCTAGAGGTCGATGAACTGATGTGGCAAATAAGAACTAAAGCCCATCTTTTTCCAGGTCTCAATGAGAACATTTCCATTAAATGTATGTTAAAAGTGTTAGCTTTGCAGAGATGAATTTGGTTTGGCAATTTAGGTACCAGTGAAATTGACATGTTTTCATTAATTTTAAGTCTAGACACTAATTCCATTGTTGGTTTGAGCTTCGTATTTTTATGTAGTTTATATGCATTTTTATGTATGTATGTTTCCTACGTTTGCATTTTTTACATATTATGTAATTTTATTATTATATTTAAAATATTCATATGAGGTATACAACACAATCTAAGTATTGGAAAGTGGACATGCATCTATTAATATAAATTTATTGGGCATATTTTAACGCTTTCTAGAATAGCGGAATGTTACGCTAGCATGCATGAATGACATCTGAAATGGTGCGATTTCTTTTTAATAGTTAATTAAGCTTAGCTAATTGATGTACATTTTTTTTTATATAAAGTGGCTTAATTGATTTGCACTTGTTTGTTTGAAGAAGGCAGGGTAAGGACCTTGCCAAAAGCGCTCATTGTAATAAACTTGCTTTTCGGAGTTTAGCTGGCTTTTATTGATTCCTGCCCGCTTTATTTTTAAGTTTTATAGATTTCTTATAAACATGATTGTTGTGGTTGTAAGCTAATATAATTTTGCCCACTTTTTATGTAAAAAAAAAATCACAATTCACTGAAATTATCTTGCACCATAAGGACATCTGTTACCTTTTTACACAAACCAAAGTTCTTCACTGATCCACTGTTCTTTGCATAGCATCCCCTGCATTTATAGAACCATCTAATAATACCTAAGAGAGTAGGTAGCATTGGGCAATACCAGACTACTCAGATATGTTCTTAAACCCTTCCCAGAGATGGAAAGCTTTACTGGCTCTAGAAAGTTAGCTGTTGTCCAATGCCACATACTTTGAAGGGTATTAATATGCTTAGAATATGGACTGTTAACTTGTGTTATATCATTTTAATTATTCTACTGTATATTTTTTCTTATGCAAAATATTTCATCTCCAAATGTTTGTAACTGAGTGCAGGGTTGGTGGAGGAATGAATGTTGCAAAATAATTAAGCAATTATAAAACGATTTTAACAGAAAGACCATTATAGATCACATTGTATTTTAGTTTGAGATGTTATAATTCTGTTTGTGGGTCTTAAAAACACTTTACTGATACTTTTAAGGATAGCAAAAGCTGATTTACAACAAGGCAGGAAATGTGTGTAAGAAAGTACATATTAGCAATAGGCATGATAAATATATTTACAACCCCCCCCCAGTTTCCTGGATTGGAATCTATAATAAAACAGTCAGTCTCAGAAAGTAAAGGCTCAAAACCCGAACTAAAGCCGAACTTCAAAATAATGCAAACTTGCAATGCATTTTAACAAATCACTCACCATTTTATAGGGGTCTACACCCCCTAAACCCCCAACACGTTAATGAATGAGAAAATGACTGCCTTTTGGATTGTGAATACTGCACATATCCTGCAGCTTCATGGCTTTATTTACATACTCACAGGTCAACACATCTTTCAGAAAGAGGCATTATCTCTCAAAAACCTGAGTGAGGAAATGCATGATTTTGCTTGCAGTAACAATTCCTACTCTAGGCAACTATCAAATTTGAGAAAATTTGCTCTATTTTTCTGTTTGCTATAAACAATAACGTATGCTTTATTTTATACATTATTCACCTTCCACAAAAGATAATAAAGGAAAATGCAGAATCTTTAAATTTATATCAAGATATATTTGTTTACTTTTTACATTTTGTTTCATTTTTGAGCTGTTTCACTTCCATTTGAATAACTTTCTCAGGATGAATATGTGCAGTTCATTTGCATTACCATCAGCAAGATGGAAAATAAAACATAAGGAACTACATAATATGAGTTGTGAATACAGCTGAGGGTGTTCTGAGAAGACTGCTGAATTTTTCATTGTGCTGGGTATGTGTAGCTGCATGAGGTTTTTGTTTCCCTCCTCTAATCCCACATCCAGACTGAAGGGGTGAGTGAAAGCAGACAGCATAAGCTCATTATCAATAGTAATTGCTACTCAGGATAACTTTCACATAATGGCTTTAGTGAAAGAGACATTTCATGCTTTCCTGCTTACTGTAGGAAACGTCTAATGCAGGCTTTATTTGTTTCACTGTTTAATGACCAAAAATGTAGAATAATGGAGCAGATTTAATAGTTTATACCAGGATAACTAGACTTTGCATCTCTTTCTCTCTCTATATATATATATATATATGTGTGTGTGTGTGTGTCTATGTATTTATGTATGTTTACTTTTCAACTGTTTTATTTTTGTTTCAAGAAATTGCTGAAGTTGAAAAAATGCACCTTAATGTCACTATCAACATGGAAAAACAAATACTGTGAAGACATTTACATGTAACAGAAAGTTGTAGGGCAAATTCCCTATTATCACAAATGAGATTCAGGCTGGGTGGGTGTCTATTTTCAGCCGAGGTCCTGGGAGAAAAATACTAAAATCTTCCAAAGACATTTTAAGAACAATAATTTTATAATGTTCAAAAATAATACAAAAACATCTACAGTTTAAATAATTATACCAAATTAGACATAATGTGACAACATTGTTTAAGAATAAATTACAACTTATATGACAATGATTTAATATTTAGAGAAATTTCAGTAATTTAAGAGAAAGTAAATGTAAGTTAGCATAATACAAACAGGAATTGTAATATGCAGTGAGAGAGAGAGAAAAAAATGGGTTATGGCATATTTAACTAGAGAGTCAGAGGAGAGAAATTAATTGTAGTAAGGAAGTGAATGAAGAAGGATGAGCAAGGAGGTGTAAGATATATATATATATATATATATATATATATATATATATATATATATATATGTATAAAGGTACTTTTTCATATTTAGGGGTATGCCTTATCCTGAGGTTGAGCAAGAACAGAGCGGAAATTTAGCTAAGAACTCTTTCAGAATGGTTGTAAAGGACTGGAGGGAGGATATCAACTTGATGGATACAGGTATGGAGTTCTAGGCCTTAGCAACATGGTACTAGTACAGCCCATGCCCAGCAGACATGATAGGTTTGTGGACAAAGAGGAGTTTTTGATCATTGGATTATAACGACTGAGTGGAACATTGCTGTTTTGAATGGTATTTACTGATGGACAAGCAGATGAATGCTTGATAATTTATAGCTGGTAAAAGCTGTGCATGTGTTAGTGGATGGGGTAGTTCTAACCAGTTTAGGCACTTTAGTGCTATACAGTGGTGGGTTCTGAAAGGGGTATTTGCTACAAATGTAGCAACTTTGTTGTAGCATTGTTCAAGTTTTGATTTTTGTGATGCCTGAAGGTGAGTAAGAATAGGCATGCCATAAAGTAGTGAGAGGATGAGGTCAGTAATGGCAAGTGTAGTTTTAATTGGTACGTTTTTAATACAATTTTGCATATGCGTATCAAATTTAAGATTATCTTAATGAGAGATGGATTTGGGGGGGACTAATGTTTTGGTTGAGCATGACTTGTGAATTACAAAGCCATGTTTCAGTGGCTGTTAAACTTTCCTTAGAACTTTTTGGAGATGAACAAGGTTGTCTGATACGTATATGAGTGTTTAATAATCTGCATATTATATTAGAGAGGCCAGATGCATAGATGTATGGAGGTTGTTGTTGAGAATGTTAAAGAGGAGGGGACCAAGGACTGAGCCCTGTGGTACATAGTTGGTGAATGGGAGGTATAGAGAGAGGGCGGAGTGTCATTTTACTGACTGATACCTATTGAACAAGCAGATTTTTAAACCATAGAAGTGTGTGTTGAGATAGACCTAGTGAGGACATCTGACGTAGAAGTTTGCTGTGGCAAACTTTGTCGTAGACTTTAGACAAGTCTAGATATAAGGAGGAGACTACTTTGCTGTTAACTCTGACTTTATTGACAGTATCTGTGAAGGTTATAAGTGCACTATTAGTACTATGGGAGGGTCAGAAACCATATTGTGTGGGGGGTTCTTCCTGCAGGAGATAGTTTAGCAATTGCTTTTCAATACATTTTTAAAGTATTTTGGAGAGGGTGGATAAGATTGCTATAGGTCTAAAGTTAAGGATGTCTGTTGAATTTCCTCCTTTGTGTAGGGGGATAATGTGCAATTTTTTTCCATACAGACATGGGCATTGGAACCATAGGATGAGGGGGCAAGGGCAAGAACTTCCCCACTTTCAGCAGCTTCCCAATGTGCCCTGAAACTGCGAGCAGCATAGTGAATGCATAGAAACATTTTCACCGGCATGACATTTTTGAGGTAACTGCATACTCAGGCAGTTGGAAAAATATGATTTGCATAATGAATCATCTTCCAGCTGCCAGAGCTTATGGTTACTATGGAAACACCTGTGTGAGAGTTTTTTGAAGCATACCTATCAACTTTCTTCAGGACTTTTAGACAAAGACGAATGAAGGCTCAAAACCATGGACAATTTTTAAACATTCAAGAAATTATTTTGTACCAGCAGTTGAACTCCAGGAAGCAAACCAGAACAACAACAATGAATACCACGAAATTTGACCTAGGTTTCGTCTTTAATCCAACTTCATCAGAACACAAGTTAATAATAGTAAAGAAAACACCTTATATACACATTAAAACTGACATCATCACCAATCAACTGAAAAGTTGCTTAATACAATGATTGACATACTTAAATTCATTGAATTCATTAAAAGGCCAGCATACATCAAAGGAAAAACTAAGCACTAATCCATAAAATACACAAATTGTGTCTTGTCTATCTGAAGTTGGATACATTAAATACGTACATTTCCACATTACTATACACAAGACAATAAAAATAAATATAAAATTTAATTATATTGGAACTATAATTAAAAATTTTTTATTAAATTATCCCAATATATTTTTTAATTTTAAAATAGGCATTATTGAAATACATTCGTTAATACCAGGAAATTCTTGTGCATTGAATAATAACTGCCATCTCATCTCAGCTATATCCAAAGGCACATCCAATTTCCTACCTAATTTGTCCAATATAATTTGTTGTAAAATACTAAACTTAAATTGATGCCCACCATTACTTTCAATGTGTCTATACAGGGCATTTGTTTTCTTCTTTAACCTTATGTCTGACTGATGTTCTATAATGCGGTCCCTTAATGCCCTGCAGGTCTTTCCTATATAAAAAGCGGGACAGTGTGTGCAAGGGCATATTTAATGCTATTTATTAACAACATTTGTGGAATGTAGCAGTCAATAATGAGCTTCAATTCTAATACTTATTCCAGCTATTGTAAACAGAGCCTCACATGTTGGTTTTAACCTAGATGTTACCTGTATACCCCAGTATGCCACCTACTTTCCCTCCTCCATCCTGGCCTTGCCACACCATTCAGATTACTTTTTTGTTGTTTTGTTCTTGTTTTCTCATATTTTGTTGTACTCTTCAGAATTTTTCCTGCATTTTTCTATAAACACATAAATAAAAAGGAAATTTAAGACAGAGGTCTTCTAGATTATCTGAGTTGCATTTTACAGCTTTTTTCAATAACTAAAGAAAAAATTCATTACTGTAATAACTGTGGAATAAATAACAGACTTAAACTGATAGTCTGGAGGCTGCTTGGGCCACAGAAACCATGGGGTTCTAGATAGTATGAGGTACACTCCCCAGCCTTTTGCTACAATGAAAGCCTTGGCAAAAATCATGACCAAGTATAGAAATTCTGTCTTATTTTCCCTTTCATGAAAGAAACATGCTTTGCCCAAGATTTAATGATCAAAGTTGGAAAAAAAGTAGTTCCCAATAAATTGAGAAGATAAATGCTTGCAAAGATACAGGAATCATATCTTACAATAGTGTCTGTCACACTCATACTTTTCTAGTTGCTGCTGTCACAAATCATGCCTCTTTGCCCCCAAAGACAGTCACCTTCTGAGTATCAAACTGACACCTATAACATAGTAACGTACTCTGACTCGATCCACATCTAGGACATAGTAACATATTCTAACTTGATCCAAGTTATACATTCATGATATGCCTTCTAATCCATACTACTCAAAGTTAGCCACCTGTATTCACTTCTGATATGTCACCGTGAGAAAAGTGAAAAAAACAAGTATTACTGTCATGTATTCCAGCCTGTTACTCCTAGACAGTACAAAGCCCATACACAAGCTATAGTGATTTTGTGGGCTTGACTCTGAGGTTTGATTGTGAGAAAAATTGAAGAAATAATGACCACACTCTCACAGCCTCAAACTAGCTATAGAGACCTTCTTTGTGTGCATCTGTGGTTTAATTATGAGGAGAAATTAAAAAATGATAATCTCACTTTTCCCAGCCCTGCACCACCCCCACACACAAGCTATGGCAACCTTCAGTGCACACTTCTGAGCAGTGCCAGTTGTAGAACAAATGGTTCCACAGCAGACGCCTTCACTAAACCTGTGTCTAAAATCTATTTCTATAACTTGAATTTTGGACGCTGATAGGATCTAGATATTGTGCGAAGCATTTTCTGTCTTATTTTTTATAACACATTTATTAAATTATCACTTAAGACATAGACAAACAGATACTTATAAAAAAGAAAACAAACCTTATTAATTTGTTTCCATTTACATGCATTATACATCACATACGTTCTTTTTTACAAGTGCAACATTATATAAATTGTTCAATTCTTGCCTTCCCTTAAACCTCACTCCTCTTCCTAAACATTATTCTGCATGTATCGTTCCTAATATTTCCATTTATTTCTATGTAATTTCCTCCTGCCCTTTCTAAAAATCCTACTTTCGGTTCTTTTATTTCTGTTACAATATTCAATATTTCAAATATAGTTGGTTTAGACTTTGATTTCCATTTTCTAATAATTGCATTTTTGGCAGCCACCAGAATTAAACTTAACAAGGCCTTGCTATGTCTAGGCAATTCAGATCTTGTGTCCCATCTTAAAAGAATCATTTCCTTAGTTACACCCATTTGCTCACCCAATATTTCTGACACAGTACTCTGTAGGGAATTTTTTAAATCCACCAATTTATTAAACTTCCAAAACATATATTCCCAGTTACCTCTTTCTTTCCCATCACACATTTGCCATCTACCTGAGGAAAAAAAATGGAATCTGCTTGAGGTATAAAAATACCTATGCAAATACTTCCAAGAAAAATTCCTAAATCTTTTAGACTTTGTTGCATACTTGGGAGCCATACATGTCCTCCCATTGTTCCCTTGTAAATTACTTACTCAGTCTCTCTTTCCAATCTTTACTAACCTTCTCTGATTAGTAAAGATATGCCCTACTAATTATCTCTTTTTAATTGCAGCTTCTATTCTAAATTTAACTAAAAACTCTACCAGAGCAGGTTTTTCACTTAGGATCCCCCTATACCTGTCTCTTTTCCTGTACTCTGATATCAAGCCCTCTAACCTGAAGTCCATATGTCTTCTTGGCCTCATTCCAATCTATTACTTTTCTCTCTCTAGTTATTTACTCCCAGTACCTTAGTTCCTTTGCCAGATTTCTCCAGCAAATTGCAGCCCCCTCTTGTCTATTCTATGTACCCCTTTTTGCAGTCATCCTTATTGGCAAAATTACTTTCTCCATTCTCATGCAGGCTTAGTTCTTAGAATACTTTCTGCAACTTTATGAATATAATATTTGTTATGGCTGCTGTTACTCTCCTTAAGGATCTGCATCCAAAATCTTACTCTGTCCTTGTTTCTTGAATTCTGCCCCCCATTATATCATCATCCCTTTCCAATTTGAAATATAGGTTTCGGCCTGTGTCATCTATATGAGCATTAACTGTGAAGCTCTAAAATATCCCTTCAAACCAGGAAATCCTAAACCACCATGTTCTATTGGATGAATCAACTTATCCCTCTTAACCCTTGCCCTCATCCCCTGACAGATACATTTCTTCAACACTTAATTAATTATTGTCCGCAGCTTCTTCTCTGGTTGACAGAATATGCCTGACCTGTGTATAAAACTAAAGGGACTAATAACATTTTCACTGTTTGTATCTTATTATCAATAACCTTAAAAGAAGAGCTCAAAGTTTCTCTCTTTTTATGTAACCTTTTGTTTAGTCTCTTCACACATATCCTTAGCTGTCATAATGGAAGCCCTTTTAATCCATACTTCTAAATACTTCATTTTATAATGTCCCCATAAATATGGGTATTGCTGAACCAATTCACATGCGAGTACATAATTTACACCTATAGCCTGTATTTTATCTTCATTCATTTTATTTCCCGAAAAGACTTGAAACTCTCAAAATGTTCCATAACACTGAGATGTCCTTTTCTGCATTTAACAAGTACAAAATATTGTCTACAAATAAGACTTACTTTTCTTGATTACCACACCAATTATATCTTTGAATTTAGCTCTAAATATAAAGCAAATAACAAAGGAGAAAGAGGACACCTCTGCTTGGTTCCTCTGTTCAGACTCTACCTATCAGAAACAAACCCTTCAGCTTTAATTCTTGCCTCAGATCTTCATAGAGCCTCCTAATTAACTTTATTATTGTATCAGGAAATGCAAATACTTATGTTGCCCTACTCATAAAATCCCATCTTACTCTGTCAAATGCTTTCTTTGCATTATGAATCACCAACAATAGAGGTATCTCTGGATCATCATTGTTCTATTAATGTTGTCAAATGCTTTCTCCTCACAAAAAACACATTGTTCTATATCTATCAATTGTGGCAAAAACCTTGCTATTCTTTAGCTATTATAGACATAAACACTTTATAATCATGGTTTGAGATTGAAATGGGTCCATTTTATTTATTATTTTTGATAGATAATGACTTGTAGAGTATGGATCACTGTGACTGTGGTCTGAATTTTGTTAAAAGGCATGCTTGTTAAACACCATTCTGACACTTTAAAGGTTCTTAACAAGCTTTTATTAAGTAATGTGTTACTGCACTACTGCCTTTTTCTGTAACATTTGTTGTATATGGCTGCTGGATCAGATACCATGCAGGTGCAACATTACCTTTATTTGTAATTTTCTATGAAATTTTTGTGCAGCTATTCCAAATATAGCTCATATTTACTCTGCATACATCTTGGGTCACAGAGTTGCTTCTGCTATGGCAGTAGACAGCTAAAAAAATACTGTTTCAGATCGCTAAGAGCCCTTTTTGCCTTTTGACCCCCTGCCTTCTGCATATTCTGGCACCCCTGCATACAGGGGAATATGGGATACCTGGACTGATCTAGTTATACGTATTGAGAAGGTATAGGCTATGCTCTTGGTTGCTGTTTCAAGATACTCACATGGAAGGTCATTGGCTGAAGTAGAGACTGATTTGAGTTTCTGTAGTAGTTTTATATAGAATTTGGACAGAGATTTGAAGCTGAAAGTAGATGTGATGATATGTGGTTGTTGGACAGGGTTGGGATTAGCATCAAGGAATCCTTGGTTAAGGATGCTATACTAGCTATAAAATAAGAGGTGAAAACTCTTGCAGTTTTGAGTTGGAGAGGGAGTAGGATTGAATTTTTGGCCGGGGTGTAATCTTTCTTTAATTGCTGACCAGAATTTTTTAGGGTTGTATTTACTATTGTTTTTAATGTTGTTGTAGTATAGTTTTCTGTCTTCATTTATTTGCCTTTAAATAAGGCTGCGGTACATTCTGAAGTTTTCACAATATTGTGGTGTTTTATATTTTTGCCATTCATTCCACGACATTTCTCTATCCTGCATTAGCATACTATTCTTTTTTGGATAGCCAAATTGCATTATTTGTTTTTAGTCTCTTCCTTCTATGAGGTACAAGGCTATTTAGGATATTTAGGAACCTTGTTCTGAATTCATTACAGCATAATCTAAGTGGAGGAGTTTTAGGATGTTAAATTTAATACATGATAGGATCGCAATGAATATTTCTGGCTTACGCTTAGAAAGATTGTGTGTTGTTTTATAAACATGCTGTTTAAGTGGATGTATGAGATGCCTGGTTGTATAGATAGGGAGATGATCACTGACAGATTCTGACATTGTAGCTGCAGTGGTGAATTTCCTAGGGACTGGTACCAGGCTATACATTACATTTAGTCAAAGTTTGAGATAGTGTTACAGTAAAAAAGTATGGCAGGTTATACGGGAAAATGGTGAAAATTTAGTTTCTGAACATGAAGTTGCTACACCCAAGCTTCTGAAACAGACAAACTAATAAAAATC
>NC_056751.1:157982151-158134651 GCF_019279795.1 Protopterus annectens
ATTGCTTTGCTGAGTTATTCAGATGCCATTGATATTTTTAGAGGGAGCACATGGGTAATTAGCATTATCCATACCAAGTGTTCCAACCTGTAGGCAAACTGGATGGTTTCATAGCTTAGTAGAATATTTTATTGCTAACTTGTATATTGAATTAAAAGAGATTTAGGTAGGAATGTTGGAAGCACCAGAGCTACAGTGGTGTAATGCCAGTAGAGCTGGACTAGCTAAGCCTTGAGTAGTTTTTAAACTTCTAAACAATGAAGTATTTGTTGCAATTTAACAATATCTCATGTGGGTAATGCATGATTTCAGGATTTGCCCACAGTTGGATGTATTTGATCACTCAGGTGGCCATATAATTAGCCTCCCCACCCAGTAATGAAGAAGGAATGACCAAGTCAATAGACTGTAGGCAGAGACAAGGGAAAGAAAAAAAGAAAACAGAGAAAAGCTCTGAAATGTAATGGAGAACCAGAAACACCGATGAGGAAAAGGGAAATGTGGAACCAGAAACACCGATGAGGAAAAGGGAAATGTGTCACAAGCAGACGTCCATATGGAACACCTTTTCAATTTGTTCTAAAGAAATTATCTAACTAAAAGGACTTTGGGAGGAATAGTTGATAGAAACCGCTCTAGCTGGAATTTTTTTTTCACTCTACCAACTAATGGAACTGGATTTGCCAAGCTATCAGCTTGAGGAAGTAGAGATATGGGAATCTAGGTGAGCCGAAAGAAATTTGAGATGTCAAAATGGAACAACTAAAAGGTCCTAAAATAAGGGAAGCTGAATTTTCTTGGGTCAGTAAGGAGCAAACAGAATTACAGTTACCTATGAATCCTTTGCTTTGAGGATGAAGATTGATATGAGCAGAATTGTGTGAATGGCATAAAGCAGTCTTTTCGGTCAAGTTTGCATCAATGCATTATTGTACCTAACAACTGATAGAATAATTAAGGAGAAATGTCTCCAAAATATCCTGCTTTTGAGAAAGGCAAACTGTCTGTATAACCAGCTTACAGACTACTCATGGGACATCACAAAATACCTTAATGGTCTGTCTGCTAGGCATTTGGATTACTTGGAATTTGAACTGCAGATAAGCATTGATTAATTTTGAAGGCCTCCCTCTCAGATTCTCATTGCAGAGAACTGCCTTTTGAAGACTCATGCTACTGTCATATTGCCTAAATAAATGGAAATGTAGCCTTGTGGAAGCCAGTTTTGATGAGCTTGCATGGAAAGGAGGACTGCTCCATTCTCTACGTCATTGATGTACATTTTTGACTCTTGCTTAGATTAGAGTCCTTCTGCTTGGTACCTTGGACAGTAACCTTCCCATCACATTGAGGAAGCATTCATTTTCATGGTAGTTTTGGGGAGCAATGAACAAAGAGTTTCCTTTTTGAAGACTGGAAGGGAAAATCCACCAATTCAAATTACTGTTGCATGACTTGGAGATCTTGATATGTGTGCTCAAGGGTTCTGAATTTTGGAATGACTGAATTTGATGGTCTATTTGATGGTGTGATATTTATACTGCATCATCGGTACTGTGGTCTTCATTAATCTATGCATTCGGAAAAATAGGATGGATAAAGAGATATTTGTTGAAAACAGAAGCTGATCTGTAGAGGAAGTGTCTGCCACTCTCTCAGGAGAAAAATGTCTGCTATATCTTTGTGTATAGGGAACAGCCTAGAAAAGTCAAGTGTTAGGTTGGAGTGAGATGAGATTTCTAATCCACCTTAGTACGAACATTTATTTCAGACATGTGACAAATGTCTGTTTTATTTATTCTGTTCTTGAGCAATCATGCCGTTGCATGCACTCAAGCAACAAACCAGATAATAAGTAGAAAAAAGCAGATTTATATTAAAATCGCAAAACCTCACTTATGCGAATACAGAAACATCGACACATATATAGCGAACTGCGAAAACACTGAACATCCTGAAGCATGAAATTCAAAATGTCAAATTGTCATAGTTGGTCCTTATCTGGTATAGCTCCCTAACATAAGTGTGCAATAGTTACAGACCTTAGGGTTAGGGTGCGGGTTAAGGTAAGTACA
Organism: Protopterus annectens; assembly: GCF_019279795.1. Classification (NCBI taxonomy): domain Eukaryota; kingdom Metazoa; phylum Chordata; order Ceratodontiformes; family Protopteridae; genus Protopterus; species Protopterus annectens. The sequence goes on from NC_056751.1 coordinate 157,984,227, forward strand.
TACATAGCAATACATGCAACCTTTATTTTAGGGTTAGAAGTAGGGTTATGTTAAGTGTATGTATAGTAATATAGCTGCTTAGCTGAATGTATACGTAATTTATACTTTTCCTGTAGTTGGGTGTTGTTTGTTTATAGTTAGATACATTTGTGTGTAGTGGATGCTTGATTAGGATATGGGATATATGGGTGAAGTGTAGACATGGGGAAGTGTGGATTATTTATTTTGTTTGGGTAGGTAGTATGTAGCAGGCAGTGGGGTTGTCCAACTATGACAATTCGACATTTTGAATTTCGCGCTTCAGGACATTGGGTGTTTTCGAGGTTCGCTATATATGTGTCTACATTTTCGTATTCGAGTAAATGAAGTTTTGCGATTTTAATATAGACCCGAAGAAAGCCATTACTTGATAAGTATTTGCTGTACAATAGTAATACTAATCAGAAAAGTATGTTCATTGGAGTAAGTGTGCATCTATCCAGCAACAGTAAAAAGTTTTATTTAAATGCTAAATTTGATCTGGATTCATACTCCATATTCTAAATTATTTGTGATTTTTTTGCATGCTTACAAGATGTAAGTATCCAGTGGTCCCATGACCTGAGTGGTCAGTTCAGGCATCCCATGACTGCAGCACTCTAGGCCACAGTAAAGTTTAATGATCCCTGAGTGGAGGTGCTCTGTATTTTAACAGTGTGGTGCTTAATGACCCCGTGGTTCAAAAGCATCTAATGTTCTGTACAATCCCATTCACAGATGGCTTTCTCAGTGCCTTAGGCTTGAGAGATTTACAGGCTGTTTTACCACTACAGAAGTATAAAGGCACCAACCATAAAATAGCCAGCAGTTACCCTGGCAAAGCCCCATGTAAATCTGGTAGTCCATGGTATGGATAGTGCTAATTACCCATGTGCTCCCCCTAAAAATATCAATGGCATCTGAATAGCTCAGCAAAGCAATCCAGGGAATAGCCCTCTACTATATTTGGGGAGTGATGTGGAAAAAGTGTATGCAGTCTTTTGATAGCAATTAGCTATTCACTTCAATGGAAGGAGTGGGTCAGGTAGCACTATAGGAGTTAAATACTGTGAAGCTATTAGTGTGTGTGTGTGTGTGTGTGTGTGTGTGTGTGTGTGGGCATGTTTTTGCACATGCGCATTTGAAGGTGCCTGTGCAACAGCATTGCTTGAACTGGTAGCTGATTATGGCTTTATCATGTCTCTGAATCACAGATTACTACTATCACAGTACTGAGCACTATATTGTTGCCCAAATAGCATTGGTGGTAAGTTTTATGTTTATAGATGTTTATTAGACTAATGACCACAAGGTCCTTTTTTAAGCCTCCCCGTGCATCCCAAATCTCTGACAAGTTCTCGTACCCTTAATAAATATAAGAAGGGGCTTAGAAGATGAAACATTTTTAAGCAGGGGTCTGGGAGATGAACCATTTACAGGCTGCCTGTGTCCATTAGAGACATAGGTGCCAAGCAAGAGATGAATTTCCTGTTCCCCATCCAATTGCCCAAGTTACACTTGAATTGAGTTAGGGAGGAACTCTTCTTCACGTGGATGGGAAGTCTGTTCCAGGGGAAGGGGTAATCTCTTGGATACATACCTATTTCTCCAGCAGGTTCTATTTACATTACAGGCAAGGTTTAAGTCTTTAGAATTGGTAATGCTGGTGCTGTTTTGTGGATATGCAGGAGGTCCATCAAAGTGGGGGACTGACAATGCCTTGTATGCTGGGCAAACATATCCCCTCAGCTGCCTGTAGGTGACAGAATATAGGGATAGGGCCTTGAAGCAGTCTGCATAGGACATTATACTCTTTACTCTTTTAGTGATGAACCTCTGCGGATGTTCCATTTCTTGGATATGCCTGGTTAGGTACATACCAAAGGGGGCATTGTACTCAATGATACATCTGTTGAATGCCGAATACAGTGGAACAATGACTTCCTTGGACCTAAATGCCATATCTTTGTTTAAAAGTCACAAAACATAGAATGATTTCCTCACTATTATAGACACGTGATGATCAAAGGCTAGATCACTGTCTATGTGTGTCCCAGGTCTCTGACTACTGGGTCAGCCCTTGGGGATGTGTTGTCAGTATGATAGTTACCAGAGGTGGATGACATCCTAAAATATACTATCATAGGTTCATAGTTAGATGGGTTCATAGGTAGATACTAGGCTATCGGCCCAAGGGCCTAAGTAAGCCTAGCCAACAGGGTTTCTCTGGTTTATGCCACCAAAGAAAGTTATTTTCCTGTGCCCCTGTCAAGCAGAGCCACAGAAGTGATCCCCAGGGGTGTATTTCCTATTTCCCATCCACTCATCAAGATTTTTCTTGAAGAGTGCTAATGAGGAACTTTGCTTGACACAGATGGGTAGCTTATTCCAAAGTATAGGAAGTCTCTGGGACATGAATCTATCCCTCCAGCATGTCCTGTTTATTGTGGTGACAAGGTTTAGGTCCCTAGACCATGTAGCTTGGAGGGATTGGGATTTCTTTAGGTGTAGCATGTCCAACAGCACTGTTTTTGACATAGCTTTATATGTTAGGCAGAGATCACCTTGGAGTAGGCGATATGCTATGGAGTAAAGCTGGAGTTTTTCAAGATGTTCAGTGTAGGGCATCTGTTTGAGGCCAGTAATCCTCTTTGTGAGGTACTGCTGTGGCCTTTCCAGCTGCTGCAGATGTCTTGTGAGGTACATTCCAAAAGGGGCATTGTACTCTATAATGGGTCTAATGAGTGTCAAGAAGAGGGGAACAATGACCTCTTTTTTCCTGGATGAGAACCCTTTTGTGATGAGGTGTGCCATGTAGAAGGATTTCCTGACTACTGTGGTGATGTGATCATCAAAGGAGAGACTACTGTCCACCTGGGTCCCAAGGTTTCTTATCACACATTTGGCATTAAGTAGACTGCCGCCTATGTGGTAGTTCATGGGTACAGAGTTTTTACCAAAGGGGGTGACAATGCACTTTTTGGCTCTGAGCTTGAGGCCATGGCTCTGACACCAGGCATTTGTCTCAGTGAGGCCCTTCTGTAGGATGTCCACATCATTTGGGGACTCGACTATGGCTCCTAGTTTGCAGTCATCTGTGAATGTCATTAGTCAAAGGCCTTCTGTGTTAGCCTGTACTTCAGAGAAGTAAATACCAAACAGGAGAGGTCCCAGGACTGAACCCTGTGGTACTCCACTTGTCACTGGTTTGAAGTTAGATTTGGAGTCTGCAACTTTAACAGTGTGGGTTCTTTCATTGAACCAGTTGGCAACCCATCTTGTGGCGTAGGGATTTATACTTAGTTTAGTGAGTTTAGCTATAATTCCAGAATGGGGGATGGTGTTGAAAGCCTTGGCGAGGTCAAGATAGGCTGTGTGAGCCACCTTACCCTCGCCTATGGCTTTGGTGACTGCCTCAAAGAAGTGAATCAGCTTCAGGAGGCATGATCTGTCTTTCACAAACCCAAACTGGGTGGCATCTAGAGTTTGGAGGTTACCAATGCCTTTGTTTATGAGTTCCATGATTATACATTCCATGAGCTTACAGACCAGGCTCGTCAGGCTAATAAGGTGATAGTTCCCGGGATCAGTGGTGGCTCCCCTTTTGTAGAGTGGGATAACTGTTGCTGTGCACCATTCAGAGGGCAGACAGCTGATGTGAGGCTATGACTGACATGGTGCATAGGTAGGGAGCCATTTCATTCTGAAGTTCCTGTAAAACACAGCCTGGGATGTTGTCCGGTCCCATGGATGCTGTGTTTTTGGCTTTAGAGAGTGCAGCTTTTACCTGCGTACTTGTGATTACAGGGACTCCGCATTCTTCCTGTATAGATATGGACCCTTTAGGGGGTGAGAGAGGGGTAAAGTTAGCACTGAACCTATCTGCCAGGATGTTGGCAATATCAGTTGGTTCTGTAATTTTCATGCCTTGTGCTGTAACTCAGAGCAGATCTGAGTGTTGCCATTGAGATTCTTGACATAGCTATAGAATGCTTTGTGTTGTCCCTAGAATCAGTGGTGATTTTGTTTTTGTAGCTAGCTTTGGAGGATCTTATAAGGGATCTCAGCTTCTTACTGAGACTGACCAGGAAGCTCCCCCACTCATGGGATTTTACTCTCTTTTGCAACAGTTTCTTCCTTCTGTTTTAGAGTTTGTTTATGGCAGGGGACTACCAGATTGGCTTCCTTTTTTTGGAGGATAGCATCTTGGTTCTGTTTGGGATAGCACAATACATGCACTCATGTAAGTGCTTATAGAGTGCATTTTTGTAGGATTCAGCAGTCATAACTGTATTGTTCATCTGCATGGGTGTCATGAAGTTTGCCACTTATGTCTTAAGAAGCATGAAGTTGGCTTTGGAAATTTTTTTTACCATGGTTTCCTTAATGGGGGGTGGGGGAGTGATGTGGATATCTAGGGTGATTAGCTTATGGTCGGATCTAACCAACGAGGAGTTGACTTCAGGTGTGGAACACTGGTCACTCATGTTGGTAATGACTAGGTCTAGGATACTGTTGCCCCTGGTGGGGGTATGGATATGCTAATCCAGGGCATTGGAATTTATCAATTCCAGAAAGCGCTGAGTGAAGGAGTTGGTACATGAGTATTTTTCCCAGTTAATGGTGGGGTAGTTGTAATCGCCCATTATTAGGGTGTTTGGTTAAACCCTAATATTTTCCAGTATATCAAGAAAAGAGGAATGGGAATCCTGGGGCATGGTGGGGGATCTGTAGCAAGTACAATTTGGATTGCAGTTTTCCCCAGAGTTAGTTGCACTTGGATAACCTCTGATGCATTATGCTAAGCAACTAGCCTGGAGGTATGACTATCCTTAATGAATATGGACACATCTCCTCCTTTGGTGTTCCAGTCCAGGTTACATGACTGAAAAGTGTGGTATGAGTTATAGCCTGGGCAGGGGTGCTCTCTGGAGCCTTGAACCAGGTCTCAGTCACTGCATAAATATTGATGTTCTCCATTTTAAGGAGTTTCTCGAGGGAGTCCATTTTGCGATTTAGACTTCTAGCATTGAGTAGCATTACCCTCAGTTTTTGCTTGCCTGTACCTGTTATGGTGGTGAATTTGTCATTTGAACCTTGCCTAAAAAAGGCACTATAGGGGCGGCAAGAGCCTTAGCCAGTATCCGGAATCCCAAGGGTGACAAGTGCAAGCCATCTCTGGTAAAGCATCATGGTCTGTCGATCATGTCATCCCAGGCAGACAGATACTGGATCCCCTTAGAATGACACCAGAAGCTTAGCCAACTGTTGAAATCAATCATTTTGCCCTTGTACTGTGGTATCATTCTGGGCAATGGCAGGATGCTACTCAGGGCTAGGGTCATACCTGCCTGGGCTACAAGATCGGAGAGCTCTTCCATGTCTCTTTTCATGTAGTCCAGGGAGGTACATCTCAGGTCATTCACACCAGCATGGACAATGACAGAGTCATAAAGTGTGTTGGGTACATTGTTTTGCTTTATGGGCTGTGGTTGAGTGGCACACTGAGTCTGTAGGTTATGTGTCATTTGGGTTGTGTTGGGGGGTGGAAGTTGCTTGTGTTTCTGCTTTGGAGGTCTCTGTTGCTTGAGCGGATTATTATTGAGAGCCTCCGCAAATGTTTTTGTGCTTCTATGTGTGGATTTTGGTGGTGTAGGTTTAGTGGGACTATGTGATGAGTGTGGTGTGGTGCAAGTGTTTACTTTCTCCTCTTGAGTGTCAGGTTCAGTCTTGGTTGGAGAGAGCGTTACCTCCAGTTTGGCTAGATAATTGCATTTCTCACAGGTTGTAGTGTTGGGTGGTAGGAGGAGAGGGTTGTATGTGTACATGAGGCAATTGCTACATTGCCCCAATGTAGCATTTATTTTTAGTCCATGGCTCTCACACCAGTTGTTTGTCAGTGTCAGCCCTTCCTGGAGAACATTTGTGTCAGTGGGGGATTCAATGACAGCCTCTAATTTGCTATCACCTGCAAATTTAATTAGTTAGAGGCCACTGACATTGGCCCTGACTTTAGAGAGGTAAATGCCAAAAAGGAGAGGTCTCAGGAATTATCCCTGAGAGACTCCTGTTGTGAGTGGTCTCTTTGTAGATGTGGACTCTCCAGTTCTAACTCCCTGGTTCATGTCTGTGAGCCAGTTGGCTAGCCACCGGGTGACATAAGGCTTTGTACGTAACCTCTTGAATTTGTCAATAATATCCAAGTGGGGTATTGTGTCAAATGCCTTGGCCAAGTCAAGGTAGGCAGTGTGAGCCATTTTGCCATCATCCATTGCTTTGATGATCTTCTCAAAGAAGTCTACCAGGTTGAGAAGGTATGACCTACCCTTGACGAAATCAAATTGGGTTGGATCCAGTGTTTGGGGGTTTCCTACATCATTATCAATCATTTCCATGATAATTCTTTCCTTGACTTTACATATGTAACTATTGAAACTTGTGGATCTGTAGTTTCCAGGGTCTGTAGATGTCCTATCTTTGTGCAGAGGGATGACTATTGCTGTTTTCCGTTCATGTGTCATGAAGCCTCTTTGGAGGCTACAGTTAAACAGCAATTCTAGATGGCCTGATAGGTTATGTTTCGTGCTATTTAGAAGGCATCCTGCCATATTGTCTGTGCCCATTGATGCAGTGTTCTTGGTCTTACAGAGAGCATTAAGGACATGTTCCCCTAGTGATAGCAGAGGGAGTTATATTTGATGGTATTTCCTGAGAGAAGGTTGAGGCAGGAATCCAGGGCTGAATGTGTTATGAAGTGGAAGGCTTTCATGTTCATTAGGTATTTGCATGCCTCATATGCCAAGTCATTTTAAGGTACTGATAATTTATTTTTTAATAAAAGGCAGATGCTACACTGCTTCAAAACACCATGTGCTATTAGGCTGGCTGCAGAAGGGGCAGGACCTGACTGCAATTCCATATTTACCAGAAATTATAATATGCTTATCAATTTCAAATTGTAGAAGAATTTGCCACCATATAACTCAAGTGCTGTTATGGAAAGAACAGTTGGCTCCAATAATCTAGTTTCAATTACTTACATGCAGTATCATAAGAACCAGGCTACTAATGTGTGAAACTGTCTGTAAATAGTGCCTCTGCCATTATTAACTGAGTGGTTTTGTACTTTAACCAGCTGGAATTTTTGCATTGTCTAAGATCAGAAGACATAATGCAATGCCATATTACTTCAGGGCACAATTATTGTGAATGTAATCTAGTTTTATGCCTTGCTTTTCAACCATCTGCCCATTAACAACTGAAATGGTGAAAACCTGATTCCCTGTAATATAATACAATGATATTCCAAAACTACAAGAAGACAATACTCGTAGCTTATTTTAGTGCCCTTTTCATGAGCTTTTTCACTGTTTGAATAGATCTCTCTGCTTGTCCATTTTACTGTAGAGTAGGTCTCAGTTCTCATTCATGTTCAAGTCTTTTGAATTCTTGATTTCTGTACTATGGACAATTTTCAGATATGATGTCATCAAATATTACCTATTTTAAGAATACAGACATTGAAGCATTTACACCAGTGTCTGTCAATCTGAATACTTCAGGAAACTTGGAATAATAATTCACACATATACATCACTGAACAAATGTAAAGCACATTCACATTTTCTTCACATTATGTCTTCCTGTATGCGCCTATGCTTTGCTGTATAATTATTCACTTGCAGGGGTTCATACATTCTATTACTACATTTCCTCAGCCTCTCTGCATAATTCAGTTTGACAGCAGGCTGTTGTCATTTTTATCCTACCTCCATACTGCATCCTAAAGCAAAGGTGGGTAGCATAGCACTTAATCTCTTAGTGCAAAAAATCTGGACAAAGCCAAATATAATGGGGGACAAAGCCCTAAAATGGAGACAAATTTTAAATATCGCTCTTATAAAATAAAAGGTCTTGTCTTACCATGCATTTTCTGAAGGACATGAAGTCTGAAACTCAAACGCCTGTCATTATCTAGTGAATTCAGTCCTCACTGATTTGCCACAAAAATGCAGAAAAACATTTTTTTTTGAGGAACAGACCAAAAATATGAGGAAACAATCTGGACATTTTGCAAAATTCTGGACAGTTAAGAGGTATGGTGGGTAGACTTTTTTCAGTACAGCAGCAAAAAAAAAAATTTCTAAGGCTGCAGGATATTTAAGTACCAGTCAGAAAAACTGTAGGTTAAGGGAATACTGTAATACTTGCATATGAATCTGTAGTTTAAAAACATTTACTCTATTTGCCATTAATTACAGTTACCAAATCTACTCATATTTACAAGAAATTCTGTAAGAAAAGAAAAGAAAGATAGCGTGGATATCGTATTACTGATCAACATAACCCCCCATTGATCTTCTAGAGACTCAAAACTAAAACTACTCGAGTTCCACTCTTCGGCACTGGTGCTCTTCAGCCAAAGAAAGAAGTGCCCAGTTTGCAGAGCTGATGAGGAATGCAAGCTGACTTGGACATTAAAGAAATCTAATATATCTCAGTAGGCACGTCATACCCATCTCTGCCAATGTATAAAACTGAATGCCATAACTCTCACTTGGGCCAAGAATTTTGTTCTGTCCCTGCGACAACTAGTCGCTTCCTAAAAAAGGTGATTAACAAATAACGGAACTCATATAACAAATAACGGAACTCATAACGGAACTCATATTTACAAACTTCTTAAAAAAAAAAATATTCAGAAAATGCAGGCTAGTTCAGGTCGTCTCCTTCTGTAAATCTTCTAAGTCATTTATCGCAATATTTAAAAATGGTCCCTGATTTTGAAATGATTATCCATAATATGTTTGTCTTTGCTAGAGTTGCCACCTTTTCAAATACCCAAAGTGGGACATTTTTTTGTAGAAATGTCAGATTTTGCAGGACAAAATATAGAACTTCACTTTTTGCCAAAATAAAAGCTTATTCTTGTAGCATTTGAGTTGCTTATGCTATTTCATACAATGTTTAGGCGTTTCAGGGAAAAAAAATAACTACTTTACGCAACTATTAAAGAAAACTTAGAAATATTTTTGTCCTAAAATGTCAGGACATTTTCCATTATTTGATTTTTTTCGCAGGACAGAACTGCTCAAAGAGGGACAGTCCCTCGCAAAGTGGGAAAGGTGGTAACCCTAGTCTTTGCCCTTGATTCTGGATGTCAAGAGACTGAAAACTACCCTTAGCGCCAAGGTCAAGCCTAACACAACCGAAGTGCAGTGCCTTGCACTGTGCAAGGCAGGGCAATAAAGCTCAGAACCACCACGATCCGAGTCCACGTTTTGCTTGATACTGATCAGCAGCTGAAAACAGAGTTGTCTTGCTGATGTTGTAGTGCAAGTTCTACTTTTTTCCAGTAACAAAGGCATCTGTAGTTGAACGTTAGTATAACTTAGAAAACAAACACTTGCACCATCTTCTTATTGTTACACTGTGCAATTTGGCAACGCATACATCTTCTTATAATACGTAATTTAGAACAATAAGCAAATATAATTCGATATCCGTTACCCTTTCACGTACCATTTACGTAATCTCTAACAGATTTGAAATAAACTGGGAAAAAAGCCATTCACACTCAAGGGCAAGTATACGTCAACCAAGCAATTGCAACGTGTATAACCGGTTTTCCTGCATTATTTCTTGAAACACTTAAACTTCAGCTCTAGAAAAATCTATACATTTACAAACTACACACATCCCACATTTAAAGAAATGCAACATTTTTAATTGTGTGAATATTTGTGTGCTACATCGCATTTCCCTGCATTGTGCAGCAGTTTCGGCGTGTTCAGAGACGACAAGCACACATTTATCACCATACATCTCCCCTCCGTGCCCGACACTTATACCCCACCCCACCCCACTGGCCACCACCTAAAGTTTAACTCCTAAAACCTTGAATGACTATCAAGATGCCTTGTGTCAGTGACGTCAGTGGTTATTATGTCGACCGCATATGTATGCCTAGAAACCTGAGTATTTATTTCAACTCCTCAATAAACACTTCATGCATGTGATAGCAACTCTGTACCTCTCATTGGAAGAAAGTGGTACATTCCAGTCCCCCCACCCCACCCCAACACATTGTGATATAAACTGGACCAAGTGCAGTTTTTTTGGGAATCCAAGAACATTGACATAAAAGACGTTTGCAGACGTTTATTGCTCTGGTGGCCATGGAACATACAGAAGTCTGTAAAGTAAAAAATCTGAAAGAATTGATTTCAGAATTGCGCCGAATTTTTTCTGATGACAGTATCAATGTGGAGGAAGTGCAAGCTTTGATGGAATCGTACGAGAGTAACCCAGAAGACTGGAATGAATATGCTGTATTTGATCAATACAGGTAAAAAATAAATAAATAGCTTTAAATGAAACGCGCTGGCTTATTGAACAGATGAGATGACTTCGTTTCACAATTTTAGTAAAACAGAACATTGAAATGTGGACTGTATACAAGTGCGGGTTCTGCAACGAATGTGAGGAAGATTACTTTCTAGTACTGGCCATTTGTACAGCCCAACATAGTTTAACAATAAAATCTTTTCACTGTTTTGCGCATCTTCACAGTCATGGTTGCATCATTAAATATGGTGTTGCAGAAAATGGCATGATAGATAGACCATGGAATTAGTGTGAAAGTTAATGGATTTGTGTCGTTGCATTGCAGCTTTAAGTAGTACGTGGCAGGGACTAACTGTACTAGTCATGTATACATACAGCTCAGTTGTCACACATTAAGTTATCTTACCTCACACAGTTTAGTTCAAGAAAAAAAAATGTTCTGCATTAAGAAGGCAATTTTGCAACGTGCCCAGTGGAATTTAAACCTTAAATTCATAATTATAAACGAATACTGAAACAGTGATCATACCAGTCAACCTTACCTGTGAACTGTACAGGTTTTCACAGAGTGCCCAGATTTTTGCCTCATATTTGTAGTCTCTTCCTCAAAGTCTATGGTTTTCTGGCAAATCACTGAGGATTGAAATAACGAAGTAATCCAAAATAATGACACACACTTGAGTTTCAGGCTTCAAATCCTTCAGAAAATACATAATAATTCAAAACATGTTATTCTAGAAACTTTCTAAGTTTATAGGAGCGATATTTAAAATCTGTTCCTATTTTTGAGTCTTTGTCCCGATTATGTCTGCCTTTGTCCAGATTTCTTACATTGAGCAAGTTGAGAGGCATGCTCTCACCTCTCTATAATTTTGCAGTAATGTCTTGAATTTGCTTCATACGTTTGTCTCAATCCCCATAAAATAACTTTAATTTTATGGTAAATCACTGAAGATTGCATTCTGCCATTAATGACAAATAATAGAGATGCATACTTCTTAGTGTTCAGGAAATGTATATTATATTGTTATAATAACTTTTTAATTGAATTAGAGTAGTATTATAAAATTATTCCCGATTTTGGCTCTTTGTCCAGCCATTATTTTGTTTTTGCCCAGAATTATTGAGCAAAGAAGTTGAGAGGTATACAGACAGTATGCAATGAACCACACTTGATTACCCTGTATTTGACACATCAATTTACTGACTTGTCACATAAGGCTACATTAAACTTGTCACACAGGCTACATCAGACTTGTCACACATGCTATCCATAACAAATTTAAACCAAAAGACAAAAGGTTAAGTTGGCAGACCAAGGTAGTAGACTACATACATGTTGGTTTACAAAGTCCATTGAATGTGTGAGTGAAACAGACAAATGTTGGTTTTGCAAAACAGAATTGGAAACAGTTGCACTAATGGCAGAGGGTCTGTATAGTGAAAGGCATAATAATGTAGCAAGACTATTGCACTGGAGATTACTGAAATAGCTGAAAAACATTGGAAACATGATCCACAAAGCATTATAGAAAATGTTGAAGTTTATATCACATGGGGTCACCCATTCTTTTCATCCCTGAAAAGAAGACAAAAGTAGAATTGATCATTGAAATTGCTACACCCAGTGATTACAGTGCGTTATGTACAGATATGGGCATAAAATCATAAAATACCATGATTTGCAGGCAGAAACAAAGGCATTGTGGAAGAAGGATACCCAGACTCTGGACACGCTGAACACCAAGTTTTTAATACAAATGAATTTAAAAAGTTTAAAAAAATGCAAAGCTTTCAAGTAAAAATCCTTCTTCAGTGCAAGAATAAAATTCAACCAAACAACTTACGTTATAAAGATTTAAAATCATATGTGACACGGCCACCAATCATAATACATTAACAATTAATCAAGCCCTAATTTTGTATATAGGAATTGTTCAGCTATGAAACAAAGACTTTGTTTTAAAGATTTGAAACAGGGTGATTACAAAGTAGCAACAGGCAAATACAGCACTTACTCATGTTATAATTGTAGTTGTAAATCTGTTGAAGTTGGAAACGTTTTTAGACATCCCAAAATAGGAAAAGATTATGTTTTTCAATGTCATGCTACCTGTAGCATTATAAATATAGTATATTTGGTAACTTGCAATAAATGTAATGCTTTTTATGTCGGCAAATGCAATTGTAGGTTGAAAGACTGTATTACTGAGCATAAATCTGAAATACAGAAAAATGTGTCATTGAATGTGTTAGCGAAACATACAATGTAATGTGGTCTGAATCATGAATTTAAGTTTAAAGTAATAAATGTAATATTTAAAAATGTCAGAGGGAGCAACATTAATAATAGGTTGGAGGTTAGTAAATATAACTGGATATTAAGTTTTCAGGCCGATTTAGAACCAGGAATGAATTCCACAGTAAGCATTAAACTAATATTACTGAAGAGGCAAAAGCAATATAAATAATGTATGATTTTAATTTTATCAATTTTATTTTTTAATTGTTAATGTGTTATGATTGGTGGCTGTTTCACATGATATGATTTTAAATATTTATAATGTAAGTTGTTTGGCTTGAATTTTATTCTTGCACTGAAGAAGGGTTTTTACCTGAAAGCATTGCATTTTTTTTGTTATTTTTTTAATTATTTTGTATTAAAAACTTGATGTTTGGCATTTTCAGAGTCTGAGTTTTTTGGATTTTGCTGTTTTTTTGTACTATGGACAGTATATTATCCATTGTTTTTTTTTGGGGGGGGGGGGTTGTCTTTGAAGAAGGATACCCAGACAGTTCCAAAAGTAGTAGGGGCAATGGGTCTCATAAAACAAATTTACAGTCATTTTGACTAACACCAAAGATTGAAACAATACAAATTTCATGAACTTTAAGCATACCCCGACTTAAGGAATGGGTTCCATTCCTGTCATGGTACTAGAAACACAAAAGATTTGGAGATATTAAACCAGGACAAGCTACATTAGACTTTTCATACACATAAGACTTGTTTAAACAAGCTACATAAGACTTGTTACATATTTGACAAGGTCAGTGTTAATGTTAGACTCATAAAGTGCATGCATATGGGAAGCCATTGGTGATAAGTATGCCAGAAAAATGTGGGCACATGCTTTTCTTACTATGTGACTAACTAGCTGCCAGAATTAGACAGAGATACGTGTATAATGAATGCAGAGTTACAGACTAAGGTGGACTGGATGCCACATTGCTCAGCATTTTAGAACAGCACAAAATACAGGCACTGCTCTGCGTGAGAAAGTATCTGAATGTGAATGAGTATCTTTTGCATCCTATATGCAGATATTCAGTAGGAAGTTTGTGGGGCAGGCAGGGTACCGGCATCTAAACACATATCAGCATTACATATTATTAGGAAGTGCTTCATAGTTTCTCTGATCAACTCATTGATGTTTAACCAGAAGAACCAGAATGGTTTGACTGAGTTGCAGTGTAAAATAAAAAAAAGCAGTTCTTTGATGAACCCACCTCCCATGAGTAAACGCCTGAAAATCTGCAACTGCCCACAATTGGTTGCATTAATTTTATGACAGTAATAATACCTTTTTCTTCTGCAGAGACCTTAGCATACACAATTCTCCTGCTAGTTAACGTAGCCATACTTTATAACAATTTAGTCCTAAGTGGATGATTGTGATTAGGGATAGGATTAGGAACATACTTAAAACAAACACTTCTTAACTGTTTAGATGTATAATTTTTCAATCCTGTCAATGTAACAGTTAACAAATCATAATAAATACACACCTGTCATAAAGCTGTTCTGTAAGGATAAATGTAACAGCTGGTAGTTGGCTAGAGTAAATCTGTGGTTATGTTGTAGTGCTTGCATCATATAAACATTTAACAGCTTTCGTTTACATCACAACATTAGTTAAGAGCTTTAATTTTCTACTCTACTGATGGATGAAGATTGATTTTTCAAGTGTTGATTGCCTGAGACTCAAGGCACTGAAGATCGGTGCTTCTGCACAGAAAATCATTGGCAGGAAAATGTGCTGGCAGAGATGCCTTTTTGGAGTAATTTTCTCCTTATTCAAGTTTGTGTGACACACCATTGGTATATATGTTTGGGGAGGTGGTCTATTTTCGAGGAGTAGCATTTGAGGAATCTGATCCTTGGCAGATTGTGCTTCGAGTCATAGTGGAGCCTTTAATTTACATTGATGTTGATGCTGGAAATGCCACACACTAAATACATTGACAGGAATTTTCTCCCAAAGAAAAACAGTTTACTTCTTTTTTTTTACATTATTATATAAGGTGATCCACACAGTGAAAAAGAATACCAAACTATTAATGGCTTTGCGTGTTTGATGGCCAACTAAAATTATCTCGCGTTATTGCAAAGAAGCAATTTTAATTATGTAGCAAATCTTCAAAGCTGTAACCACAGTAAGCAAAATCTTCTGGCATCTTGGTCAAAATATCTATGAAGGGGATAATCCTCTGAAGAAAATAAATGCAAGCAAACAACACATGAGGGTGACTACTCTCCATATTAGCTGCATAATTAAAATAAAAAGTGAACTGAAAATAAAACCATAGGAAACTTAAGACAGTGAATGTTATCCTTTCTAATTAAAACTTTCATTGAGAGTCAAACCTCAAATCTGTAACTGTTGTGGTTAAGTCCCAGCTCTTTATTTATAACCCCTATATTAAACCACAGTAAGAAAATTCTTGTTATCTTGGCCAAAAATATCTGTGAAGGGGATAATCCCCTGAAGGAAATAAATGCAACCAAATGAGAAGTAAAAGCGAATCCTCTTAGTATGAGGTACATAATTAAAAGACAAAAAAAAATGAACTGAGAACAAACCACAAAAAAATTAAGATAAAGAATGTTATCCACTCTAATTAAAACTTTCAGTAAGAGTCAAACTAAAAGTAAGTACATTGACAACATTTCACATGTAGTACATTTCACTGGCAGAAATAAGAAATACTTAAAATAATGTGCTTTTTGTTCATTAAAGTTAATGTAAAACTGTGACATTTCATTGCTCATTTAGTAAGATAATGCAGTAGTATGTAGTAACAAAACATCAAAATAGGTATTGTAATGTGTGATTTAAATGTTTCTAAATTCAATTTTAAGAATTTAATTATAATTACTTATAGGCGTTCTCAAGTGTTAATCTGGATGTAAGCTGCGATAAGGCAGGCTGAAACGTCACCTACAGTCTCATACAAGCTGGCTGCAAAAGTCATATCACCTGCCCAAATAAACAACGCTTCAGTTTACAGCAGTTGTGGCTGTTCAGTCCCCTTATTTTTGCCTTGGGAAAGAAGGTATCATGAGTGAAAATAAAATGTGCTTCTGTTTTTAGAAGCAAGTTATACCTGCAGTGTCTTTTGCAAAGTGTATCAGGTTTAATGTGATGACATAATGCAAAGTGCAGGGTAACTGAATTAGAAAATGTTGTGTCATAGTTGTGCACAGATAGTCAGTCATACATTCCTTGACCATTCCTTGATTACCACTATAGTCTGATCTATTCTGACCTGATTATACTGACACCAAGTGCATAGATCAAGGAATTTAATGGAATAAGTGAACACACACACGCACGCCACACACACACACACACACACACACACACACACACACACACACACACACACACACACGCACGCCACACACATACACACACACACACACACACACACACTGAAGATAAAAAAAGCTTTTTTGCATTCTGTTTGTATCAGAGTTTACATTACTTGCAAGTATATATGTCTTTATTTCACGTTAATAAAGTTAGGCTCCCCAAATAGTTATTCTTGAGCAATAAACTATTAAAATGTCTGGATACCAGAATAGCTCCAGTTATTTCCCCTTACAGAACGTGATTCTAAGGAGGAAAATTAATGTAACTGCTAAAAGTAGCTTGACTTCTGACACTTGCCAGAGTATGTGGAGATTATCACCAGATTTACTTCTCAGGCTAGATTGCATGTAAATAAATGTTATAATATGTTCAGTAATTGCTATTCGTGCATGAAGTCTCTGTATTAATTATTTAGTATTGCAACTTTTAACTTTAGGTACTCAACTGTTTCATGTATCTGCTTCAAAGCTGCATCACACACAGGTGTTTTGTTTCCCCTCTAAATCTGTTTATTTGTTTACTATGCATCAAAACAGTGTGTTCAAGAGTGGGGTTGCAGAGGTGTGGCCAAGATGGTGGAAGGCTAACAGCACTTTTTCTTAGCTCTGATATCTTACTTATATTTCTTACAGGAAATATTAGTTACCTGTTGTAGCTGACAGATTATTTTTAAAGCTTACCTGTTATTGAAGTATTTGGAAGACTACATTTGGTTTGTATTCCTATATTATCTTAAAGTTCCTGTCAAATTCAAAGCTGAAAGGACATTCTCATTATATCTCTTCAGAATGAGTTACTCTAAGAATAATGCACAGGACTCTTCAGTTAAAAAGGAATTACAATTACTTTCCAGTACTGAAGATCTTTCAATTAAACTGGATAAAATAGACAGCAAACTAGATTCTTTCAAAGAAAAATTTTCAAAGCCAATGGGATAACTACAATTAACTATAATTATGTAGTGTAAAATTCAAATATCCAGCATGGAGGAGACACTAAATGACTTAAAGTGCAGGGTCACTGAAGAAGAAGAACATTAAATTGAGTTTTTATTAAAACAAAATACTGCTCTACTGAACACACTAGATGACCTTGAAAAGAGGTCCAGAAGGAATAATCTACTCATTTATGGACCTCCTGAGAAGACCGAAGGTGACAATATGGTTATTTTTTTAACATCTTGGCTCCCTAATGTTTTGAATCTAAAAGAATCTCTCTCATATGGAATTGAGAGAGCTGACAGGTCATTAACTGTCCCTTCATCTTCTTATAAACCAAATACTAATCCAAGGGCCACAATTGTTATATTTATTTTCCAGTCAAGACAAAGAACTAGTATTGAAAATTACATGGACAAATGCACTGATTAAATACAAAGGCTCTTTAATAAGATTTGACGATGACTATTCATCTACAGTTGTTATAAAAAGAAAATAATTTTTCCTTTAATAAAAGAACTGAAGAAAAAAAACAAATCAAGGTACATTTACTGCTTCCAGCTAGACTGAAGGTTGTTTTGTTTGATGGTTATCAAAACTTTTCACTCTTTAGACAATGCTGTCTCCTATTTAATGCCTAATAACATTTTAGACTAGGTAGAAGGAATAGATTGGACCAGTACCTCCCTTAAAGAGACAAGCAGGGATAAGTAAATGGAAAACTATGGCTCAAAATAAGAAGAAACTAAAAGACAAATGATTTTATAGCACCTCCTGGAAGTGTACAAACCCATACGTACTCCAGGTAAACATCTGTTATCTTTCTCCCTAGCACGACTATGGAATTCCCTTCCTCCTCACATTTGAACTACCAACAACCATTCCACCTTTAAGACCTTGCACCATTCCCATTTCTCTTCTCACTGGGAATGCTCCTGTTTTCACCCCACCTGACTCCCTCCACTGCACCCCTACTCTCATAGGTACATAGGTTCATACTAGGCTATCTGCCCTGGGGCATTTATAAGCCTAGCCCGATTGTGTTTGGCTTACGCCACCCCGTGATTTGAGTATACTGTGCCCTTTTTAAAGTTTAGTTTACTGTGCCTCTGTCTAATAGTGACACGGAAGTAATCCCCGGGACAAACCTACGATCCCCCATCCACTCATCAAGATTCTTCTTGAAGAGAGTCAGTGAGGTGCTCTGCCTAACATGAATTGGAATTCTATTCCAGAGTGAAGGGAGCCTCTGGGTTATGAATCTGTCCCTCCAGCGTGTTCTGTTTATTTCTGTGCTGAGGTTCAAGTCCCTCGAGCGCATGGCTCTAAGGGATTTAGATTTACTGAGGTGGAGCATGTCCATTAATTCTGGGTTGGACATAGCTTTATATGTCGGGCATAGATCGCCTCGAAGTAGGCGGTATGCAACTGAGTAGAGCTGGAGTTTTTTTAACTGAGCAGCATATGGCATCTGTTTGAGTCCCTTGATCCTCCTGGTGAGGTACTTTTGGGGTCTTTCTAATTGCTGCAGGTGTCGGGTAAGGTACATCCCAAAGGGGGCACTGTATTCTATGATGCTCCTGATGAGGGATGAATAAAGTGGCACAATTACCTCTCTTGATCTAGATGTGAATCCTTTCATGATGAGGTGGGCTATGTAGAAGGTCTTTCTAACCACTTTGGCAATGTGGTTGTCAAAGGAGAGATTGCTATCAACTTGGGTCCCCAGATCCCTAATTACTTTCTCTGTACTTAATGGGCTACCACCTATGTGGTAATTTGTGGGCACATTGTTTTTGCCAAAGGGTATGACTATACACTTTTTGGCATTTAGCTTTAGACCATGGCTCTGGCACCAATTATCCGTCTCTGCGAGACCTTTTTGAAGGATGTTTGTGTCAGCTGGAGAGTCGATTATGGCACCCAGTTTGCAGTCATCTGCGAACTTGGTGAGCCATAGTCCTCCCACGTTGGCCTGTACCGCAGAAAAGTAAATACCGAACAAGAGAGGTCCCAGGACAGAACCTTGTGGGATGCCACTTGTGACCGGTTTCGAGTCTGACATGGCTCCAGCAACTCTGACTCTGTGGGTTCTGTCTTTGAGCCAGTTTGCGACCCATCTTGTGACATAGGGGTTTATATTTAGGCTGGATAGCTTATCTATGATGCCCGAGTGGGGTATTGTGTCAAATGCCTTTACGAGGTCCAGATAGGCTATGTGGACTACCTTCCCTTCATCTATGGCCTTGGTGACTGTTTCAAAGAAGTCAACCAGGTTCAAAAGGCAGGATCTGCCCTTGAAGCCAAATTGGGTAGGATCTAGTGTCTGTAGGTCCCCAATGTCTTTGTTTATGAGTTCCATGATGATCCTCTCCATAGCCTTGCAGACTAGGCTAGTCAGCCTTATGGGGTGATAGTTTCCAGGGTCTGCAGAGGCGCCACCTTTGTGGAGTGGAACCACTGTTGCTGTACGCCATTCTTTGGGCACATATTCTGTAGTGAGGCTGAGATTGTACAGCAGTTTTACTTGAGGGATTAGTTCTTCTTGGAGTTCATGTAGGACGCAACCCGGGACGCCATCTGGTCCCATGGAAGCAGTGTTTTTTGCTTTGGAGAGTGCGGCCTTCACCTGAGCATCAGAGATATTTGGGAGGCTGCACTCTTCCGGGATAGATACTTGCTCTTTTGGGGGGGAGGGAGAAGTTTGCACTGAACCTGTCTGCCAGGATATTGGCGATGTCTGTGGGTTCAGTGTATTTTTTGTCGTTTAGAATCAACTCAGAGCAAGTCTGGGAGTTGCATCCCAGGTTCCTAACATAACTGAAAAAAGCCTTATGATTGTCTTTAGTGTCCTGTGCAATTTTTCTCGCGAAGCTGGCCTTGGAGGATTTTATGAGGGATCGTAATTTTTTGCTAGTACTGATCAGAGATGCCTTCCCTTTTAGGGATTTTGCTCTATCATGTAGTAGCTTCCTCCTTCTGTTGTACAGTTTATTTATGGCTGGGGTCCAACAGACTGGACGCCTGCCTTTGGATGATTGGGTCTTGATTTTGTTTGGGATAGCATGATCCATGCATTCCTGGAGATGTCCGTAGAATGCGTTTATATAGGATTCTGCAGTTTGGGCCGTAGTTTCCACTGGCTCTGGGGCCTTGAAGGATTCCACTTCGGTTTTGAGAAGTGTGAAGTTCACTTTTGAGAAGTTTTTCACTGTGGTTTTCTGGACTGGGGGTGGGGTCCTCCTTCATCCTTCTTCTCAACCTAAGACTCGTCTCCACAATTTCTATCCACCTTTTGACTCTTTTGCTACTTTACTTCTCCCCCCTTTTCACCTCACTTACTTAGGAACTTGCAAGGCTTACACTCCAAATTGCCTTATTTTTGATATTTCCTAAATATGCTTTGTTAAAGCACATTCCTCAAATGCTCTTTACTATTTCATGCACTCTTGTTATTGTTATGTCCTTAGAATACACTGTTAGGACACATCCCACAAATGTTTTGTTTTTGCCTTGTTGTTTTTATTTTTAAACTATGTATAAATTACAAACTGTTGATTTTTATTTTTTGAGCTATGTATTAATTGCAAACTGTTGATTTTTCTATTCTAAAACTATACAAGGAGCTTTTCTCCCTGGGCCTCCATTGAAAACTGGCTCATTTTTGGCCCATTGGACTTTCCCGGTAAACAAACTGAAAATAAATAAAATAAATAAATACATTTCTTTCTATAGGAATTTCATGGTAATTAAATATTACTTTCTTTACCTGAGTAACAGTGCATAACATTAAGCTGCATGTTGATATTAATGATGCTTGTTACCAAAAAGTAACGTGAACATAAAGTTATAAGAAAGGTAAATGTCTTATACTTTTTTCCCTTCTCTTTAATCATTATCATTATTTGTTTCAGTATAGAATTCTTTAATATGCAGTAGCAATTTCCCATTATTAGTTAAGTAGCTTTATTATGTGCATAGCAAATAATAAACATTGCATGTTTCTCTGGAAGGTTATGTGACAGGCTATATTTTAATATATTCAGTTTCTGACACACATAACTTGCTTGGGAATTAATAGCAATTCTAAATATTTCCCTTATAAACTTTTAGTTAAATTCTTGTACTACTTTGAATATTTGGATGGGTTTTCAGTAATTACATGAGGAACAAAGTGTGTGCAAGTCCATTTCTCATAAAGCTTTATAATGCAGTTTCTTTAATTTATATGATATTTATTCCTCTCTTCTTCTTTTCTTTTTTTTTTTTTTGCTTTTTTTTGTTTTGTCATTGATAGGTGATCGTGAGATTTTGTGAAAAAGTGAAGTGAAAGCCATAGCTGGGATCTCACATTTGTGTATTTTGAGTTTCTTTTTGGTTTTGTTTTCTTTCCAGCGTGATTGGACTAGTTTAGAGTCATTTTGATTATTATTTAACACTACTTGAGCTAAGCTGTAAAATCGTCACCTGGATTACTTACTTGTTTCTCAGCTTCCTGCCGAGGTCGCAAGCTAAATCCTATGGTTTAAATTTGTTTTTTTTTTTTTTTTGCTGTAAATCCATTGTGAAGCTGTGATATGCTTCATATCAAGCAGGATGGCTTAGAAGTGACGTAATCAGCAAGTGCAATGATCACAAGTTAGCTGTTTTTGTTCCCATTCTTTTTAAAGTGACAGTTACACTACTTATGTAGTATAACTCTGAATAGTAATACCTTATTGATC
Source organism: Protopterus annectens (assembly GCF_019279795.1). Taxonomy (NCBI): domain Eukaryota; kingdom Metazoa; phylum Chordata; order Ceratodontiformes; family Protopteridae; genus Protopterus; species Protopterus annectens. Next base: position 158,005,911 of record NC_056751.1, read on the forward strand.
TAAACTGAACTCGTAACCTTATATAACTATAATATTGTGATGCATAAAAGGGGAAATTTAACAACAACAAAAACAAAACAAAAAAAATCAATCCCAATACAAATAGGCAGGTATAGCCACACCAAAAATATTAATTCCACCAAGGCTTGCAGAAACACCACCTAGTACAATAACAGGATTAGCATTAAAAATGTTTAATCATCTCTTTCATCTACAAAAGACTTCATCAGAATGAATTGTGTAACCACATTCAATCCCTTTTAAACCTAAGTCACCAATAAAACATTCTTTAATTATATAATTATATTTAATTATTGCTAAAACAGCATGTAAAAAAAGCAAAAATGCAATTATTAGAAAACATTAGGAAATTTATGTAAACCAACTGCAGTAGTTGAATTGAGTAAGATGTTAATAAAAGGTTGTATTAAATTATATTTATAGGATATATTTAAAGGACAATGTATAAGGGTGGCACAAATGTCATCTAAATTAGAGGTGACGGAAAAGGAAATTGAATTTATTACTAGTATGTTTGCCAATAGAGGGTATCCCAGATGGTTATTAAATGATGTTTCTAAATATGTAAAAAAGGAATGGGGTAAAAAGTATCCTCCCATATTGGGTATTGAAATGAATTATATTAAAGTAATGGATGCCTTAAGTGATAGCAGTCCTTTTAATTGAGTATGCACTTTGACGTATTCACCATATGTCAATGAAATTAAAAGTATTATTAGAAGACATTGGAACACATTAATAGTGGATGATGAAGTTAAAGAGGTAGAGGGTGTAAAACCTAGTTTTGTGCATAAGATGGGTATGAATATTAAAAAATTTTGCAACAAGGTACAGCAGATATAATAAGTAGTAATAAAAATGGAGCCACTAGAAGATGTGGGTCATGCAACCAGTGTTCAGTCATTAATGAGAACGAAGGATGTAGATTGGATGATATAAGTAAGACTTATGTAAAATTTAAGAGGGGTAATTGTAATACTAGGAATATTATTTATCTGGCAAAATGCTTATCATGTTCAGCCTTTTATATAGGTAAGACGGAAAGACAATTCCGCAAACGTATATATGATCACTTGTATAAAATAAAGGCCAAAGATACAAAGAATGCACTTTATAGGCACATTAATAAACAAGGTGAAAAACATAGTTTTAAGTTTGTTATAATAGGTCAGGTTAATAGCTCTACCAGTGGAGGAAATTTTAAAGCTATGTTAAGTAAAAGGGAGAGCATCTGGCAGATACGGACTGACGCAACCAGAGAACCAGTAATAAATGAGTATATATATCCATCAAACCTTTTTTGATATTGCAATAAATTTATCACATATGATTTCATACATAATAATATTTTAGTGAAAAGTTGTGTGATTATATTTGTATTATTGATAGAAGTACGTACCATTGAACGACAATTCACATAGTTTTTAAGGTGGCGTAGTATTTGTTTGTATATAAAGATGTATATTAATATAGAGTCTGTTGACATTTTTAGAAGGAAAAAAAAAATATATATATATATATATATATATATATATATATATATATATATATATTATATATATGTATGTTTTTATTTCCATATCAATATATTGTCATTTTTACTTAAAAAGTTTTTATAGTAGATTGAGTTATGATATATGAAATTGAATTGCTAGCAATTTGTTTTTAAATTATGTCATGAGAAACATCATAGAATTAGAGGCACTTGCACTTTAAATTTGGGAAAGGAAACTTGGTGCCAAAAAGTTTTTAAATGAATGAATTGTAATAGTGTTTATTGTTCTGAAGAAGTCTGCGTACAGCAGATGAAAGCGCTTAACTTATTTTGTTATTAACTATCAAATTTGGATGTTTGGATATTAAAACTTTTCTCTTGTTCAAGCCGTGGTCATCTCGCTACTTTTTTTTAGCATAGCTGACGGTGGGTTGCCGTCTGTTTCTTGAAATTCAGGTGTCGGTTATCGATTGAGGTATGAGTTTTATATAATAAGAACATTTTAAGTAAAATAAATTAATTTATTGATAAATTGAATAGGTTTGTCTGTACTATGGAAGACAGATATTTCTTAATTACATCAATCATATTTCCAGAATTGTTATATTTTATACAGGCCTTTTCTCTTCCCCCCTCCAAATCTATTTTACATCAATTTAATAAATTAATATTAAAATTTGTGTGGTTCCCTAGTAAACCAAAAATATCATTAAATCATCATTTAGAAGAATGTGAAACAGATGAAATTAATCATCCAGACACTGAAATGTATGCTTTACCATCTACGATTAAACAATATCTTTATGGTTAAATACATCCTATCCTGCTAGATGGAAGCAATTTCATGAATGTATCTGGTTAGAATTAAGTCATTCATCAATGTTATAATAAACAAAATCTGTGCTTAATAATTTCCATTGGTTGGTAAGACAGTTTATTTTAGGAAACAAGAACAAACTTATGTTACCTCTGTGTATAACTAATACAGTAACCACTTTTAGAATCTTTTTAACAAAAATCCAGATATTAAGGTTTGGTCGTTTTTACTTTATCCTGTTGTCTGCACACAGAGTAATATCAATTCATTTGATGACCCCAAAATGAATATACTAAGGGAAAAGCATTTAATATATTGGTATCATATGATAGATTATGCAAAACCTCTCACCATGAATCAGATTTTGACTAAATATAACATAGAAAGTGATGTGGTTAACTATACAAGATTTAAGTTATATTGCAAGTCATTTAGATGCAATGCATCCAACATTAAGGTAAACTGTTTCTAAGTTAATAGAAGTTATGATTGTTATAGGTACAAGGAAAAGACTATTTCTCCAAAATATGGAAAATAATTTAACATTCAAAAATCTATCATAAAGACAATTTCTTGGATTGCTACAAATCAATTAATAAACTATCTCCCAACAAAAGTGATAAAAAAACTTATTCTAGTCTCATCAAAACAATCTTCCCTCTCCCTCCAATGGAAACTGTTTTCTTGGAAATTTATTCACAGAATTTATATTACACCACATAAAACAGAACTAACGTATAGTCAGAATAATAGCTGTTAGAGATGTAAGTTAAAATTGAAAGCTAACTGCCAACATATATTTTCTGAATGTAATTTGCTCAGAACTTATTAGGACAAACTGAATTATTTTGTGCAGATTGTGTTTAATGATAAATTTCAACTGACAAAATTGTTGAGCTTGTTTAATTCCCTTAAACCAAAATGTGTTCCTAGATAAAAATATTCTCTCTTCTGGACTCTTTTTGCTATTGCTTACAAGATAATAACCGCGAATTGGAAGAGTGGCACTTTTCCTCCATTCATAGAATTCAAGAACTTGACATTAATAATTTTGAGATTGGAAATCGATACAGTCAAGATGAGAACTGAAAGAATTACATTGTACTACAACTATTGGTTAAAAGTGGTGGAGATTTTGGAGAAAATAGACTGTAATACAGTATAATTTAGATTGCTACTGTGTAGAATTATATTTGGTCATATGGTTAGACACCTTTGTAAATAGTTTTGTTTTGGTTTGTTGTTCTGATGTTTTTATTTAAAATTTCTTTTCTTATATTCTATGTAATTATGTGTTTTTATTTTATGTTATAAAATATTACTTGCATTTTTAAAATTCTGTAAAATTATCTTAGTGAAAAAGAGAGGGGTTGCATTTCATTCTCAATCATTTGCTGTCTGAAGCTAAATTAAACTATATAAGGACATGACGATTTGTAATGTACAGAAATGAATCAGTAATTGATGGTTTAGCATATGTACAAGTAGCAGCTTTTTCACATTAATACCAAACTATTGTTTTCTGTTTGCAAAAATCCACAGGAAAAAAACAGTTTGTTTGCAGATGCCTTGCAAGTGCTATTTCAAAGGAAATGGTAGGGAATACAGAGGTGAATACTGAAATGTACTCAAGAAAACATTCATTAAAGCAGTTGGAAAGGAACCCGATGGCATGTCTACAAGTCTTAGGATGCAAGTGTTTGTAAAACTAAGGGGACTGTGGTTACTGTTACATTAGATTGATAGATGTTATAAAATGTATTCACCAAACCAAGACCTCTGCAAGGATGGCAAGTGCACAGGCTCAAAAAGCAATATCAAAAAACACTAACAGCCAGCACTCAACTGGAGCAAATATCTTATTTTAATGTACAACAACAGACTGGTTTCGGCCCACAGGCCTTTTTGAATGTAAAACACATCAGTACATCTCATATGTTATATATCCAAACATAGTATAATAATTAAATCCCATTAAACAATTATTACAAATGCTCAAAACAATCCCCTCAATTTCACTATCCAAGATTTTTCCTTTTTGTTCAAAACATTGTGCCAACCACTTTTCATTGATCCGTGTCCCAACACTCTACCAATAATAATAAATTTAAACACCACTGTCTTGTGTATGATAGTATGTTTATATAAGGCATTAGCCAGATATTTATTTCTAATGCTACTTAGATGTTCTGAAATTCGCAATGTTGCCGGGCGGCCACGGTGGTGCAATGGTTAGTGTTGCCACCTCACAGCAAGAGGTTCTCTGGTTCGATCTTCAGCTGGGGTGCCTTCTGTGCGGAGTCTGCATGTCCCCCCTGTGGTCGTGTGGGTTTCCTCCAAGTGCTCCGGTTTCCTCCCACATCCCAAAAACATGCTGTAGGTGGATTAGACACTCTAAATGGGCCCTAGGTGTGAGTGTGTGCATGTGTGTGCCTTCTGTGGAAGGTTGGGCGCCGGGCTGGCAACTTGACACCGTAAAACTCCACTGCCAATCAAGAGCAGACAAGTGATCTGCTGTGGTGACCCCTAACCGGGAAAAGCCGAAAGAAGAAGAAGAATGGTCTGGAAGATTGACCTACATAAAAGGCTGTGCAAGAGCAGATAGCCAGATATATAGCCCAATCACTATTACAATTGCCAAACATTCTAATAGAAAACCCCCTGGATGTATTCTTACTTGAGAATTCCTTAGTTGAACATATGAATTTACAAAAAGAGCAATGGCCACAGGGGTAACAACCCACCACTTGTGTGCCATCTATATATAGTTTGTACAGAATTTATAGAGGGTAAAAAATGTTTATAATGGCTAAAGTAACTACTTAAACCTTTTCCTTTCCGAAAAGAAAATGAACATCTCTGACCTAACAATTCACACAGCCTGTCATCTGTTAATAAAATGTCCCAGTGTTGTTGTATCATATCTAAAAATAGGTTCATAGGTTGGTACTGAGCTATTTGCCTGAAGGCATATATTAGCCCAGCCACGTTGTGCGGTATTCACCACCCCTTTAGTAGTTCCCTAGTCCCTTGTACTAGCAGCTAGTACCCTTGGCCCCTGTCTAGTAGTGCTGTTGGTGTGATCCCTGGTATGAACTTTCTGTTACCCCTCCACTCATCAAGGTTCCTCTTGAAGAGTGATAGTGAGGGGCTCTGTCTTATGTAGATTGGGATCCTGTTCCATAGTAAGGGAAGTCTCTGCGAAGGGAATCTATCCCTCCAGCATGTTCTATTCATTGTTGTGTTGAGGTTTATATCCCCTAGAGCGTGTAGCTCGAGTAGATTTGGTTTTGCTAAGATGGAGCATGTTCAACAATTCTGGATTGGACATGGCTCTGTACGTTAGACAGAGATCGCCTCTGAGAAAGTGGTATGCAACAGACAACAGTCTTAGCTTTTTCAATCGTGCTGCATAGGGCAACTATTTGAGGCCAGTAATTCTCTTGGTTAGGTACCTCTGTGGTCTCTCCAGCTGCTGGAGATGTCTAGCCAGGTACATTCCAATTGGTGCATTGTACTCAATAATGGGTCTGATGAGGGAAGAGTAGAGGGGCACCATTACATCCTTAGATCTTGATGCGAACCCTTTCATGATCATATGGGTCACATAGAAGGATTTTCTAACCACTTTGGCAACATGTTTATCAAAGGAAAGCTGGCTATCTACTTGGGTCCCTAGATCCCTTATTTCTTCTTCAGATTTCAGGGGATTACCTCCTATGTTGTAGTTTGCGGGTACTCTGTTTTTTCCAAAGGGGATTACTACGCATTTTTTGCATTTAGCTTGAGACCATGGCTTTGACACCATGCATCAGTCTCATTTAGGCCCTTCTGGAGGATCTCCATGTCGGCCGGAGACTCTGTTATAGCACCCAGTTTGCAGTCATCTGCAAACTTAGTCAGCCACAGCCCTTCTGTGCTTGCCTGTACTTCTGAGAAGTATATGCCAAACAGGAGGGGCCCCAGGACAGAGCCCTGAGGCACACCACTCACACTGGTCTGGATTCGGACATAGATCCCGCTACTCTTACTTTATGGGATCTGTCTGAGAGCCAGTTTGCTATGAGTGTTCCTACCATAAGTGGTAGTGAATCCGATTTTGTTGCTAGAGCTAGGGCCATGATTTTTATACTTCAGTAGCTCTCTTCTTGAATATGATTGTACCTCCCTACTAGTCTGCCTAACATGTACCAATGGATAGCATCATTCAACAAAATGACCTATAAGATCATTATCAAAATGTATATATTCTTCAGTATTAGAACATATTCTGTGCATTCTCATAAACTGTGATTTTAAGTATATTTGCTGTAATATGTTTAGGATGACAACTGGATGCTTGGAGTAAAGTATTTGAATGATGGGGTTTTCTATATAATGTACTAGACAAAGTATCATCAGATAGTTTAGAAACTTTGACATCTAAAAAAGAAATAAATGTAACATCATAGTTTACTGTAAACCTGATGCCCCACTTGTTTTCATTCAAATATTGGATGAATTCCTATAAATATACCACGTCCGACTTCCACACCATCCAGCAGTCATCCAAAAATCTACGCCAGATGTCAATTTCTTCAAGAAAAATATTGTGATGTATATCATATATTATTATCTGTTCCAAATGCCCCATAAAGAGGTCAGCATAGATGGGTGCAAACGATGCACCCATCGCTGTAGCCCTCAATTGCAGAAAACATTTAGTATTGAAGAAGAAAACATTTTTAGATAGCACATGCTCCGTTAAGCATAGCAGAAATGTATTGAAACCAGGGCTGTATAAGGACATCCTGTTTAGCCAATATTCTAAAGCACACAAACCAGCCCAATCAGGAATGCTAGTATATAAAGACGTAACATGTAATGTACATAGTAACCAGTGGGACTCTGTCAAAAGATTTTAATACTCTTAACATATACTGGAAGAATCACACAGATAAAAGTAAGCAAAAAGGTTTATTTTACATGCATGGAGACATGCTACAAAGTACATGGTATGTCAGCAGTCTAATTTCTGTACACTTTACATGGGTTTTTATACCCTCTTCTTCACGTACACAGCAGCTGGTTACTAGACAAGGAATTTCAGTCAAGGCTATAAATTCACATACTGGAGCCTTAGATGGTCAGAGGTGAGACACAAGATAAGCTTGTGCCTGGACCAAGGTAGCATCTGTGCATTCCTCTTTGGTCAGCAAATTCTTTACAAGAAAAACAGCTTATTTTAACTTGCTTCTTTGCTTGCAGTGCAATTTCACATTTTAACCCTTACTATACATGATACAAAGATGTTGAACACAAAGATTCTTACTACATTTCCCCCCTTACAACACTTTGTATCACCAGTAATACATTTTATTCATACAGTTTTTTGCATGACTCATGTTCTGTATATTCAGAATAATAAGCTTTAGTTGCATTGGCAGACAATACACTTGATATTATCATTCGGATGCAAGGAATGCAGCAACAACCCAACAGTAGGAATATAATGGCACCAACACATATAGCAATTAAGATATTCATAAGTACTGTTCCCCAATTTCCAAACCAATTTTGGAAAAAGTCAGTTAATGGATTCTGTCCTGGTTTTGTAAGTTCAGAAACTTGTTGTAGGATCTCTAGATGACTGTCAATATCATGTTCGTTATCTGGGATGAACGAACAACACTCCTCCTGGATAAGAGCACAAGTACCTCCTTTCGCCACTAGGGTGAAATCGAGCGCCATACGATTCTGCAATACTACAGTCCTCATTGCAGTTAACTCATCCGTCACCAATTCTAGCGCAGAAAAAGTTGCATTGCTCAGAGTTTCTAACAGTTTTGACAGTTTTCTGAGCTCTCAAATGGATTTTACTGTCCCATACGCTGGAAGAATACCAGCCCAGGAAATAACATCATCACCCAAGTCCATGTGTGATAGCCCCTTGCTGCTACTATGGGCCAAATCGTGGTGATAGATCCAGGATGCATCAATGTTATCTACGGGATTAACAGGTTTATTAACAGCACGTACATTTCGTATTTTACCTTGGGGAAGAGAAAATGTATGTCTTATAGCTGGTGCTAAATAACCCAAAAAGCAACTGCCTGACCAATTCCTTGGTAACCATTTGTATGCTTTTCTACCACAGATAAAATAACAATCATTTACTTTAAGTGTAATATTGACTGGAACAGAGTGATTTCCTTTGTCTTGCAGCCCTTTAAACAACAGATCATACTCAGATAACATTTTTTCAAAGAAACTTGTGTCATTAATAAGCCCAGTACTATTAACAAGCACTTTTATAGGCTTGAAACTCATTGCACAGTGCCCATCTATTGTACAGTTATGAATTATGGTTACATTACACTGACTCCATCCAACTTTAATCTTGCCCATTCTTTGGAAGCATACAGTTCCATTCTGGCAACCCATGAGGGGTAATGCTATTTTGTCCTTTAAGGCTACCTTTGAAGTTTCAAATAGTAAATTAGTTCATGTATCATTTGCCCCCAAAGGGACTGTACCTAACATTAGACCACCATGTACAGTAGGGATAGCCGTGCATATCCAACAATTTGAAACATTAAAAGATAGAGCATATGCATACTTAATAGCTTGGTATGTATTAAAAGGCGGATGCCAGGCCGTATTCTCATCTCTCTTTACTTGGCTAGTCTTGTTTGAAAATAAAAACGGCCAAAACAGAAAAGTAACAATCACACTTATTAACAACAAAATTATTTTGGAATGCTTTTGTGGGAAGGGCTGCTCCCTTCCAGTATTTTTCTGCATTGCTACAATAGTCAGATATTCATACAAAAGATTACTACTAATCAGTGTTCCTCAGGGGAACTCAAGTTTTTGTCCAGTTCAAACTGTTTTACCAGTTTACAGTGTGTCAGATGAATCCGCAATGTTCTTTCTTTTATTCGGACTGCTGTAGGTGTAGCTATCAAAACCTGGTATGGACCTTCCCACTTAGGCGAGGCCCAGTTTTTCCTCTTGACAATTTTAATCTAGACCCAATTTCCTGGTTCCACTTCCAGGATCCTGTTGTTCTTCTGATCTGAAAAACAATCATTCGTTAAAGAAGTGTTAGTTCTGGTCAGCATTTTCCTCATGTAATCTGCTATCTCTTCACCCCCCTCACGTTCCGCAGGCAAAAGATTTTGCCACTGCGGGACGTAATAAGGTCTCCCGTATAATAGTTCAAATGGTGTGACCCCTTTTGAGGTGGGAGTGGTATGCATGGACAGGAGTGCCAGAGGTAAGCAGTTTATCCAAGACTGATGCGTCTCGGCCATGAGTTTACGTAACTTGCCTTTGAGAATGCCATTATGGCGTTCAACCAACCCTGCTACTGTGTGTGGTAGGCACAATGGTGTTTTAACTCAATCTGAAAAACGGCGGCCAGCTTTTGAATAACTTGGTTTACGAAATGTGTGCCATTATCAGAATAGATGCGTGTAGGTAGCCCAAAATGAGGGATAATGTTATTTGTAAGGGCCTTGACTACCAACAGTGCATCTGGGTGTGCTACAGGAAAAGCTTCAACCCATTTTGTAAAAGCGTCAATAATGACTAACACAAATCGCTTCTGTTGAACAGGAGTTAGTTCAATAAAATCCATACAGATTGTGTGAAATGGATACGGAGGCAGCGGGAAAGCGTCTGGGGTGATCCGCACCCCACCACCATGGTATCGTGCACAAAGCAGGCACGATAAACAAAATCGTTTAGCGTATGCTATAAAGCCTTGGGCATCTGAAATGATATTCAAAAATTCAGTGGTGTCCTTTATTCTAGCTCTCACTCCTGCTAACAATGGCTTTAAATAAACAGTCAAATAGACAGACAAAGGTTCAGTTCATATCTCCCAGCTGTTCCGAATTACTCAGTTCTTACCAAGTTTTGGGGTCCAAATAATGGGGTGGCACGATTCCCAAGTGGCACCCCTTCATTTCTGATTTTTTCTTTAGTTTTTTCACTTTGTTTTTATTTTTTGCGCTTTAGCTGACGTCATCGTGTGCGCGATGACGTCAGCTCGTCAGGGCTATCAGCCTGTCCTTATTGAGCTCACGGCACACATATTTCCAGGTTTCCAGCTGGTTCAAATGCTTTGCAAGTGGGAACGAACCAGCCGGAAAGGAAGGCTCATTTTATTTAGAAGGCTTGAACAGACTATGCTCAGCAAGGATTTATTTAGAAGGGCTCGTCTCTTAGAAGGCTCGAATGGAACGAACGGACTTTATGTAAAGGGTATTGCTCGTGCTCGGCTGTTAGAAGGTATGATACCCATCTGCAGGGAAAGAATCAAGATGAAAGGTTTGATTATTTTAACACAGTTCACAGGTGGTTTAAACTGCAGCTAAGGATTAATGAGCTTACAGATATAGTCAGACTAAGGGCAAGCTATGACCAGCTTACTGTTTTGAAAAGGTAGCATTAACATATCTATGACCTTAACCATTTCAGTTTCACAAGTCATCAGCTTTTTGACAATGGGAGGTAAGCTGGGACTTTATGTAGAGGATATTGCTCGGCTGTTAGAAGGTAAGCTGAAAGTGTGTGTGTGTGTGTGTGTGTGTGTGTGTGTGTGTGTGTGTGTGTGTGTGTGTGTGTGTGTGTGTGTGTTTATCTGTAGCCTTGTGTGAATGTAATGGACTGGCTGGCAGTCTCTCCAGAATTAGTTCTCTGCCTTGTATCCTACTGAGTGGAGTAATACATTCCTGCTCCCCAGCAGCCTTTGATATGATAAAGTGAATATCACAGAAGGGATGAATGAATGTCATAACTGACTTATTCGTATGCATAACGATATGATTACTTATGTAATGCATCAAGCTCTTGATGCCTTTTCTTTACTCTATAGTTTTTTCTCAGGAAAGTGTATAATATTCATGAAGAAGGTTTTTGGTTTGATATATAGCACTGCAGCCTAGTGGTTAAAGCAAATGCTGTAAAGCTGAAAATGTGTGTTTCTATCCTTAAGTCTGAACACAAATAGTTTCTGACTGAGAAAAACATTTGTCATTTCTGTGCAGCTACTGTTTCAGTAGTATTTCAGCAAGAATTTCTGGTTTCTATCAGATTCTTAGCACTGTTCTTATTCTCATATAGCTGTATCTTATATGCTGCAAAGAATAACATTTTACTTTTTATTGACTGTAATTATGTGCTTCAGTGCGTGTGTGTGTGTGTGTGTGTGTGTGTGTGTGTGTGTGTGTCTGTGTGTGTGTGTGAGAGTGCCCCCATTATAATACACCTGGTGGCTTGAAGTACACAAGCTGAAACCCTGTACCTTGGGTATAGGGTAAAAAGAGCCTAATGACCCTAGCCACCACCACTTGTGAATTTCTGCCATATTTATTGATCTGTTCCATATAAAATCTGTGGTTTTCAGGATGTTTGTAACAAATCACTGAAGGCTGAATTCATTAAATAATGACAGGCATTTGAATTTCAGACTTCATATTCTTCAGACAGTAAATTACAACAAAGCCTTTTATTCTAGCAACTTTCTAAGTTTATAAGATCAGTATTTGAAAATTGTCCCTATTATGGGGCTGTATTCCCCCATTATTGGTTTGTCCAGGTTTTTTGTGCTAAGATTTGAGGGCTATGGTGAGAAGTGAGAACTGATCTGAATTCTGTATCCCCCCATTATTGGCTTTGTCCAGGTTTTTTGTGCTAAGAGGTTAAGAACTATGGTGAGAAGTGAGAACTGAATTCACTAAGTTATAGCCATTTAAGTTTCAGTCTTCCTGTATTTTGGGAAACAACTTGGGGATTTGGCATAGTGGTATGTTGTTCTGACTGTAGTGCACAGGGTCCTGTGTTGAAGACTTGCCAGTGAAATGCATGGTGGTAACACAACATTTTATTCTAGCAACTGTCCAAAATTATACAAGTAATGTTTAAATGTGTCCCTGTTTTTTAGCCTTTTGTCCCCCTCTCAAAAAATGTTATTGAAAATAAGTGCAAGAAGCTGTGCAAGATGCCTATGCCTTACACTACTGTCATTCTATTTATATATGTATGTATATGTGTGTGTGTGTGTGTGTGTGTGTGTGTGTGTGTGTGTGTGTGTGTGTGTGTGTGTAATATATATATATATATATATATATATATATATATATATATATATATATATATTGCGCATTGTGCTGTAAAGTGTAAAAAAAATCCAAATAATCATTGTAAAAGTAAAGCAGTATGTATGCACACATTAGTGTTTATGGTAAATGGAGCGAAATATCCAGGTAATGGGACATTGGAATAGCTGCAGGGAGACTCTGGTGCCATATTTTGGTTGTCTGTTCTTCAGTTTGCATTTGAAAATTTGTATCCCACAATTCCATTGGAGTGGGCAGGGTTACATAATTATGTATGCAAATTTTTTATTAAACAGCATACAGATTTGTACCTCTTTTTCATGGGCCTTGTCCAGATTTTTGATGTTTCCAGGTTGAGAGGTATGGTTCAGTTAGGGAGCCTTTACCGGAGACTATAGGTCTACCCAGTGGCTGATGCATGTCCTTGTGAATTTTAGGAAGAAGGTAAAAATATTGAGAAGATGGATTTTAACCTTTAGATGAAACATAGTACGTTTGTCAATGATACCCTCACTAACAGCCAACTCTAGAAACATATCAATTTATTTTTGTAAGTCAGAAGTGGGATCATGAGGCATACCAGCATAGAATCTATTGTCTGGCAACTGATTGTTAGCTTCAGTGATATATAAAGAAAGATTTATCCATAATGACAGTTGCTCCACCTTTATCAGCTCGAACTAAAACTATATTTTTGTTATTTTTCAGCTGTGACAAAGCATTCCTTTCTTCACTAGATAAGTTAGAAGGAGAAGCATATTGTTGACTATTTAACCCAAAATGTAACTCCTTAAATACACATTTCTGAAATACTTCTATATTCTTATTCATAGGTGGAATAAATGTTGATTTATTAAACTTAAAGCCAGTATTCTCATTAGCCGATTCCCCATTCTGAAAATATAATTTCAGATTAAGCAGTCTGCAAAGCGCATATAAATCTTCAACAAAGACATCCTCAGGGACAAAAAATTCTGGAGTAAAATTAAGGCCCTTGCTCAGCAACAAACTTTCAGATTCAGACAAAACCACTGAAGAGATGTTAATCACAATATTGGAGGACACTATTTGGGTTTCAGGAAGTTCAGCATGGCTTCCAAGGATCCATCGATCCCTATTTTTGGACTTATGTGTCCTACCCCCCCCTCCTTCTTTTCCTAAATGTAAAGAGGCCATATCAGAATTCAGTAGCAGACTGTCCTGCATTCCCATACATGACTTTTTAGTAGCTGGTGGCGTTTGCTGTCTATCTACCTCTGTATCCATATATGATGAATCTTCTCCTGAAGTGTCACTAATAGATTTTTTCAAGATAGATTTATTTATTTTTCTTTTTTTCCCAGTAAACATAAATTCCTTCTGAGCAAATCTAACATTCTTACTTTGTTTGCCATGTTTAATAAACTCAAAAGACTTACCTGATTGGTAGTCCCTTGAGTCTCGATTAAATTTACCTATCTTTCTTTCTTTTAGGCTTTGTTCAAAAAGAAGTAATTCTTCTCTCAACTTGTTGAAACATTCTTTATAAATAACAGAACCCTCGAAAGGTTTAACTTTCTGACATATTTGAGCAACTTCTGGTATATATAAATGTATTTTTCGTATATAAAAATCATGTAAGGTTTTTACAAACTGCAAATAAATTTTCTGCTGAATATCTGCCCAAGATGACAATAGCATACCATCCGCTTGACCAACTAAAGGTTTAATATGGACCCTTAGGCCCCTAGGAGTAATCCTTTTATTTAAATAGGCCTTAAAAAGTCTTAAATGCCACACAGAAGATCTCAAATTGTTCATGTGTTTAATAAGCTGGTCAATCAAATAAATGCAAGTTTGGTCCGAATTATTAGCTGTCTGACTACTCATCACATTTATATTGCCCATCCCCAAAACCAGGATGTCTTTCTTATGCATTGACACCCCTCTTAGAATAGCAGTTAAATCCATAAATGAAAGACTGACTTTTTTATAACAGTTGAATCAAAAATCACTACACATATATAAAAATATACTGTTATGCCCGAGAACCATATAGGTCCTACCAACCAAATAACAGTTGTTAATGCAGTCCCTGCTTTAAAATAGCAGAAAGTTTGCAATAAACCTTCATTAACTTACATATGTAATCAGCATACCTTGTAACAATCAACACATATCAAACTACTGTTTATAATGCACATATTTATGAAAGCAATTGTCCAAAAAATGATTATATGTATAACATAAGGCTCCCTGAATTTTCAAAAACATTCATGTTTTCAAAGAAAACATTTAAAGTTCATGTCCATATGATCAAAAGTCTGTTGAGCCTCTAATTAAAGCTAACAGGATGGTATTCACCTCTTCTGTGCACTCATTCACAACTTCCAAAGAACTAACAGTATTCACCTCTTCTGGCCTTCTTAAATTTACCCAACAGTCTTAAAGAATCTGTAATTCACGGTACAAATGTTCAAAAAGCACCTCTGTTATGGCATGAACCAATGTTTTAACACTCACATTCCCCCTATACAAGGAGAAAAAACGCTGACAAAAGAAATACATATGAGTGATACTTAAGTGATTCATAGTATTATTATTTTAAATGCCTCATTATGTAACAGTCTTGCAGGTAAGTGTTTACAAGATAAGATGACTACATATCCTTTGTCGTAAAACACATAACAACAAATAAATAAAGCAATTAGATAATTTGTATACCCACGTGCTTTTAATCTTTCTATGGCAAATGTTAAGACACACGTGCATATGCAGACAGCTAGACAGACACACTCAAGCACACACATGGAGTGTCCACAATTATCGTTTGTCTGTTGCGCTGTTTTTCCTTTGAAAGATCATTAGTATGTTTGACTAAACCAAACTTGCGAGTCCACAGATAAGTGATATTTTCCGATTTATGATTTTGTACAATACAGAAAAAAAACTGGAAAGACAATCTAGAGTTTGCAGATATTTCGCATTCCTGGTGGTTGCTTTATAACCCAACATGTCTAGCTAATTTGATGTATTCTGCCTGGTATTGACGGTTATTATGTTTACTCTCTTTGAAGATAACTTAATGTTGAGCTGGACTGAATGGTATAGTGTAATGTTATGGCTGAGTTTATTGCAGTGTCTTGTCATAAATGTGGTATTGTGGAGGCTGATGCAGCATTCTCGGCATGAATGTCAGACTCATCTGCTGTGAGCATTTTATATTTTCCGCACACTTTGTCATCGTAGGTATCAGTTTTCTCATTGTTTTAGTGAAACATTTCTAATCAAGGTAAATATTGTAGTGCATAGTTTCTTTTTTCTATATCTGATTTTTCATCTAAATTTGTTCATGTGAATCATCCACTTAATGATTCCCATAAACTGAAAACTGATTTCACTATTTAACTGCTCATATTAATTAACTCATGTTTGATTTTCATGGCAGACAGTTTCAATGCTCTGATGTCACAGACAATTTTTTCTTCTCTTAATTATGCATTTTCTGCCACTGTAAATTTCTGTATTGGTGTTCTGTCTACAAGTCTTTAGTACAACTATCTGAGGTTGTTAAATCAGTTTGGAGAAAAGGGGCTCTTGGTTCTTGGGTCTGATTCAGCACATCTTGTAGTAATACCTGCAGCTTCTGCATCACCTTCTGTTTTATTAGTCATTTGTGATCTAATATCAGGCATGTTGCTAGTAAAGTGCACAGAATTCTTTACTTGTTGAAAGGTTCACATTATAATATTTTTATAATACTACATGGATTGACAGATGTACCAGAAAACAGACTACAAGCAGAGGCTGACGGTTCATGTAAGTTGTGGAAGGTACAAGGATTGACTCTTCTTAGCTTGTTCGTGCCAAATGTTGTACAGTGTTGAGAGACTACAGTTGGTAGGTTGATTGACTGTGCTGAGATTGCTATAGTGAACAGATATTCCTAAGCATAAATGTGGGCAATCTACAGACCCTGGAAACTACAGACCCATAAGTCCCACTAATCTTATATGTAAAGCCATGGAAAGAATTATCATGGAGATGATCAACAGAGATATAGTAAACCTCCAGACACTGGACCCATCCCAGTTTTGTTTTCGTCAAGAGCAGATCATGCCCAGCTTGGTGGACTTCTTTGAGAAGGTCACCAAAGCAATGGATGAGGGTAAAATTATTCACACTGCTTACCTCTACCTGGCCAAGGCAACACCTCACTTGGACATTGTTGACAAACTCAAGAGGTTAGGTACAAACCCATATGTCACCCAGTAGATAGCCAACTGACTCACAGACAGGAGCCAGGAAGTTAGAACTGGGGAGTCCACCTCTACAAAGAGGCAGTCACAAGTGGAGTCCCTCAGGGTTTAGTCCTTGGACCACTCCTTTTTGACATTTACTTCTCAGAAGTCAAGGCCAATGTCAGTGGTCTCTGGCTGACTAAATTTGCAAATGGTTGCAAATTAGGGGCTGTCATTGAAACTCACACTGACACAATTGTTCTCCAGGAGGGGCTGACACAGTCAAACTGGTGTCAGAGCCATGGACTAAATCTAAATGCCAAGAAATGCATGATAGTATCCTTTGGGAATTCATCCATCCCTAGTAATTATCATATTGACAACGCACCCCTTAGAGTTGACCCAGTGTTCCGGGACTTAGGGACACACATAAATAGTAATCTAGCCTTTGACCATCACATATCTACAGTGGTGAAGAAGTCATTCTATGTTGCACTACTTATAAACAAAAGTATGGCATCTAAGTCCAAGGCAGTTATTGTTCCACTGTATTCAGCATTCATCAGAACTATCATCGAGTACAGTGCCCCCTTTGGTATGTACCTAACCAGGCATATCCAACAATTGGAATATCCACAGAGGTTCCTAACTAAAAGAATACAGGATGTGAGTAAAATGTCGTATGCAAACCGCCTCAAAGCCCTATCCTTGTATTCTGTCTCCTACAGGCTTTTGAGGGGAGCTCTATGTCTGGCATACAGGGCATTGTCATTCCCCACTCTGATGGACCTACTGCATATCCACAAAGCAAGCAGCACCAGAATTACCCATTTTTAAAGACTTAAATCTTGCCTGTGATATAAATTGGACCCGCCGGAGAGATGGGTATGTATCCCAGAGACAACCCTGTCTACGGAACAGGCTCCCTATCCATGTGAAGCAAGTTCTTCCCTAACCCAGTTCAAGTGTATCTTGCACAATTGGTTTTGAAACCGGAAATTCATCCCTGGTTTGACACCTATGTCTCTAATGGACACAGGTAACCTGTAAATGGTTCATCCCCCAGGCCCATGCTTGCACTTATCAAGGGTATCAGAAATTGTCAGAGATTTGGGGTGCATGGCTAGGCTTAAAAAGGCTTTTGTGGTCATTAGCCTAGTAAACACCTATTAACCTGTATGGAGTAAGGCCCTGTCTAGCTTGTAGGGTATCTGGATATATGTCAGCTGCATTTGTTGTGGAGAAACTGCTAGGAGGAATGTGCCTTGGCAGGACAGCTAAGGAAATAGATCCTGGTGTTTGCAATCACCCAGAGGTTGAATTGTGCAGCAGCAGTTGTGAGGGTCAGCAGGGTGTTCCAGCTAAAGGAATAGCCTTGAAAGATGCTGAAGTAATCTTGGTCCTTCTTACCTAAAGCAATGTGATTCATCTGTATCTTCTGTGTAGGGCATCTCTGCTGAACCAGCAAAGGCTTTATAGGTAGTTACTAGGCATGTAGGCAAGGGAACATTTGAAGAGCCTAGCCCAGTTTCCCAATTGCCCCAGAGCACTGTCTGGTTAAGTGGCATTATCGTATGGAAGCCGAAGGAATAAAACCCTGGGCTGCAGGAAACAGCTTTCTAACAGCTGATTGCTTTAGTTCTCTGTGCGAACCGGTAGACCTGCAGAGGTACAGGTCCTGCCTTGTTTCTGTTAACCTGTACTTGTTTCATTGCTGTTCTAGTCCTGCAGAACTCTCTACCTTGGTGGTTTAAGAATCTTCATGCAAATTTTAATGGCATGCATTTTATGAAGATTATTTCTAGCTGACATTCCCTTCAGCTGCTATGATTTAGACACAGAGCTATGATTTTGACCCTCATATTTCCTTTGTTTTTTTCTAAATTTACAGATTTCCCCAAAAGTAAAACTGGTTATCAGAACATACCTTATTAAATAAAGTTTACAAAGATTTCTTATCACTTCCTAAGTAGGGAATGCTATGGGAAGAACTTCTGTGGGGAAAAATAACAAAGTGCTGCTGTTTCTGACCCTCTGCTATGATATTTAAGGATGAGTCATACTATTTCTAATGATCAGAACTGTGCTTGTTATCCTGCTAACTCAGCAGTTTTAGTGTATACTGTTTGTTTTTATTATCTGCATTCTGTTTGCATTTCTGTGTTTCAATGCTGTCAAGAACCTTGGACTGAAAAGCACTATATCAATAAAACATTGCACGATTCAAATGTGAGGCCTTCTCTGGAGTACTGTATTCAGGTTTGGCAGCCATATACTGAAAAATAAAGTAATTGACTAAAACAGCACTCTAACTAGATTTGCAGTACTGAGGAATGGGGAGTCTGTGACACTGGGAAAGACTGAGGGTTTGGAATGTACATACTGGAGGAGGGAAGAGAAAGAAGGACCGTACAATATGTATACAAATCCATTGTTAGCAAACACATGGAAAATGATGGCCTAGGGAGGAGAATAGAAAATGGCCATCATTTGGAAATAGTGGAGTGGAGAAAGATGATTCAGGGTTGATTTAGGGAAATATTATTTCATGGAAAGGATGATGGGGGCCACAGACTACAAAGACAAAGGCAGCAGATGGACAGAGTGTTGTTTAAAGTTTCCTAGGACTTATGGAAAATGAGACAGAGAATAAGTGTGATTCATTGTTTTCTAAAGAGCTTATGATCTCCTCCAGACATCTAAGTTTAACATCGTATTCCTTTAGTAGCTCTAATGTAGATGATAATTTCAGTGCATCTGTAAAATATTTTCTCTTGCCCACTCATGTGATTTATGCCCACAACATACCATATGTTCTTTAGATTAGTTGGCATACGGTTGCAGAGCATTCTGGATAAAAAAAAATGGTGTTTCATCTTTAACTTGTACAGGCATTCATTTTTCTTGTGGAATCTGTATTACAACATCTCATGCAGTCAGTACCTGATTAAAGCCATCTAGTTGCAATGTCTGTCTTGGAATATAACTTTTCAGGGTGTGGAAAATGGAACAGAACTACATTAGCCTACATACAGCAGATGCTGGAATATGTGTAATTAACAAAAAATAAAATACAATTTGCATTTTGCTCCTGTAGAGTTATGTGAGTTCAGTCTCAGTTCTAGAAATATTGGAAGGGTGACTATCCATAAAAGCAAAGCAAAGTATGAATAATATCAGCTTTCTGCACCTGAAACAGTATAATGACACTACATATGGCAGCTCCTACCTCCATGAGGTACCTTTTTTCAGTTTACTGCAAATATTTGTCACATGCTCTTTTCATTTCCTTTCTAACAGTTCCAAGGTCCAGAGTTTAGTCCTAGCATCAAACTGTTGCACACCCCCCCCCCCCGACTACATGGATTTTTACAGATGCTTCGCTCTTTTTTCCATCTTCCGCCATACTCATTAATTTGCTTCTCTAACCATCCTGGCTGAAATGTTTACTAAACAGAATAAAATACAACTTGGACAGCTTTTTGGTGGTTAGGTGCAGTAGTTGTACAGATTTCTTAGACCGATGTATTTTCTTTCAGTGTGTTTCTTTATTCTCATTGCCTGAATCAATGTTGGAGTTTAGGCTGGATGGATAATCTTAGGGGCTAGCATTCTGCAGGTTCTGATTAGCCGTAAAGCATTATGATGGGTTGTGCTGTTATATTTCTTATTGAGGTTGTGGTAATAGCTGTGGTTTGGGCTGATCACTGGGATGTTTGTTATCTTATGTACTTGGAGAAACTGTGGTGAGTGTAAGAACTGCAGTTATTTTTGCTGAGCTCCAAAAGTCTTTCAGAGGGATCTAGAATCTGTAATTTGGGCTGGTAGCAGTCAGTCTTTGAAAGATTATTACAGTGTTGCTCTTGCCATTGCTCACACTGAAGAGGTATGTGCTGACATCAGTGTTTTGGGGGCTGGCAAAGTTCCTGGACAGAAGCTGTTCCATTTTTGCTGCTTTGTTGCTATTTTCATTCCTGAAAGATACTTGAGATAAGTAGTGCTACTAAGGTTCGTTGTTCTGGCCTTGCTGACTAAATTTTACTTATACACTACTGTTACTTCAGTGAGATAAACTGCAATAGAATTACGATTATTAATTGACACTGTGCTGTAAAATAAAAGTCTGCTTAGGGTCACTGCAGCTTTATTTATACAGTGTGGGATTTCTGGAATATAGAATCCTGGCATATTAAAGACACACACACACACACACACACACACACACACACACACACACACACACACACACACACACACACACACACACAGGCAGACGTGTGAGAATTGTTCTTGTCTTTGAGCAACTGTTTATTGTTCTTTACATTTTGATTTCCCATTATCTGTGGAGCTCCAGCACAAAAGCAACTCGCTTGCCTTGAAGTACATGATCGGTGCAAAAGGGGGTGTGTTCGTTAACACCAATCAGACTTCAGACACAGCTTCACACCCACAGTACTGCCTTGCAGTATGTCACCTACTGGAGATTAGAGCAAAGTATTTATGTTTATCATGCATAGGCCAACAGAAAGACAGTTGGGAGATCGGTGTATATGAATAAAATGGAAAAGAACTGCTGTAGTATGATGCTGGTAAAATAACTTTGCAAGACACATTAAAGCTTGTTTGCCTTTAGATTTTGCATGTAGCTTAGAAATGACAAAAAGGAAAAACAAAAGTCAAGTTCTGTGATGTGGATTAAGTAAAGTATTTCCTCTGAAATATTTTTTTTTTAGTTGAAAAGCTGTGTAGTATAAATGCCTTGAATACTGCACCATGCATCCTTACTATTCTTTGGTGTTTTCAACACTATTTAATATTCATAAAAAGTACGTGTGTCTTTTTATATAAAGCTGAGTACACTTATTAACTCCAGTATCGTCAACGTAAAGGATAATGATCTTTATACAGGACACCTGAATCGAGAGAGGCACATTATGAGATCTAATTTCTCACACATTTAATATTATATGAGCCATTCGTCTGCACATTCAGTTATTTTATGTTATTTTACTCATCCCAGAATACAATGAATTTCTGTTTTAAACATAGAACAGCCCCAGAATATATGATTATTTTCTTACAAAGACAACACATTCATCGAAACAAAATGTGAATCATCCCTTTAACTAGTGACTATCTGTGACTTTTAAGCAATTGTTATTTAACTGTGCCATTTGACCGATATTATTTCAGTGTCCTGGAAAGCTAAAATGAAGTTGTGAATACAAATAAATATAAGATGAACATGGCTCTTTTTTAACTTAAACTATGTGGCAAAATAAATAATTTGGGTCAGCGCTGCTGACCTTTTAGTACTTATGAAAAATTAATTATTTTTCTTTGTTATTCAGCATGCCTGTTACAGGGAGTATGGCCAAGGGTAGTCATGTCCTGATGTATGCCTACATGCCTTGGGTGTGTCTCATTTCATAAGTCTGTATGTATAGAAACAGCATATGTAGTGCCTGATAAGGACCACTTGGTCTACCTAGTTTGCCTGTCACACTGCACATAAGGCCATCTGTTATTCCAAGTTAACTTATATGTTACTCTTTTCTAATCTAAAAGATTGCCTTTGTTTAATGCCATTTTGAAAGGGCTACCACATTTTTGAAGTGGGTGTGGGGGAAGAGAGAGATAGATCATTTCAAAGGCAGTTTTAGTCGTGTGCCTCTCTGTGAAAATGCTTTCTCAGATCCTGCATTGACCATTGCATTCTCATTAGCACTGTTACATTCTTATTTACTTCTCGTTTTGAAACGGTGCACACCCTAGGAATCGAAGTTTCCTGAAATCAGCTTTGTTGCATGCGGTGCAGTTTACCGCAGTAGTGTGGGCAGTCGGACGCTGATCAGCTTCACTCTGTAGTCCTGTCTTTGATTATCTAACTCTTCCTTTGCATACGGTATGATTTTGAGCGAGTCTCTCTTAAATAGCCACTGCTTGTGAGATGTCTCAGAAAAGAGGCATTTTTTCCTTCCAGATTTATTCGGTAGTATTAAGAAAGGTTTTTCTTTCCACAAGAAGATGTCTTTAATGCTTGTTTTTATATGGCTTCTTCTGCTTATCTTACACAATTTTAGGTGTTCTTTCCTGGGCAGCCTTAGTCCATACCTTTCAAACTGTAGACACTGAAAATAGAAACAAAGGCCATTGAAAAGTAGGAACGTCTAGCTAAAAATCTGGACATCTAATTAGGAAGAAATATGAATACCACATAGCATAAAACACATGCTTCCAGTAGGAATGTGAAATGCTACTCAGAAACATTTAAAAACAGAGTGACAAAAGTGATGGAAAGTAAATTATCAAAGAGACCATGTAAAAGCTATATACTTTAATGAAACTTTCTACCATACCACTTTATTTTTGTTTCAGAAAAAGAGAGATCTAGGATGTGTATCTTCTCTTTACATTATTGTTGCCACAAATACATTGGTCATGTAGTGTGGTTTTCTGTGTACCAGACAGCTTCAAAAATCACATGGGATGAGAGGGATTCAGAAGACTGTGTGAGGGGGTAAATTATGCCTGAAAATGGGGACATACTTCCAAAAGTGGGGACACCTTGTATAGGGAAAAATCAGGCCTATAAATAGGAATATCCCTGTAAAATAGGGACATCTGATAAGTCTATAGTCTCTGTTTGGAGAGAAAGAGTTTCTAGAACTACTCAAACAGCGGTTGAGATGGAGGTCTTACAAGCCTTACTTGTTTACACAAAATAATAATAAATCCATTTTTTTACTGATGATGCCTGTGTACCACCCCCACCCCCCACTGCCTTTCACATTTATTTCTGTCTGGTAGGTGTCCTTGAATAAGTAATCAAGATCTGTTTTAACTGTTTCAACTTCAGTCCTAGTTTTGTAGTTTGTACCTTTTCCTACCCCTGCAAGGTATACTTATTTGCATGACTTTCTTGCAATATCGCATACATTGGACTAACTCATTTTGCCAAGTGTTTTTTTTTTTTGTTTTTTTTTTGGAAATATTGTTTCATTCTTTGCTGCAGATCTGTTTAACGTCTGCAGAAGGACATATTGTTTGAGAGAACATCTGAAACAGAACTAACCGGTGGCATCTGCTTGTGTTGCTTTGCAGATTGAAAAACATATTGCCCACATTTTTTTGCAGGTACAACTGCATACTTACTCTGGTGTCGTCCATATGTACTAGTGAATATGACTGCCACTGCCACAAACCTCAGGTTTCTGTCATTCACACTGTAGATATCTTCCATCAAGTTATTGTGGAAAGGTGGGAATGTAGCACATTAGACACATAAGAAAATGTTTAGACGCAAGCCTACAAAGTGTTCTTGCAGTCAAGTGCCAAAGCAAGACCATCATCAGCTTTGCCTTTACTTCTTTGCACCTTATCTTGATGCCCCAATCTTTGGTTGTGTCCGTGCTGTATATTTGTGTGTGAGTGTGTGTGTGTGTGTGTGTGTGTGTGTGTGTGTGTGTGTGTGTGTGTGTGTGTGTTTGTGTATTTTTGTCATTGGTTCATAAATATGTACTTACTAGGCTATTGCTCTATAAGGATCTTAAGAAGCCTAGCCTTTTGTTCCCTTGGTAATTAGCCCTTATATTTTGCAATACAGATTTTCAAAGATAGGCAGAACAAATATATGTTGGGGGTGATTATATGTTTCTCCTAGCCCTGAGGGACAGTAGCACCAAATCAGTGTGAAATCTGTGGTTGACGTTTATGTCTTTGAGTCCATTTTCTCAGTTGATCTCAAACTAATAAGTTCATAGGTAAGTACTAGGCTAGCTGCCCCACAGGGCCATTTTAAGCTTAGCCATTTTCCCTTTTTGTGCTTGAATTAACCTATCCCATTTGGATAAAGATTGTCCTTATCCATCCCATGGTCGATAATTATGCATTGCCCCTAGTAAGAATAACTGGGATCATACTATAGACAATATGAAGGGACGCACATGTTGGATAAAGTATTTATGAGCTGCTTCTGACCATTAGTAGTACAGGGGACGGTCTTGGGGTAAATTTTCTGTTTCCCAGCCATAGATCCAAATTGTGCTTGAATATGGACAGGGTGAACTTTATTTTATGTGGATGGGAGGTCTGTTCCAGAGCAGACGTATCATCTGATAGATATATCTGTCCCTGCAAACCATCCTGTTGATGTTGCAGAAGAGGCTTATATCCTCAGATCGAGTATTTCTGATACCATTTGAGTTGCTAATGTGCAGTAAATACATCAGCATGTAGTCAGAGGATGCCTTGTATGCCAGACACAGAACACCTATTAGCAGTCTGTAGGATACTGAGTATAGTGACAGGGCTATGAGTCAGTCCATTTAAGAAATGTCATTTAGGTCTTGTATCCTTTCAGTAAGGTATTTCTGTTGGTATTACAGTTGCAGCATGTATATGGACAAATTCATGACAAAGGGGGCATTATATTCAATGACTGGCCTAATGAGAGCTGAGTTAAGGGGGTAATACCATCCCCAATCTAGATTCAATCCCTTATTTATTTTATTTAACATTTGTTGACCAGGAAAGTCTGACTAGGTTCCACAGATCCTGTTTTCAGCGGAGGCCCGGGGAGAAATGCTCCAGAAGCATGTCTTTAGAATGTGGGAGGAAACCGGAGTACCCGGAGGAAACCCACGCGAACGCAGGGAGAACATGCAAACTCCTCACAGAAGGCACCCCAGCCGAGAATCGAACCAGAGAACCTCTTGCTGTGAGGTGACAGCATTAACCGCTGCACCACTGCACTGCCCATATTGTTTATAAGCTGTGCAATATAGAATGACTTACTTACAGCAATAGACACATGTTGGTCAAAAGCTTGGTCACAGTTCACATAAGTTCCCAAATCCTGAACAACTGGATCTACTCAGCGGTGTATTGTTAATGTGGTAGTTCGATAGACAACTTCCCAAAGAATACGGTAATGCATTTGTTTTGGCATTTAGTTTCACTGCATGATTTTGGCACCAGTTATTTATTTGGGGCAGACCTTCCTGCAGCATGGCAAAGCTATTTGGGAATTGTCGACCACTCCTAGCTTGCAGTCATCTGCAGACTTAGTCAGTCAGAGCCCTTTGGTGTTTGCTTTTACATCATAAAAGTAGATACCAAACAGGAGAGGTCCCAGCACAGAACTCTGGGGGACTCCACTGGTGACTGGTCCCTTTGTGGAGGTAACTTCACCTATTTTGATTTCCTGCATCCTATCTGTGAGCCAGTTGGCAGTCTAGCAGGTGAGGTAGGGGTTTATTCCAAGTTGATTTAGATTTTCTACTATGTCTGAGTGGGGAATTGAGTGAAAAGCTTTGGCCAGTTTGAGGTATGCAGTGTGGATTATTTTGCCCTCATCCATTGCTTTGGTGACATTTTCAAAAAAAAAAAGCTACTAGGTTGAGTAAGCTTAACCTGCCCTTAACATATTCAAACTGAGATGGATCCAGTGTTAGGAGGTTCCCTATGTCCTGATTGATTAGATCCGTGATAGGTCTTTCCATGGCTTTGCATATGAGGCTGTTCAGACTTATACATCTGTGATTGACTGGGTCTGTGTAAGGTCCTCCCTTATGCAGGGGAATGACTGTAGCTGTTCTCCATTCACTTAGAACAAGACCTGCACGAAGGCTGATTGAACAGTGTTGTTAGGGGTGTGGCTAAATCGTGCTTCATGTTAACTCATTACAGCCGAGTGTACCTCCAGGCATTTCTGCAGTTACCTTCTACTGCACATCTAGGTGTCAAATAGTGCTTGTTCATATTTGCATTAATAATTACAAAACCATGCTACATACAAGGTATCAGAATATTTTATCTTGAAGTATACATGATGACAATCACAGTTCTATTGATATTTGACATCTTGTCAATGAGTATTTGTTAGAACTGTAAGGTGATAACCATTTTTTGAAGGGTAGAGCCACACCTACTTTGAGTTAAAGGTAAACACTCAAAAGAGCTGTACTGGAAGGAATGAGTTAAGATACATCCAGGGATATTGTCAGAACCTATTGATGCAGTATTTTTAGCTTTTGATAGCACATTTAGGGCTTGGTTTTGTGTGATAGCTGAAGGCAGTCCAGTTTCAGGTATATCTTGAGGGACAGACAGAGGAAATACAGATCTCCCATTCATCCTATGTGTGACCTGTCATGATCTGAGGCGAGATCACAGCTTAAGGGAAATCCAGAAACATGATAGAATGGAGATTTTCTAGCATGCTACAATTTCCTGTCATGATCTGAGTTGAGATCATGGTGAAAGGGAAATCCAGAAACATTGTGATGGACTGGAGATTTTCTAGCATACTGCAATCTGGCAACACAAGTAGGGGGATACTAAGATGGATATGGAATCTAGCACACCACTGGTGAGCCCTTATGTGTGATCTCATTTTTTTCATACCCACATCTACCCGTTTTGCTGCCAACAGAGCTAATTCTGTGGCAGGAGGCCTCCCTTCTCAACTTGACAAACGACGGTAGTCACCATTTGCTTGAACTTGACCCCGTTTTCAGCTGATCCTGTAGTACACAGAATGTCATTGGAACTTGGGTCACAAGCATCACAGACATATGCTGCTCCTCAGATCCCATCAGTGCCAGTGTTTTTTTTTTCTCCATGTGGTGCTGTGCAAACATGGAAACAAGAATTAGACAGAGGAGTTAGCAATACATGAAGGAACATTTAGGGGGTTGCCAGTGTAGGGGCACTTGGCATGAAGCAGGCAGTCACAAGATAAGGGACTGGACAAATGTGGCCCATAGGTCTGTCTTCTTTTCAGAGTCTTCTCTTACTGCAGTGGTCTTTATAGGTTCATAGGTTCATACTAGGCTATCTGCCCTAGGGCATTTATAAGCCTAGCCAGAGTATGTTTGGCTTTCGCCACCCATTTTAAATTAATTTTGCTATGCCCTTTTTCGAGGTAAGTATACTGTGCCTCTGTCTAACAGTGACACAGAAGTGATACCCTGGGTAAACCTATGATCTCCCATCCACTCATCAAGATTCCTCTTGAAGAGAGTCAATGAGGGACTCTGCCTAACCTGGACTGGGATTTTATTCCATAGTGAAGGGAGCCTCTGGGTTATGAATCTGTCCCTCCAGCATGTCCTATTTATTTCAGTGCTGAGGTTCAAGTCTCTCGAGCGTGTAGCTCGATGGGATTTGGATTTTTTGAGGTGCAGCATGTCCCTTAATTCCGGGTTGGACATGGCCTTATACGTCAGGCACAGGTCACCCTTGAGCAGTCGGTATGCCACTGAGTAGAGCTGGAGTTTCTTTAACCGGGCAGCATATGGCATCTGTTTGAGCCCTTTGATCCTCTTGGTGAGGTACTTTTGGGGTCTTTCCAGTTGCTGCAGGTGTTTGGTAAGGTACATCCCAAAAGGGGCATTGTACTCGATTATGGGCCTGATGAGGGATGAGTAAAGAGGCACGATGACCTCCCCTAATCTAGATGTGAATCCCTTCATGATTAGGTGGGCTATATAAAATGTTTTTCTAACCACTTTGGCCACGTGGTTGTCAAATGAGAGATTGCTATCAACTTGGGTCCCCAGGTCCCTAATGACTTCTTCTGTACTTAATGGATTACCACCTATGTGGTAATTTGTGGGCACTTTGTTTTTGCCAAAGGGGATGACTATACACTTTTTGGCATTTAGCTTGAGGCCATGGCTCTGGCACCAGTTGTCTGTTTCTATGAGGCCCTTTTGGAGGATGCTTGTGTCGGCTGGAGAGTCGATTATGGCACCCAGTTTGCAGTCATCTGTGAACTTGGTCAGCCACAGTCCTTCCATGTTGGCCTGTACCTCCGAGAAATATATACCAAACAAGAGAGGTCCCAGGACTGAGCCTTGTGGGATGCCACTTGTAACTGGTTTGGAGTCTGACATGGCTCCAGCAATTCTAACCATGTGGGTTCTGTCCTTGAGCCAGTTTGCAACCCATCTAGTGACATAGGGGTTTATATTTAAGCTGGTGAGCTTATCTATAATGCCCGAGTGGGGTATTGTATCGAAGGCTTTTGCGAGGTCCAGATAGGCTGTGTGGACCACCTTCCCTTCGTCAATGGCCTTGGTGACTGTTTCAAAGAAGTCAACCAGGTTTAAGAGGCAGGATCTGCCCTTAACAAAGCCAAACTGGGTAGGATCCAGTGTCTGTAGGTCCCCAATATCTTTATTTATGAGGTCCATAATGATCCTTTCCATAGCTTTGCAGACCAAGCTAGTCAGGCTTATGGGGCGATAGTTTCCAGGGTCCGTTGAGGCACCACCTTTGTGGAGAGGGACCACTGTTGCTGTACGCCACTCTTTGGGTACATATCCTGTAGTAAGGCTGAGATTGAACAGTAGTTTTATGTTTGGGTTTAGCTCTTCTTGGAGTTCATGTAGGACGCAGCCTGGGACACCGTCTGGTACCATTGATGCTGTGTTTTTTGCTTTGGAGAGGGCGGCTCCCACCTGAGCATCTGAGATGTCAGGGGGGCAGCACTCTGCTGGGATAGATATTTGCCCTTTTGGTGGAGAGGGGGGGGAGAAGTTTGCGCTGAACCTGTCAGCTAGGATGTTGGCAATGTCTGTGGGATCAGTGTATTTTTTGTCATTTTGGACTAATTCTGAGCATATCTGTGAATTCCCACCCAGGTTCCTAACATAACTAAAGAAAGCCTTGTGATTATCTTTAGTGTCCTGTGCAATTTTTCTCTCGAAGCTGGCCTTTGACGATTTTATGAGTGCCCTTAGTTTTTTGCTAATACTGATCAGAGATGCCTTCCCTTTTTGGCATTTTGCTGTATCATGTAGTAGCTTCCTCCTTCTATTGTATAGTTTGTTTATGGCTGGGGTCCACCAGACAGGTCGCCTGCCTTTGGAGGATTGGGTCTTGGTTTTATTTGGGATTGCATGATCCATGCATTCCTGAAGGTGTTCATAGAATGCATTTATAAAGGATTCTGCGGTCTGGGCGTATTTTCCACAGGCCCGGGGACTTTGAAGGATTCCACCTCAGTTTTGAGGAGTGTGAAATTTGCTTTAGAGAAGTTTTTCACTGTGGTTTTCTGGGCAGGGGTGGGGTCGGGATGTGAATATCCAGTGAGATCAGTTTATGGTCTGATCTTACCAGTGAGGGATACACTTCTGGTCTGGAGCATAGAGTCCCCATGTTGGTGATGATCAGGTCCAGTATGTTTTCCCCTCTTGTGGGAGTGGTAACAAGTTGTTCCATAGCATTTGAGTTTATGAATTCTAGGAACCTTTGGGCAAGGGTGTTGGAGCTAGAGTAATGCTCCCAATCTATGTTTGGGTAGTTGAAGTCACCCAATATAATGGTGTTCGGAGAGACCTTCATATTTTCCAGTGTTCTCAGGAAGGCCGAGTGGGGTTCCTGGGTTTGGGAGGGTGGTCTGTAGCAGGCTATAAACTGGAAGGCAGTTTTACCCACTGTTAGTTGCACATGGATAGTCTCTGATGCTTCGTGCTTTGCCGCCAACCTGGACGTGTGGGTATCTTTGATGAATATCGATACTCCCCCTCCTTTTGTGGTTCGGTCCAAGTTTTGGGGCCGAAAAGCATGGTATGAGGTATAACCTGGTAGTGCTGGGGTGCTCTCGGGAGTCCTGAACCAGGTTTCTGTTACTGCACAGATATCGATGTTCTCCATGCTAAGGAGAGTTTCGAGTGCGTGCATCTTGAGGTTTAGACTTCTAGCGTTGAGTAGCATTACTCTTAGTTTCTTATCCCTTGTGATACCTATGGAGGTGGGTTTGTCTTTTGAGCCTTGCCTAAAAAGGCACTATGGGGGTAGCAAGAGCCTTTGCCAATATCCAAAAGCCCAGGGGTGACAGGTGCAAGCCGTCCCTAGCAAAGCATCGTGGCTTGTCGTGCATATCATCCCACGCTGACAGGCATTGGATCCCCTTTGAATGACACCAATACTTAAGCCAATTGTTGAAATTGATCATCTTGTCTTCATATTGTGGCATCATTCTTGGTAAGGGTAAGATGCTACTCAAGGTCAGGGTCATACCGGCCTGGGCTACATGCTCAGAGAGCTCCTTTATGTCTCTTTTCATGTAGTCCAGGGAGGTACGTCTCAGGTCATTCACACCAGCATGGACAATGACTGAGTCATATTTGTACTTGCCTTGGAGTGACCTGAGTGCTTGTGTTATGTGGCGGATCCTAGCGCCAGACAGGCTGCTCACCGTGACCTTCTCCTTGTTCAGCCTGGTGAGCGGGACGTCAGTGTGCCTGACAATAGAGTCACCTATTACAAGTGTATCAGGTGTGTTGTTTAGCCTTAAGGGCTGTGACGGTACGGCACACTGGCTTTGTGAGATATGTGTTGCATGTGTTTTGTTTTGGGGTAGCGGTTGCTTGGGTGTCTGCTTTGGAGGTCTCTTCTGCTTAGGCAGATCTTTATTTAGAGCCTCCGAGTATGTTTTTGTGTGATTATGTGTTTGGTTTGCTGTCGTGGTAGGTCTATGTGAGACTGGAATTGTAGTGAGTGTGGTTTCCTTCTCCTCCTGACTGTTACTCCCCTTATTGAGTACATCTGCTGATGGGGACAGGTTGGGTGTGCAGCCTTATGCTATCCCCAGCCCAAAAGAGATGTAATGCTGTTATTGCTAGGTAGTATACAGGATTGTTTTCAGCATTTTGTATGAATAGATATATCAGAGCTGGCTGAAGCATTGGGAAGCAGTTTCATCCTGAGCAGTTTTGGGGTCTAATGCCAGTCCTTAAGGAATTTTGTTTTACTTAATTTTGAAATGATGTGTGCATTTTTGTATCTGCTTCCAGTCCTTAAGGAATTTTGTTTTACTTAATTTTAATTTTATGTGTGCATTTTCAAATTTCAGAATTTTACCACAGACTGACTTTAACATTTTATGAACTGTCCTATGAATTTGCCCCTTCTGGATTACTGTAATAGTGTATATTTATATTTGCATTTTCATTTATTAATTATTTAACTTATGTAAACTGGGTCAGTGATGTTTTCAGCTATAACGTTTTTGCTTAGTGAAAAAAAATAATTGCAGTGGTTGATGAGTGCATAATGGAGACAGAGCAACATATATAAAAGCAGTACATAGTTCAGTATTGCAAACCACAGAGTTAAAATAAAATGATAGCATCAACAGCACTGACTGATTTTATATTTTGATCAAGAAAACAAGAAGCTAAAGTTTGGGGAGTATTCAATCTAAGCATTTAGTCTGGAGATTTCATTGTTTCATCTCTGTTTATAGAGTTACTGTGATCTGTGTCGTGCAGTTAGTGTTTCATTACTCTGTGAGAAACGGTTGGATTGAGAATCTTTAAATCAGAGGTTATTGTTCTCTTCCTGAAGGCAATGAATTGCTTTCTACAAATGAGATTACAGTAGCTACCTCAAGGGCAGCTACATAAGTAGTTTGGGGTCTTTTTCAGGAGTGAAGGTAGAGAGAATCAGGAGCTTGACCAGCTGATTGGTGCAGTGGAGCACTACATGCATTGTACCGGTCTGTGAGGGTGATGCAGGTGCTGAATCCCAGGACATAGCCTTCCCTTTACTGGTCAGTGTAAATCCCTTTAGTCACATTTGATCACAGTCTGTACATTGTGCCCAAAGAGATGACATCATGGATGCAAATGGCAGAAATAAGATTTCTTTGCAGCATTGTTGGGCTCATTGTCTATCACAAAATGAGGGGATTGGCAGTTGGAGGGGTCTGTTGGAGTAGAGTAATAGCTCCTCTGGATGATGATGACCCTTTGAACAGGTCAAGCACATTTTCAGAAATACAAAGAGATGAAGAGAATGTTGCCGTTTGTGAGTAGCACTGTCAAGTCATGTGGAAATGGCATGAAAGGATGTTGTTAGGTTTATAGTTACATACCAGTCTAATAACTACGAAAGCCTTTACACGCCTAGCTGTGTAATCCAACCCAGCTGTGTCCCTATGTATCATGGGCATTTATTGGGGGAGTATGTTAGGAAGTGTCAATAGGTTATGTGGGGGGTATGCAAGTTTGGGCATTATTGTCTGCCTGTCAGAGACATAGGGGGCAGAAGTGGGGTAAATTTCTGATTTCCCATCTATTGGCCAAGGTTACACTTAAATAGGAGTAGGGATGACCTCACATGGATGGGGACACTATTCCTGAGCAAGGGATCTCTGAGTCACATATCTGTCTGACCAACATGCCTTATTTATGTCACAAGCAATACTGAAATCTAAATCATTGGATCTAGATTTAATTATAAAGTCTTCTTAAAAAGTCACCTGGAATGTTATGTAAAATTTAATATAAGTGTTTGACTTTGGGATCTTACTATTAATTATGAAAGAAATTATATTAGAGGTGAAAACCTAATTTAAAATGTCTTTCACAAGATTGTTATGACAAGCATTTATTTTTAAAAGATAATAATGAATATATATCTTTTGGGCAGACCTCTGCTCAAAATGTAATAATATTCTTTATTTGGAATACTATGAAAAATTTTACATGTCTGAGAGAGAGAGGAGGAGGAGTGAGGATCTTAATTTTTGGGGAGTGGCGGTATGATATCGCAAATATACAAAATCTTAGAGATATTTACCTTGAAGTCATGCTACATAAGTGTTTATACATACAATTACATGGAGTATACTCAAGGCAACAGATGACAGCCTAATAAATAAAGAACTTATTGTATAATTTACTGAATGAGTCATTACTGAGGAAGCATTAATTGAAAGAAATGATGCTATATCTTTTGTAAAAACAGAATATTTTATAACAATAAGATGATGTTTTCTAATTTTGATATATTACTTTCTGCCGATATTCTAGTCCAAGAAAATTAAACGAGGAAAGGAAGATATTAATGCATTGTGTCTGTGATGTGTTTTTTGGGGTCTATATTATATATTCGAAGTTTCAAAACTTCGACCCTCATCTGTTCAACAACATAGGAGCGAAGTTTGAAACGTCGAAAATATAATAAAAATAAAAAAAAAACTTACCTCAACGCTCTGAGGAGGGAGCCAAGCCCCCTACACCCCCACACCCCCCCTACTTAAATATACCAACTCTGAAATCGCACTTCAGGGCAGAAAAGAGAAATTTTCCCATTCTGTACGAAGCCATTGTTTTTAGATTCATAGGTAGGTGCTAGGCTATCTGCCTGAAGGCATTTATAAGCCTAGCCAGAATGTGTTGGCTTTCACTGCCCCCTTAGATTAGTTCCCTGTGCCTCTGTCCAGCAGAGACACTGAAGTGATCCCCGGGGTAAACTTTCTGTTTTCCATCCACTCGTCAAGGTTTCTTTTGAAGAGTGTTAGTGAGGAGCTCTGCCTAATGTAGATTGGAATCTTGTTCCAAAGCATGGAAAGTCTCTGGGACAGGAATCTATCCCTCCAGCACGTCCTATTTATTGTTGTGGTGAGGTTTAGATCCCTAGAGCGTGTGGCTCGAGAGGATAAGGTTTTCTTTAGGTGTAGCATGTCCATCAATTCTGGGTTGGACATGGCCTCGTATGTCAGGCAGAGATCACCTCTGAGTAGGCGGTATGCAACTGAGTACATCTGGAGTTTCTTCAGTCGAGCTGCATAGGGCATCTGTTTGAGGCCAGTGATCATCTTGGTGAGGTACTTCTGTGGTCTTTCCATCTGTTGCAGGTGTCTTGTAAGG
This sequence comes from Protopterus annectens, assembly GCF_019279795.1. Classification (NCBI taxonomy): domain Eukaryota; kingdom Metazoa; phylum Chordata; order Ceratodontiformes; family Protopteridae; genus Protopterus; species Protopterus annectens. Next base: position 158,040,239 of record NC_056751.1, read on the forward strand.
TACATCCCAAATGGGGCATTGTACTCAATGATGGGACTGATGAGTAGAGGGGTACAATGACTTCTTTTAATCTGGAAGCGAACCCTTTTGTGATTAGGTGGGCCATGTAGAAAGATTTTCTAACCACAAACCTTCAAACTTTTCACCTTCAAACTTTTTAAAGTTCGATCATATGGTGTTGACCATATGACATTCGAACTTTAAAACATTTGAATAATTAATAGGGACCCGATTTTTGTATACGTATGCTATGTATGCCTGTAATAAAGTCTTTGCTTTAGTTCTTTCCTCTTCTATTGACACTTACATGTTGCCTTCTCTGCCTCATGGTTTTGTCTCCCCCATCTCTGTCTCCCTTCTGTCTCCACTCTCTTTTTTAAATTTTATCAATTTAATAGGTAAATGTATGCTTTATGTAGAAGTGCTAAATAAAAAGTTTTTATTGTTGTAAGATGTTGACTAATTCAATACTCTTGACATAGTTATATAATTATAAATATACTTATTAGTCACTTAAGTATATGTCATTCACCTGTTTTGTGGAGATTGTAAATTGTATTAATTGTTATATATTTGTCTATGTTCATGTTTTTAGTGGAGCTTTTCTCCCCGGGCCTCCACTGAAAATGGGCTGCTTTTCTAGCCCAGTGACTATCCCGGTAAACAAATGCCAATAAATAAATAAATAAATAAATAAATAAACAATATCATATACAGTATTCTAATTTATGTTAGTTTATTCATTAAAAGATGTTTTATATGATCGTAAATTTCCTGTAGTGGTACCCTTTGCAGAGTTCTTTAATTAAAAATGTGCTATTAATTCGTAAAGTATACATATATATATATATATATATATATATATATATAAAATATCACATACAGCACTATAATTATGCTAGTACTGAGATTTTTCAACAGTTTATTTATTAAAAGATGTTTTATATGATCTTAGATTTCCTGTAGTAACTTTGTAAAGACTGAGTTTTAATGTTGAACTATTTTTGACGTTTAGCTTGGTTAGTTTCTAAGTTATCTGTTGGATCAGTGAATCCAGTATTTTATATGTTAACATTATTTTTTCGCATCTGTTCTCCAGATCAATCAAGATTGATGACAGTGTCCTTTAATTTTTATAAGGTAACAGTCGATAAGGCACCATTGTATAAAGCTAATAAGATACAAATGTTTTAAATCAACCAGCTAGTAAAGGCATTGAACATATTGACAATTACTTTTGTTGGACTAATTAATGACCAAAAAAGATATGGTGTAAGTAAATACCTACAACCAAACAAATTATACTCAGACATGAAGAATAAGGTGAAGAACTGACAGGCATAAAACAAGAAATAGATAAAAAAAGGAAGAAAGAAGAAAGTCAAATACATAAAGAATTACAAACCAATATTATGTCATAAAAAGGAAATAGTGGAAAAATAGAAACTTCCAACAATATAGTATTAATCCCAGATGATTACATATAATGGTTTGTAGAGCAGAATCAGACAATAACTGCTCAGCAGATCAGAAATATTAAATAAATCTAATCTAATTAGTATTATTAAATATTTGGAGAGTAATAGAAATAAAACAGAAATTGAAGATGCACCTAAGGAATTCAGAAAGTATTATTAAAAAAATCAGTGAAATAAATGAAATGCAGTCAGAAAATAAACAAATACAATTCCTTTTGTTCAACTAGATACATAAGACGTTATTTGGAGATGCCTAAGACTTGTTAACAAAACAGATTAGTGGAGCAGAAGTTACACAACATATAAATGCATTAGAACATAATAAAGGTCCAGGGACAGCTGGAATAATTCTGTAAGTTTCTAAGTTATTTTTAACTAAACAAAGCATCACAGTGGTTTCCCCGTACCAGGTGTTAAGAAACTCATCAACACTTAAGTGCTTTCATACAACATGAAAGACTTGTTCAGAATAACAACAAACAATGAAAAACAGTCTTTTTTTATGCAAATGCTAAAATCACATGATGATTATGTTAATCAGCTGAATAAAAAGTATGTAATAAAAACAGATTTAAAAACATATATAGAAACATATTCAAAATAAATAATAGCACATTTCTAAGTTATCATTCCCTTATTTCTTTAATTTCCTCACATGTAAAAAACACTTAAAATTAAGTGTGGTGTTTAATCCAGGGTATTTTCAGAGTGTGGTTTAATCTGCCATGTAACATCTTTCTGTTCAAATGTATTTTTAAAATCACCTTTCCCATGACCTGGAAGAAAAATGTCTAAGGCAAAAAAATGAAATTTCTTGGGATCTGGATTATCTAATGTGCTTATAAAGGGCATTACTGTTATCTTTGCACTTAACATTGAACACTGTACTGATGTTCTAAGACACATTTACCAAGTTTTCTAATGGTCATCCCTACATAAAAACCATGACAAGAGCTGCATAAAGCAATATTTATATTTTGAAACTTTGAAACTACAACAGAAATACTAAATGTAAACAAAAAGCTTCACCTTTATGTTTTTGCAGGGGGCAAGCCCCCCTACACCCCCTGCTACTTTAATTTACCAACTCCAAGATTGCACTACAGCTAGGAAAGTGGTAAATCTCCCACTGCGTGCTGTACAGCGATCTAAATTCAAAGTGTTCAAAGTTTCACAACTTCGATCATATGGGGTTTCAAAGTTTGAAACTTTGATAAAACAAGGTAGACTTGCCTTAGCAGACCCTTAATAACAATAAGGCGATAAAATGTACTCCTGTTATTTATTATGCATTTTGCTTTGTCTTCCAATTTCTGCCGGCAGTGATCTTTCTTTACAATCATTCCTATTATAAAATCAATTTCCTCTAGGAAACTCTTATCCCTGGTTTATCTTGAAGCACGTATAAATTATCCTATAGATACATTATTTTTAATAAAACTGGGATGTGCACTGGTGTTAAATAATTTTTACCTGCAGTTGGTTTCCTAAAAATCTTGGTCTTAAACATCTACATTTCCATGAACAATCTAATTGTAACATCAACAAAATTAACTGAGGTATCACCTTCATGTAATGCAAATTCTAAGAAAGTCGTGGATGTTTTTAAGTTATGTATAAAATGAAAACATTCATCCTTGGTACCTCTCTAGATAAGAAATCATCCACAAACCTTGCATAGAATTTTACCTTACTAAGTAATGGTAGCAATGGTAAGACTTCCAAATCCCACCATCCCACCATCCCACAACCAAACTGACAAAGCCACAGCCGCCCCCATGGCAACACCGCTAATATGTTGGAAATAATACTCTCCTTCTATTTTAAAGGTTGTGAGTCTGTGCAAAAGATCCCAAGAATATTTTATCTAAGAAGAAGCTTAGTAAAACCCACCCAGGCTATGTTTAAGGCTAAAATAGCTACTCAAGCCAAAGGCAGTCACAAGGCATTTTTAGTTATGTTCATCATCTCAAAAGCACAACACAGCAATGCACTGAGCTGATTGTGAATAATGTTACCTACACCAAGGCTAAAGATATAGTGAACCTACTGGCTGCTAAATTTAGCTCTAACTTTACCACTCTCTCCCTTCATTCTGTCCCATTAAAATATACCTGAAACTAGACTGCTTCCAGCTATCACACAAGCCCAAGTCCTAAAAGTGCTATCAGAAGCTTAAAATACTGCATCAGTGGGCCCTGGCAATATCCCTGGATGCATCTTAAATAGCATGAAGCATGATTTACCCAGCCCCCCCCCCCAACAACACTGTTCAATCTCTACCTCCATACAGGTTTCGTACCAAATGAATGAAGAACAGTTACAGTTATTCCCCTGTGCATAATGGAGGACCTTCCACAGACCCAAGCAGTTATAGACCCATAAGTTTGACCAGCCACATGTGCAAAGCCATTGAAAGACTTATCATTGAACTAATCAGTCAGGGCACAGGGAACCTCCAAACACTGGACTTGTCTCAGTTTGGATTTATCAATGGCAGGTCATGCTTACTCAGCTTGGTTGATGTTTTGAAAATGTTTCCAAAGCAACGGATGAAGGCAAAGTGGTACACACTTCATACCTCAACATGGCCAACGCTTTTGACACACTTCATCACTCAGGCATAGTAGAAAAGGAAAATAAACTGGGACTAGACCCCCTAAGTTACCAGCTGGATTTCCAATAGGTTCATAGATAGGATGCAGGAAATCAAAACGGGGTCATTGCCACTGCAAAGAGGACAGTAACCACTGGAGTCTTCCCAGGGTTCTGTACTGGGATCCCTCTTGTTTAACATCTACTTTTCTGAAGTAAAAGCCAATACGAAAGGGCTGTGGCTGACTACATTTGCATGTGACTGCAAACTAGGAGCAGTCATTGAATCCCCTGCAGGAAGTTTTGGCTCAAATAAATAACTGGTGCCAAAGTCATAGATTGAAACTAAATGCCAAAAAATGCATTATTGTTTCATTTTGGAAGTCATCTTTCCCAGGAAATTACCACATTGACATTATGCCCCTAAGAGCTAACCCAGTTGTTCAGAATTTGGGAATGTATATGGACAGTGACCTAACTTTTGTTGAACATGTGTTTATTGTTGTAGAAAGTCCATCTGCATTGCACAGCTTATAAACAAAGGGATTGTATCTAGATCTAGTGATATTATTTCCCCCCTTTACTCAGCCCTCATTAAGCCAGTTACTGAATATAATGCCCCTTTGGCATGTGTCTGTCCTGGCACATACAGCAACTGAACACCCACAAAGATACCTTACTAAAAGAATAGAAGACCTAAACATCTTGTCCTACATAGACCAACTCAAAGCCCTGTCACTGTACTCAGCATCCTACAGACTGCTAAGAGATGCCTTGTGTCTGGCTTACAAGGCATCCTCTGATCCAGTACTGATGGATTTACTGAACATCAGCAAGTCCAGTGGCATCAGAAATGCTCAGTCTAGGGATCAAAACTTCTTCTACAACATCAACAGAAGGGTTTGGAAGGACAGGAACTGTATATCTCACAGAGGATGCAGCTGCTGTGAAACAGACTCCCCATCCACAATAAACAAAGTTTCTTTGCTGTCCATATGCAAATGCAATATGGATATATGGATGGGATAAAGGAAATTTACTCCAGGACTACCCCCTGTACTACTAATGGAGAGAGGTAGCTCCTAAATGCTTTATCTTATGTATGGGTCCCTTCAAATTATTTATGGTATGATCCCAGTTGTTCTCATTAGGGATAATATATAATTATCGACCATGGGATAAGTTAGGCCAATTTCTAACCAAATGGGATAGGTTAATTTGAGCATAAAAAGGGAAACTGGCTTGGCTTAAAATGGCCCACAAGGGCAGTTAGCTTAGTACTTACTTATGAACCTATGAAGGTAAATACTGAAATATTGGATTCAAAAATTGGTGTATGTAAATAGACTGTCTTCAGCAATGGAACCTTTTTCTGATATTATAAGTCTAAAAGGTGTCATCTGCACATGTTTGTGTATTTTAGGAATACCAAACTCAATCATAGTAAATTTGATTAAACAAATCATTTTACATGTATGTTGTATATCTAGTAAAGTAATGTTTTATATTCACTAGTGTTTAACATATTTAACATACTTTCCACATAATCTTTTTTTGTAGATAATGAAAAAGGCTCCTGCTTTGTCAGCCTTCATCAGTTTTATTTCTTCATTTTGCCACATTTTATTTAATCCTCTGTCTTGATTTATGATAAATTGTGGTATGGAAAAGCTGGTTTTACCAGCTAAAACCTTAATTATTTCCTTCTCACACATATCTTGGTAAATCTGTAACATAGATATTAACTTAGGATTAAGTATAGATAGTTTACTTAACACATTCTTATCCAAATTTACATTATGTTACAAAAACTCTAAATTTAGTTTCTGAACATACGATGTTTGCTGCAAAGATATTAAAAGAACATTGGTCTGTTTGCTAGAATAAAAGACCTTTTTGCAGAAAACTTAATTGCCATTCAGTAAAACACAAGGCAGTTTACAGTTTCTGGTCTCATTTAAGTGAAAAGTGGTTTATTCCATCTGTCTTGTGTTTTTTTCTTCTGCATCCCCTTCATATTCCCTTCCCCTGTTAAGCACTCACTGAAGTCCAGTGTACATAGTTCCTGTTCTAGGGAAAATTTGCATTTTATGCGTACAAACCCATAGAACCATTTACTCCATTTACATTGTTTCTGTTGCGGTTTGTCATGCTTTTTTCTTCTGTCAAATGCAGAGACCTCCTTAATGGTGGAAACTCTTCCTGATCATCTAAATTAACTCATCATTTGTTACCACAGAAGAATTCCTGTTGGTAGAAGCAATTGATTTAATTTTGTAGAGGAAAGGGTAGACAGCACTATTTCTGTAAGCTAAAACATTTCTTTTGTTTACAAATAATAATTTGTCTTTTTTCTCAGTAGCCACAAACATCGCTTCATAGTTAGTTATCCAGTTAGTATAAGAAATATAGTCGTTAATGAGCTGATCTAGTGAATGTAGCCCATCATTGAGCTTCTTAATCAAGTTGTCATTGTTCCTAATCAAGATTTTTATCAATTGAATGCCAGTCTCATTAAAAAAATTATTTTAGTTCTAAATAAATGGGATCAGATGTAGTGATCCCAATAGGACATTTAAAAAGGCTCAATTCTTTCTTCACCATACATAAAGCAATATATTGCTACAAATAAAGGTTGTCATAAATCAATGATTTATATATTTTTTACTTCTTTTCAAATAATGTCAACAAGTCTTTCATATTTACGGTATCATCGGCCATTAATGCCCTCATTGCCAAATTTACTAAAACATTTACAAAAATGGGTTAGATAGAACTGTAAACAACACATCTAAACCACACTTGCCCATTCCAGGGATGCCTGCAGTGCCTTTATCAGTAATAGCAACAGGGTGAACCTCACCTTTGTTAATATTAGGTGTATACGTATTCCCCCAAAGTTACTCACAACTGGCTGGCAAAACATTCATCCAGTTCATCAGCTGATCCTTTGTTAATGAACAAAGCCTTTGACCATTCCAACTGGACCATATGCTGAGATAAAATAACATTTAAAGTTTGAATTGCTTCCAAAGCATCCAAAATAGTTTTATTAGATGGAGGGTGAATGTAATGGCAATTCTTCAGACCCATCAAATTCACCCCTCAAACCATTTCTTGCCATGGTTAAAGATGGACCATTGAAAGCAAGACCAGCAAAAACACAATAGCTTCTCTCTACCAGGTGTTAAGAAACTCTACAATACTTAAAGAGAATAACACCAATGACATGGCATGTATATTTAATTAAGCATGTTCATCCCAAATGAAGAACCTGTTCAGAATAACAGCCAATCAAAATAAGTCCTTCATTTTTAGACGAAAGCACTTAATTAAATACATGTATCATGCTGTTGGTGTTATTCTGTTTTTAAGTGTTATTTCCAACTAAAGTTGTACAATTGATAACAAGTGTAACATTCAAGATAAAACACAATATTCAGAAATTCTAAAGATATTCCATAATAACATCAGTATTAAAAGTTGATAAAGATCCTGTTCAGTGCATCTTTTTGTTCATTCACATTATTAAATATGGATTATTAGATGTTGATTTCTGTATATGTTGAATGATTAAGAAATAAAATTTAATACTTGATGCATGAACATCAAGTAAGATTCATTTCAATAATCTCAAGGCACTATAAAAAGAATAATAACAGTAATATACCATGTAAGAAACAAGAATGAAGTGATGGCAATTTTAGTTTAGACGTATAAAAGCCTTTGGATACCATAAACTGGAATTAATTTATGTAATTAAAAAAGTTAACATTCCACAAATATTCTTAAAAATGATTGTAGACTTTTTACAAATTAAGCCTTTATCTCTCAGAAGCAGTAAATATTAAAATGGCCGTTAGAAAAAGGTGCTCACAAATGTCTTTATTTTTCATACTAGCTATGAAAAAGTTGGGTAATATTATAAGTAATACAGATGCAATGGGTTTTAAGATAAATAATAAATACACATATCAAAGAACTACTGTTCAGATGTGATATTTTATTAACACTTACTGATATAGAATTTTCATTGAAAGAACAGAATACAATTTAAAATTTTAATGATATTGCTAGACTCTAATTTAATAATAATAATTTAACATGTGTAATTAAGAATGGGAAAGCAAACTATGCATAGATTTTCAAAGAAAAATATACTGTAGATATTGATGAAAAATAAATTACTTAGGAATAACCCTAGTATCTACTATAAAAAAATAATAGAAATTAACATTAATAAAGTTATAAAGGACCTAAATCAAACAACAGTCAAGTGGAACTAAAATGTTCATGCATTTAAAGACAAACCCAAGGATTCAGCAAGCAGTCGTGCAGGAATAATTTATTCATGCATGGCAAGGACTGTTCCTGTGCAGCATGGCAGCGTGCCATGCATATTTATGAAGGCGCGCTGCCGTGCTGTAAAACGGACATGGTTCTGTGTGTGAGTGCAGGGGGTGTGTCTGAGAGCAGAGCTCCCACAATACACATGCCCCCTGCACTCCAGAATTGCCATTCGGCAATTTCAAATGAGCGAGAATGGTTGCAACACCCCCAACCCATCAGGGTAAGAAATCTGGACAAAGCCATAAGGGACAATAGTCCCACCAAGCCATAGAGTTTATTGAATAACAGATTTAGCATAAGCACATAGCGCACACCTCCCAACCCATCAGAGTAAGGAATCTGGACAAAGCCATAAGGGACAATCATCCCACAAAGCAGAAAGTTGATAGAATAACAGGTTTAGTATTAGTAGGGATATTCAGAAGGGTAGACATAAAAAAACACAACAAATATATTTTTTTAATAACTGCTATAAAGTTTAAGCGTAACTGTGCAAGTGTGCTTGTCTCTTAGCTATGCTTAGTCCAGTTTAATCAGCACCAGAAGTTAAATAGCAAGAGACAGCCAACTTAAGCAGTGCTACAATAGTGTAGTGGTTAGAGCGCATGCTTTGCAAGCAGCCATTCCCGATTCGATCCCCACTGTGATTTGTTCGTATTTTACATGTCAAAGCAGTACATAAACATTTTTTTTAAATTAGCTAAGAAATAACATGTATTTGTTAACCAGAGTACTGTAGTAGGTCCAGATGTGAGGTGTCAGTGTAATAAAGTTGTGAAACACCCAGATAAACACAAGTGCCCCATATAGTATATTCACGCAGGAATAAATGTAATGAAAGCACATTGTGGGATGTCAGGGACAGTAAACAGATTTATAATATGTAATGAATGATGAATGAATCCCATACAGCAGATAGTCTATAAAATAAAAAAATCAATGCTAAGCATTGCACAGCTCTGCTTACCAGGTGTAAGCATTTTGTAAATATGACTGCTAAGCACTGAGTAGCCCAGTTAAGTGGATTTGCCCATTGTTAAGCAATGCTGAACCTGCCCCTTTAAGTACTGCCAACCTTAGCGAAGCAGGTTTGCCCATAGCTTAGCTTAGCTCAGCATATTCAAAACCATCTAATCACGGCAAAGGGCGGGAACGCGGCCATATTTAAACCCTCCAGGCAGGAATATAGCTCTTAACTGGTTGCAACTTCCCACTGTAGGCAGTATGGCAGGAGATGGAGAGGGCATGCACTTTTGGGCGCAGTGCTGGGGCATACAGGAGTCCAAGGTCATGGTAGGACTCCTGGTAAATAACCATGACGAGAGACTGCTGTAGGGCTAGTACCAGGGCTCCCAATATAATGCGGAAGCCTGGGAACATCTTGCCCCTGATCTCACCAGCGCCACTGGTATCCCTCAGACTGGTGAGCAGGTCCGGCACCACTATGCCAACTTGAACCGGAGAAAGAGGGAGGTCTTGGACCAATGGGTCCAAGAAGTAAGGCAGAGGGGTGATGTCCCAGCACTGTGTAAATATTCATAACAATAACTGTTTACTAAAGTCCAGCCTGTGTATGCTATGGATATGTATGCCTAAATATTTCTTTATTCCCTTTGCAGCTGAGTGGGCTGTGAATCAAGAAGCCTATGCTAGCAGGTTGCAAAGGCTGTGTTGCAAGGCTGGTGAGTAACAATCCTGCTTGTAGTAGTCATACAAAATAAATATAAAGTATTAGAAAGTCACCTGGCAGTATAAAATGCATGTATGGGTTGTACTGGATAAACCAGACAATATGACAGTAATAGCCCCATATAGGTCATATTTCAATAAAACTGTAACTGCCTGCCAATAAAGTTCTAAGTCCTGGACTGGTTGTGTTTACTTTGGTACTGCATGGCATTTAGTGTTGCAGTCTCTGAATAGTAATGTTGTGTTAACCACTGTTACCCACACTGTGCTACATAAAAAATATGTCTAGTAATGTGGGTATAAACTATTGTAAGTACAAGGTATGATTGTACAAACAAGAGAAACTTAGACATAAAACACTGAAGGAACAGACAGCAGTTTCTAAATAGGTCACTGTGATGACACCCAAATTGTTGTATTTTTAGCACACACAGCCATGGTTCGAATCCTGGGAGTGGTAATAGTAAGCTGTATGCATAATCATACCTCTCAACTGTACAGATGTTTGTACAATATCCAGATAACTGGCTCATATATTAGGCCTGTTCCTCTGTCTCCCTGGCAAATCACTGGGATGATCCCAGATTTGTAGTCACTAAATAATGACATACATTTGATTTTCAGACCTCAAATCCTTCAGAAAATGATATTAAAACAAATCCTGTTACTCTAGCAACTCTCCAAGTTTATAAGAGCAATATTCAAAATATGTCCCTATTTGTACCCCCATGTTGTCAAGCTTTGTCTAGAGTGTGCACATTAAGAGATTGAGAGGTATGTGCATAATATTAACTACAAATCTGGGAATATGTGTAGAAACAGGTAGTGTTAACAAACATTACCCCCACAGGTCTTTCAGATATGAAAAATGTAACTGTCTGGCAATAAAGTTTTAAATCCTGGACTGGTAGTGTTTACTGGGGTATGAAGCATTCACCTGACATGAAGCATTCACCAACATCTGATATCAGAATAGGACTGTTGTCTCAACCACTTTTCTCACACTGTGCTTCACAAAAATATGTCTAGGAATGTCTGTATAAGACTGTTGTAATTACAAGGTCAGATAGTACAACCAAGAGAGGCTTACAAATCAAATACTGAAGGAACAGACAGTGGTGTCTAAGTGGCTCACTGTGATAAATCAGAAATTGTTGTATTTTTAGCACACACAACCATGGTTTGAATCCTGGGAGTAGTAGTAGTAAGCCGTATGAATAAATCATACCTCTCAACTGTACATATTTTCCCAGAATGTCCAGATATTTGGCTCATATGTTCGGCATGCTCCTCATTTTTCCTGGGAAATCAGTGGGATGATCTCAGGATTGTGGTCACCAAATAATGACATACATTTGAATGTCAGACTTTAAATCCTTCAGAAAATGTATATTAAAAAAATCCTGTTACTCTAGCAAATGTCTAAAATTTATTAGAGCAATATTCAAAATATGTCCCTATTTGTACTCCCATGATGTCAGGTTTTGTCCAGATATTGTGCATTAAGAGATTGTGAGGTATGTCCATAATTACAACTAGGAATCTGGGAATATGTATAGAAACAGTCAGGTAGAGTTAACAAACATTCCCTCCACAGGTCTACCAAGTAAGACAAGTACAATTTAGCTATAATACAGTTGAAGTATACACTATGTATAAACATAGCACTGCCCAAACCAATGCCATAGGGTAGTGTAATAGTAGCTGTAGAGCAATGATCATTAAAGTTGTGAGTACTGCAAGGATATGTAAGTTGTTAATTGACATCTCCCCCCCCCACCATATTTCTGACAATAATCTAAACACACAAATCAATGGGTATGTTTACACCAAACCTACTGTTGAGACATATGTCCTATTATTCAATAAATATTTAAATATGTTTCTATTAATGTTCCATGTTGAAATACTATCATTGGTGGCCTGTTATTATCAATGTAACTTGCATGCCGTTGTAATGGCCACTGTGGTTCCATATATGCATGTGTTCTGTTTGCTATGCAACTGTTCCAAATCTGGTGTTTTGGATTAATGGGAATATCTATGCATGCTGTTATAACTAATGCTGGATTGTGTTGACTGTTACCAACCCACATATGTTCTAAAACTGCAACACCACAGCACATTTGGGAAGGCCGGTCCCAACAGACCCACCTCTCCTCAAGTGGCCATGGTATCGGGCCCCAGCATGACTGGGACCTGCCCTGGGACCTCCTCATCCACTGGTCCTGCACCACGTTCGAGTGGAACCACCTCAGGGATGGGGCCCCCCCCCCCGGGAGTGGGTGCGGACAGGATCCTGTCACCCGAAATCAGGTCCGGGGTCTGGTGCATAGGGAGCTATGCAGAGAATTGGGAGATCTGCTACGCCAGCTTGAGGAATGTGTGGTGCAATTGGAGGGTCAGCCTGCCACTGACTCTCAAATTGCATTTGTTTGTAGCTGTTATGGTGGGAATATGGTCTTTGGAACACTGCCTAACCAAGGCACAATAGGGGTTGCAAGAGCCTTGGCCAGTATCAGGATGTTACATATATATTATATATATATATATATATGTATATATATATATATATATATATATATATATATATATATATATATATGTGTGTGTGTGTGTGTGTGTGTGTGTGCATGTATATATCTATATATCTATCTATCTATATATATATATATATATATATATATGTATATATATATATATATATGTGTATATTTTATATATATATATATATATATATATATATATATATATATATGTATATATATATATATATATATATATATGTATATATATATATATATAAATATGTATATAAATAAGTACATTTCCCTACTGTTGAATGACTGTGCTGAATGATATGTATGAGAAAACAGCACACATATCTACAGCTCAGATGGATGAGTAGTAAATTGCTGTGGCCATGGTGTGCATGGTCCTGGGTTCAAGCCTGGCAAGGGCTGATTATTTTGTTGTTGGGCAGAACAAGGGCTGTTGGATACAGACTGATTAAGGCACTTTAGGAAAGTGGTGAAAAAGGCTGTGGTGGTGCAGTGGTTACCATTTTCGCCTCACATCAAGAGGTTCTTCAGTTCAATTCTCGGCTGGAGCGCCTTCTGTGTGGAGTCTGCATGTCCTCCCTGCGGTCGAGTGACGTTTAAAGACATGCAGGTAGGTGTGCGATTGAATGGGTGTTCCTTCTTTGAAGGTTGGGTGTCAGGCTGGCACCTTGGCACTGTAAAAATCCACTGCCAATCATTAGCAGACTAGTGTTTTCTGTGGCAACCCCTAACTGGGAAAAGCCAAAAGACATTAGTTTAGGAAAGTGGTGAAAAAGGGGCACAAAGAGAGAAAGACAATAGGGAAAGTAGCTAGGGATGTGCAGGACGGGTGTAGGAAATGTCTATAGCTGTCCATTTTTTTCTACAGCAACAGCTGTGCATATATACAAAATTTGGAGGTATATGTGGTCACTCAAACCCCTGAAAGAGGAGTGAGGACAACAGTAATGTGTGGTGAAGCCAATTAGACCAGATTACGTGTCCAGTGGATATGTGTGTGAAATGGACAGTTATGTATGGGGCAAAATGCTTTTTTGGGAACAGATTGCATTTTTTTAAGGTGAGAGTGGGTTGTTGGGGAAGGATAGAAGATATATTTGGGGAGGTAGGTTGGGTTGGAAGATAGACAGGACAGCATACAGGGGCAGTATATGACACACGTGGGGGGTAAACACATTGGACAGGGAGGGGTGTTTGGAAATCAGAAGCCCATGAGCCCCTGAATGGAAACAGTGGGAATGAGGTCCACGCCCATGGCCAGTCACCACTGCACCTTCACGGCTCCGATGGGGGCTGTGCTGGGGACTGAGCAGGAGGAGCAGGCTGACCCTCTAATTACTCCAAGCAGCCCTCAAGCTGGTGTGGCAGATCTCCACACTCCCTTCGGAGCTTGGTACGCACCAATCCCTGGACCTGATTTTTGGTGACAGGATCTTGTCCGTGCCTGCTCCCAGGGGTGGTACAAGCCCCATCCCCTGAGGCGGTTCCACCTGAAGGTGATGCAGGACCAGCAGATGAGGAGATCCTAGAGTGGTTCCCAGACATGCTGTGGCCTGGTGCCATGACCAGATGAGGTGGGAGAGGTGTGTCCACTGGGACCATACTTTCCAAACATGCTATGGTGTTGCTGTTTTAGAACATATGTGGGTTAGTAATAGTCAACACAATCCAGGATTAGTTATAACAGCATGCATAGATATTCCCATTAACCCAAAACACCAGATTTGGAACAGTTGCATAGCAAACAGAACACAAGCAGATATGGAACCAAAGTGGCCATTACAACAGCAGGCAGGTTACATTGATAGCAACAGGCCACCAATTATAGCGTTTCAGCATGGAACATTAATAGAAACACATTTCAATATTTGATGAACAATAGGACATATGTCCCAACAGTAGGTTTGGTGTAAACATACCCATTGATTTGTGTGTTTAGATTATTGTTGCAGATATGGTGGGGGGGAGAGAGAGTTGTCAATTAACAACTTATATTTCCTTGCAGTATGAGGTCCTCTGACCTTTTTTCCTGTTTATGTCTTCCAGGTACTATGTCAAGGGAAAGGCTGCCTGTGTTCACAGCACAGGAAAACAACATGATAATAAATTTTATGGTACTCCATCATACCATCTTATTTGGGTGCAGGAGAGGACTGCCCTGTGGAATGAGCTTGTCCACGGGGTGAATGATGTCGGCTTGCATAACTGCAGTTATGAGCAGGTGCAGTATCAGACCACCGACCTGATCTGCCATGCCTGTCAGCGTGCTGCTGCTGTTAGGAGGGACCAACCGCAAATCAGAATACCACATTCCACACCTTTTACAACCTGTAATGTGATCCTAACATGAACAATGAATGTGTAATAAGGAATCCTATGTTGGGACAACAAATATGGGGAATACATAGCTTAACAAACACTGGAAGCATATGTGTGCACACACTCCAAGTAACATATTGTGGAAGCAGCTTGTGAGGTACTGACAGCATTCACTCTTCTTGAGTACACACCTTTCACCAAGTACAGGGCCTCAATGTCACACCAAGTGATGGTCTGCTGTCCAAGAAGTATGTCCATGACATTTGCCCACTCACCTACAACAGAGGCAGCCGTGGCTTGCACACATCTTACAATCCATGGAATGGATCCCATGTCCAAAAGGTAGCACTCAGGAGTGGGAGAAGTAGCCTTATCTCACCATTGCATATACCATGGCAAACAGGGTAGACAGTCAGGTATGTATGATGTATGGGACAACATCAGTGTAGAAAATAAACAGATGCCCATCCAAGACAGATGACAACACATGTTGCAGACTGGTCACAGAGGCTGCCCAGACACATGCAGCAACACTGAGGGCCTTGTAGGAATGTCTAGCAAGTACTGCCTGTGCAGTACCTGTGGCAACAATCACCTGGAATCTGCATACTTGTGGTCTATGGGTTAGAGTAATCAGATGGAAGAGTTGTTCCACAGGAAACATCATCCAGGGCTCTCTACAGGTAGCATATGCATAACATCAGGTATCCCAAAGGCATGTGTTGCAATGTGTAATGGTGTACTAAGACCAAGGCTGAAAAGCTACAGACAGTATTAATAAAGATACATGTGGTGCACAAGCAACACCTCACTCCACCTCAGGCCCACCATCCCTATTTTTACCTTGCTGGTGCCAGTGTACACCTTTAGGTTTGCTGTTCATTAGCAAGAACTAGGCTGGTAGACATGACATTCTGAATTTGGAACACTGCAAAATAACACTCATGTGTGGCCCATAGTTGTCAAGCATCTGCAATAATGCTGAGGATGGGGAGGGGTGTCATCCTGAAACACAACAGTGAACTGAAGCATGCATCTAAAGCTCTGTAGGAATGGCTGCATCTGAACACAGTCAAGGTCCTGAATTGTGTCAGACATAACCCTGACTCCACAGCAATAGTGAAGACACTGTGTGACCTCCCAAGGGCTGTACACATGAGCTTACCTTGCAGCCTGGCAGAGTTTGGGGACGTTTGTAAGGTGGAGTGACCAAATAATGGCAAGTGAAGATGGGCCATGCTAGTATACCCCTTCCTGGAATAGTGATTGCCGTAGTTCACTTAACAGGTGCTGCAACAAGCCATTGTGTTCAGGGTGTGCACACTTATGCAACCCACATATTGTATGCATCTCATTCAGCATCTGCATGACTGACACATTTGTTTGATACTACACTTGATTGCAGAGGTCATATGTCACATATCAGGTGTGTAATGTTAACATATGCAGTGTTGTGGCCCCATTACATATCATGGAAGTAGCTGGCATGTCAACAAGGGTGTGTACACTCCTTATATCCACATTAAGCTTTGAAGGTTGTCAGTGTAATTGGATGTTATTGCTCATACATGCACTGGTGATGATGACATCTGCAAATCAGAGGTCAGGCATTAACTATTGATATCAGTCCTCATATCATCCCAGGTATGTGTCAGACAAACACATACGGGGTTAGAGCAACAGAGCAAACATAACTGCCAGACATATACACATTCAGCAATGATGTGTACACTCATGAGGTATGGTGCACAGTACATGCCAGGGTGCTGTACAGGTGTACAGCAATACTGTGTACATGGGTGCAGTATGTTCCAGGGGAAGGGGCATCACCTACTAACACAACTCATGCATCACAGAGATGTATAATGTTGGTAACAAGGATTGAGTATAGCTGCAGTGCATGCTGTTGAGTGCCATATGTCATGCATGTTGACTGTTGGGTAATGAGAGGTCTGTGTAATATTTTTGTGCCACCTCACCTGTAAGTGTGTGTGTGTGTGTGTGTGTGTGTGTGTGTGTGTGTGTGTGTGTGTGTGTGTGTGTGTGTGTGTGTGTGTGTGTGTGTGTGTGTGTGTGTGTGTGTGTGTGTGTGTGTGTGTAGAGGTAAGCAGTAACGTACACGTCTTAAATCACATTTTTTGTTTTCCCCTCACAGGTGGCGAGGTGGGTCAGGCTGCCTCCTGTAGACAAACTGATTAGTTAGTGTCCATACAGACTCTGACACTGATGATAAGTATGGTGAGACACAGGCAGGGTTGTTAGGGACAGACTCTCACAATGATGATAGGTATGGTGAGACACAAGCAGGGTTGTTAGGGGCTAAAACTGTGCCATCGGTTGACATCCCACTTTTACCCACCCCATCCCTGCACACAGTCTCAATGCCCATACATACCCCATCACCAGTGACCATAGATGAGGGACAGTTGACGGGTGCTGGCATGGGGCAGGACAGTGTGGGGACTATGGCAAGTGTGTCTGTACACAGCAGCCATAGCCAGATGACCAGTGAGCTACCACACAGGCAGATGTACAGGGTTGCTCATAGGAGGGCTGCTGGCCATCATGCCCCTGGCAGAAGTGCCACAGCAGGTGTCACCAGACACATGTTTTGGGCCATCATGGAGGCACAGACACATATGGAACGGTATACCAGACAGAGTCTGAGGCTCAAGAGGGCTACTAATTCTGCTGTACTTGACAACATCCATGATCTTGCAGGTGCCCACCATTATTTTGCAGAGGTTCTGGATAGATGGTTGGGTCAGATGGTAGAAATCCTCGACCATGCGGTGTCTGTGGTGGAGCATGTGGTGGGAGCAGGGCATCATCCATGTGAACGTTGGTCAGCAACACCAACAGGTGGAGGTCTACGTGAACATGCAAGAACTCACAGCCGCTCCCATAGTGGCAGTACCAGCACCAGCACTGCAGAGGGAGTACTGACCACACCACAATGCAGCAGGCTATGTGCATGTGGTCCAGGCCAGTCCCAACAGGGACACGGATCCAGCGGACAATTATCATCAGGGGAGAGTACTATATCAGGGCTTCTACCTGGTAGTGCCCGTGGAACCCCTGGCAGGCACAGTTCCCATGTCCATGGCCGAAAACAGTGAACTGTACACCCTGCCATGTACAGTCTGCAGCTGTCCAACAAACTCCTGTATAGGGCAGCCACATGGCAGAACTGTGTGCATACATAAACACACACATCACCAACACAGCTAGGGCACCTCCATACCTACACATGCCACATCTGCACAGCCCAATTGTTAAAGAACCCCCCTAACACACACTCATGATGTCAACCAAATGGCTCAGCCTTGGCCTCAGGCAAACCCACCACACATCCTGTGCATATGATGATACCTATGCCACATCTCTGTCATCCATACCATTGATGCAGGGGTATACTAATATGGTTCTGATGCACAGGGTGAATTTACTAAGGTTTAGCAATGTAATGCTGTTTAATGTGTTTTCAGCTGGTATGTTTAATGCGTACATTATATTAATGCCATCTCCTAATCATTAGCATCACATGTTTATATATTTTTAAGTATATTTTTGTTTTTAGATGTATTTTGTGTTTTACTTTTAGTATAGTTTTTAGTATGTTTTAGTTTTGGAGCTTTTCTCCCCGGGCCTCCACTGAAAATGGACACATATCCAGTTGGACTAGCCCGGTCAACAAATGTAAAATAAAATAAAAAAAAATGTCATGGTGTATAGCTGTCCAGCCATGATGCATTATAGCTGTTATTAACACTGACTGATTGTGGTCTCCAAAATGTATTCTGTTTGCGTTGTAGGTGTCTATGTGTCAGCAGGATGTTGGTCTGCTGTCCTTTGCTACAAGGAATATGGCACTGTGGTGACACATTGTGTCATATCCTGGGTACAGCTGAACACAAGTAACAGGTCTATGTAACAGTTACTGCATATGCCACATGGCTGATAGGCCTGAGGGGTGTATACAGGTGAGTGCATGGTGGCTGATGTCAGCAGCTCTTTACAGTGGACAGTGGTAAGTGTACTGGGTGGCACACACCAAATGTTTGTGAATAACAAAACACACACACACACACACACACACACACAAACACACACTTGTTTTGGTGTTGATGCAATACACAGAGATTACTGTGCACATAGATGTACTTAATTTTTTAGTGAACTCAATTTGGCATATGTAATTCCATCAAAACCAAATAGCCAAAACATCACATCAGTAAATACTCAGTCTGCCAGTTTGGTGTAATTGACGATGATGCTGGTAGGGTATATAGGTTCATAGGTTCATAGGTTTATACTAGGCTATCTGCCCTAAGACATTTATAAGCCTAGCCCAAATTTTTGTGGCTTACGCCACCCCTTATATGAAAAAATACTGTGCCCATTAGTTTGTTGTGCCTCTGTCCAGCAGTGACACAGAGATGATTCCGGGGTAAACCTACGATCTCCCATCCACAGGTCAAGATTTCTCTTGAACAGAGCCAGCGAGGTGCTCTGCCTCACATAGACCGGGATTTTATTCCACAGCATAGGGAGTCTCTGAGTGATAAATCTATCCCTCCAGCACGTCCTATTTATATCCGTGCTAAGGTTTAAGTCGTTTGCTCTAGTGGTTTTGGTGGATTTGGATTTTTTGAGGTGGAGCATGTCCATTAATTCTGGTTGGACATGGCCTTGTATGTCAGGCACATGTCACCTCTGAGCAGATGGTATGTGACTGAATAGAGCTGGAGTTTCTTCAATCTGGCAGCATATGACAGATTTTGGAATCCCTTTATCCTTTTGGTGAGGAACTTTGGGGTCTCTCCAATTGCTGCAGATGTCGGGTGAGATACATCCCGAATGGGGCATTGTACACGATCATTGGTCTGATAAGTGAAGAGTACAGGGGAACAATGACCTCACTAGATCTGGATGTGAATCCCTTCATGATCAGGTGGGCAATGTAGAAGGTCTTTCTAACCACTTTAGCAATGTGAGTGTCTAAAAAAAGGCCACTGTCAACCTGGGTCCCCAGGTCCCTGATAACCTCTTCTGTGCTTAGTGGATTGCCACCTATATGGTAGCTTGGGGTTACCTTGTTTTTCCCGAAGGGTATGACTATACATTTTTTGGCATTTAACTTCAGGCCATGGCTCTGGCACCAGCTATCTGTTTCCGTGAGTCCCTTCTGAAGGATATCCGTGTCCGATGCACTTTCCAGTATGGCGCCCAGTTTGCAGTCGTCTGCAAACTTTGTCAGCCAAAGTCCTCCCATGTTGGCCTGTACTTCTGAGAAGTAGATGCTGAACAATAGGGGGCCAAGGACCGAGCCCTGTGGGACACCACTTGTGACCGGCTTGGAGTCTGACATAGCGCCAGCAACTCTAACCCTGTGGGTTCTGTCCTTAAGCCAGTTTGCAACCCATCTTGTGACATATGGCATATGTCCTCTTTCCCAATGTAGTGCAAGTGTGCTGGTGTGGGTGGCACCACTCCCCACTTTGGAGGGTGTGGGGTGGCATAGAACCACACATACTGTGATTAAGAAATACTTAACCTGTTAACATAAACTGCACAGTATAACAGCAGACTAAGCGGGGGGATACGCACAACAATAACCCCAATGTGGGTGGCTGTGCCCACAACAACCACACCCAACTATATATACCAACTCCAGTATCACTGTACAGCTGTACAGTAGGGAAGAGGACATTTACACATCCACTGCTAGTTTTGATGGAATGAATTTCCACAAAATGATTCCTCTGAAAGGTTACCTTTTGCCAGGTAGTTCTCAGACAAATGATCTCCTGGGACGTATAATTTCTGCAAACTGAAGTAGATCACTTCACATACACACACACTTGCTTTGCAACACTGAGAGTAGAACCCCTGCCTAGGTACTTATTTCTACTAATGTGTTTGGTCTTAAATGCACACACCACAGAGCTTTTAGGAGGAGGTGTGTCCCGAGTTTCCTGTTGAGTGAAGAACATCACCAGGCCTTGTATAGTATGGTAATGGGGTGTGTACTGGGTGTTAATGAACAATACATAGTTTGACATACTGTTATATACACATTGACAAACACATACAGTCATAGACACTTTTGACAGACCTGGGTTTCACAGTGCTAACTACCTTGCCAGCGAGTCCATACTGTTAGGGAGTTTTTGCACACAGCACATGCATCATTGGGCTGGATAGTGTAATCAGTTACCTGTATAGTTGATGATGACAGCGGTCCTCATTGTAATATTCAAACCCAAAACATCGAAAATACTAAACTGCAAACGGCCACGTCCACAAATTTTTTTCCTAGGGAAAACATTCAGTTGGCCTTTCTCGTGGTTTGCCATTTTTCCCAACATTGAGCGATATCGGAGTTGGTATATTTAGTTAGGGGGGTGTGGGGGCATAGCCCCTCACATCAGGGGGTGTGGGGGAAAGCCCCCCAGTTGATTAGGATTGTCAAGTTTGTGTTGTTTATTTGTGGCCCCGTGAATTTTTTCCCTAGGAAAAATTTGCTGATGTGGTTGTTCACGGTTTAATGTTTTTGATGTTTTGGGTTTGAATATTACGCGTTCGAAGAAACGTCTCCTTGATCGCGTAATATGGACCCAACCTTGGGGCATGTACTGGGGGTACCATGGTGTAAAGACAGTATACCCAGTACACACACCCCACATTGGTTATTGTACTCATTGAAACCCATGATAATACTCTGACATACCCACAATCACACATTGACCAGGACTACAATACAAACCTTTGTCTGTCTAGTCAGTGCTACTACAGGGGTATGCATTTATTGCACATACCACAGGGATAGTAGGGTGATGGTTTGTCATGGCTCTCCTAATGTCAGCAACTGGGTCTGTATTATATTCTCGAAAGCCGACAATGTCAAATCCGACATTGTCAACACGAGAATAGTGAACGCTGAGAATCTCGAATGTGTAAATGGAAATCTCCTTAAGGGGAGATTTCTGTTTACTGCAATGTAGTGCGGTCTCGGAGCTGGTATATTTAAGTAACGGGGGTGTGGGGGGGGTGCAGGAGTGTTTGCCCCCTTGCTTAAACCCATTAGGGTACGTTTGTCTTTTTGTTTTGGGTTGTTATTATCAGTTCAGTGGTTGAAGACATTGCCATATGGTGTTCGATGTTTTCAACCTTCGAGCTTATAATATAGACCCTCCATCCCTTATAATGTATGGCAAGGTTTAGTGTATTTGGAGAATGTGGCCTCAGAACGCTGTCTTCTACAAATATACACACTCACACAATTGCACACACACACACACACACACACACACACACACACGCATACTCACATTGGCCAGGACTCAAAGGGTAACCCACGCCTATCTACCCATTTCTAGAACAGTGTTATGCTGGTACTGCAAACTCCAGGTAGCCCATAGGGTGAAGAGTGTGACAAGGTACATTTAATGTGAATTACAGCATCAGCCCTTTCTAAGTATAGCAATATGGGGTTTAGTGGGTGAGAAGGCCCTCAGAGTATTTTCAACTACAAGTTTACAAACACACAGACACTGTTATACTCAGTCATGCACACAGACACATTAGTCAGTACTGAGGTCCATAGGTGCAGGTGTTCCTAGGTGTGTACCAGCATAATGTCTGTGGAGAGATGAGAAGAGTAGGGCATGTGAGTACACTGGTATCATGCCACCTGACATTTGTCAGCAGGCCATCTATCAACTGATGCCACATAAGTGATCCCCAGGGTGACAGTTAAAGTCAGCATCCACTACTCTGGTTTTCTCTTGCAGAGGGCCAGTGAGGTGCTCCAGCTGACATGTATGCAACATATATTGCATAACATGGCCAGTGTATGGGTTAGGGATGTGTACCCAAACATGTTCTGTTGACTGTGGTAGTCTGTTTGAGGTAGCCATGGCATGTTGTGCATACAGAGTGGGGTTTCCTAGCTGTGGCATTCCTAAGACAGCTGGTCAAACATGTAAGTGTCAGTCAATCAGAGATTGCCTGTAAGCAGCCAAGATGAATAACTGACATCTGCACATCTGTACAGGGGACAGACAGAAAGTAGTTAGCCAACAGGTCATGCACTAGGATGAATATTCTGATAGACATCTGAAACTGATAGGAATGCCATTACTACATGACAGCAGTCCTCAATGACATGTCCTAAAACATAGTAGTCTACAGTTAATATCAACATATCGAATCAATATAGGTTCATAGGTTGGTACTAGGCTGTTGGCTCTAGGGCCTATACAAGCCTAGCCATAACAATTCCCTGGATATTTCTTCCCACAATATCTACTACCCTTGACCCCTGTCTAGCAGGGCAACTGATGTGATCCCTGGGGTGAATTTTCTATCTCCCATCCAATCGTCAAGGTTCCTTTTGTAGAGGGCCAAGGAGGCACTCTGCTTGACATGTATGGGCAGTCTATTCCGGAGTATGGGGAGTCTCTGGGTCAGGAACCTATCCCTACAGCATGTTTTGTTTATTGTGATGACAAGGTTTAGATCCCTGGAGCGTGTGTCTCTGAGGGATTGGGATTTCTTTAACTGGCGCATGTCCAGCAGCTCAGGGTTTGACATGGTCTTGTATGTTAAGCAGAGATCGCCTCTGAGTAGACGATATGCCACAGAGTATAGCTGGTGTTTTTTTTTAGATGGTCAGTATAGGGCATCTGTTTTAGGCCTGTGATTCTTTTAGTGATGCATTTCTGCGGCCATTCCAGCTGTTGCAGATGTCTTGTGAGGTACATACCAAATGGGTCTAATGAGTGATGAGTACAGTGGGACAATGACATCCTTTTTTCTGGATGAAAAGCCCTTAGTGATGAGGTGTTCCTGACTGTTGTGGTGATGTGGTTATCGAAGGTGAGACCACTGTCCACCTGTGTCCCTAAGCCTCTTATCACACTTTCAGTGTTTAGTGTACTGCCACCTATGTGGCAATTCATGGGTACATGTTTTTTCCCAAAGGGGATAACTATACATTTCCTGGCATTAAGCATGAGCTCATGGCTCTGGCACCAATCATCTGTTTCTGTAAGGCCCTTTTGTAGAATATCCACATAATTTGGGGATTCAATAATGCCCCCCAGTTTGCAGTCATCTGCGAACTTTGTTAGCCAGAGTCCCTTAGTGTTGGCCTGTACTTCAGACAAGTAGATGCCAAACAAGAGCGGCCCCAGGACTGAACCCTGAGGTACTCCACTTGTCACTTGTCTGGAGCTGGATTTGGAGTCTGCTACTTTTACAGTCTGGGTTCTGTCAGTAAGCCAGTTGGCAACCCATCAAGTGACGTAAGGATTTATGCCCAGCTTAGTAATAAACAGCCCCTGCAAGGCTCAAACCCAGGAGCCTGCACACTGCAGCCAGTGTGATTTACCATTAAGCCACCGCAGATATACATATCTAATAGGAGATGCATAAAAACATACAGGTCAAACACCAAGAACATGAAAGTCAGTACAAAGAGTCCAGCCTTGCATGCAGGGGGCTATGGTTCCAGTACTACAATCTGCAATCTACTCTTACTTGGAAATGCACTGTTCAAAGTAGTAATGTAATGATACAATACATGCATATGTGACTGCATATAACCTGGGATACTACCCAAGTATGAAACACATACAAAGAGAAAAGATTGTGGCACTACCCATGTATACTCAGGTGTTCCATACAGTATACTCACACCCATTGCTACTGTAATGACAGTATGTTATGTACATGGAATTAAATACATTAATTAAAGATGTCATTACCCTGCTGTTTCATCAGACATGAATGTCATCAATGGTTACCAGGGCTGAGCTATGCTTAGCAGGTGTCAGCATTACTTAAATGTAAATGTTAAGCAGATTTGTGCACTGGTAAGCAAAGCTTACACAGTGTAAGCGCCTATATGTTGAACTGTACGTTAGCAGCGCTTACCGTCACACAAGCCTGTGCAAACTTGCTTAAATCTACTAAAAACTGCTTTAACGACTCTGTATCCAACAGTCGTTGTTCTGCCTAGCAACAAAATAAACAGCCCTTGAACTCAGGACCAGGTACACTATAGTCACAGCAGTTAACCACTAAGCCATCTGAACTGTGAAGATGTCTGTTGTTTTTCAGATATATCATTCAGTACGCACGCTGAATAATAGTGAAAAACTGCTCTGACTACTACAGTTGTTTAGTACTTGTAAGTGAAACAGGTGTTGAATCAGTCATGTTCTTATATGTAAATATACGCAAATCAGATTAATATGGTGTGATACATCTGAGAAGGTATACACAACACTCATGTTTACACATACAAGGATATATATATATATATATATATATATATATATATATATATATATATATATGTTTATACATATGATATATATATATATATATATATATTTTTTTTTTTTCTTTTTTTGTGTGTGTGTGTGTGTGTGTATACATATTCATACACACATAAATATTTCTATATATATATTTGTATATGTTTCTATACTTCTCTCTCTATATATGTATACATTTGTGTGTGTGTGTGCGTGTGTGTGTGTGTGTGTGTATATATATATATATATATATATATATATATATATATATATATATATATATAGATATAGATATAGATATACAAATATATGTATGTATATATAACATATGCCCATGACGTAGTGGAATCATACCTCAGCACCATAACTCTCAACCTGTTACTGCAAGGGAACGTAATGTATGTATTAGAGTTACAAATGAAGAATGTTGCTACAGTGACAGGGGTTGTGTCAACATACATGTTGTGAAGGAAAGCTCTTCTGAGACTGACATGTACGCCATCAGTTACTGACAGACATAATAAAATCATCATAGTGAAGTACCACACAAATCACAGTAATGATCCTATGGAAAACAGAAGCAACATGCGCAATAAACATGAACAGTCTGAAACAATCTGGTCAGTCAGGAGGTATACACAGAATGTCTTAGTGCAAGAAACATGGAACAAGCCTGACAAAGGGGATGTTTAGAGCCATGAAAATGGGGGTATATCACAAATACTGGACTAGATAAGCTCACACAGTTAATGCATTCACACCCTCCTGTCTGTCCTAACACATATTAACTGCAGGAGCAAAGATCGCAAGCCACATACTTCACACTAGTTAGTTTTCATACATCTTCACAGCAGCCCACTGCTTTGTCAGAAAAACAAAACACATATGGTGGCCAGGCAACAGTACACCTGACAAATATCTGGACATAACATCACACTAGGGTAAATACACTGTGCTGCTACTACACTACAGGCAGACTGCCACAACACTAACCCAATTTATCTATGGGGGAATACACATGTAAATGCAAATATAGCAGGCACTACAGGCGTGTAACAGCATTGGGTAAAAGACACCAGTGTGAAAGTGCATACCCACAACCAATCTCAACACGGTCACAGTCACATAATGGTAAACCTAAGTAATAGTACAGTTGATGGCCTGTGTGCACAAAAGTCATCATCATGCTTGCCACTCACACACTGACCCTACGTATACTGGCCCATTTCACAATGTAGTCTGATGCCTGACTGTGGTATGGGACATGTCTCAGTCTGGCCCTACAAACATATAGACTGATAAGGTATCAGAAACTGGAGCAGCACACACTGTCAGATAGAACAGGACCAAGAACACTAACATGTACCCCAGTCTGTACACAGGCCAAATAACATGATCACAGTACACCGCTGCATAATACAGGCACTCTGTCAACAATCACCATAAGTACACAGAGCTCACTGCTGTACACACTAACACAGAATATCCAGGTTTTGTCCACAACTATTAGGCCTCCTTTACATTACATGTCTGGCAGTCTGATATAATTGTCATTAAATAATGGTATACTGTACATATCCACCTCTTACTGCATGACATATGAACAAAGGGTGACAGACGCGTGGGACAGAGGCACAAACACAGGGCCAATATTGACAAATTGCAATTATACACTGAGAACATTGCTGGTGTAACAGGGTTTGTTGTGACATACCTCTTCTGGTAGATATGAAGTCAGTAGCACACATGGATGTTAGCATTTCCTGAGTACAATAATCAGAGTATGCTATTGCATTTATGAAGACAGAAACTGTATGAGTAACACACCAAATCTCAGGCTTCAAACCCTGGCCTGTCTGCAGATAGCCCTACAGGTGGGAGTTTTCTCAACCATGTAACACTATCATGCCAGACTTTAAGTCATACAGAACAGCCATATCCACACAAACCCTGTTGAACCAGCATTACTTCAAATGTAGAACAGCAATACTTACATTCTGACCCCATGTCTGGAACATCCCCCTCCAGTTTTTTGACCCGTCTCCACAGTGTTTGTTGTAACAGGTATTTCCAACTACCCTCTGTGATGCTGTTTGTCAAACGCCCACATGAAGTCCTGCTCACAGTGAAAAAGGCCAACACCCACTTGCACTGCTTACTTATAGGGGTGTGTTTCCATGCAATTAGCTATAGGAATGATACCACAGGTGCCCCACATGCAATTAGCAAGTGGAGGACTCCAGTTCATGCACAGGCTATCAGCTGATCATGAGCATTACCTATCAAAGTCAAGCTGCTGCCTATGCAAAACATGGATATTTTTCCACATCTATCAGAGAGGGGGGTGAGAGAGACAGAGGGAAAGAAAGACAGGAAGAGAGAAAGAGCCAAGTGTGTTTTGTGTATGATCTGTAGGTAGAGAGAGGTCTGTGGGTATTATAATGGTTGCCTATATATAAATATATGGCTGTGTATTGTGTACAACAACCTCTATGGTGTTTGACAACTGTTGGCCTTGTAATGCCATATTGGGACTTATGGGTCCTCCATTTGAAAATGTAGCAAAACCCACCCTCCAATGAATCCTGTTATTTACACAATCACACCAACACCCACACAGGATACTGATGATACACACTCATACACACGCATACGCACACACACACACACACACACACACACACACACACACACACACACACTTGCCAGTATTGAGTTTCAAACCCCTACTTAGCTATGTATTGCTACAATAGTGTTATGCAGTTATCGCAAGTGCCATGGTGGTTATATGTTGGAGAACTGTCCAAAGGTATATTTGAAGGTGACTGACATCAGCTGCAGTGCTAAAGGAGGGAGTGAGGGAAAAGCAGTAAGTGTGAATGACCACAAAAGCAGATGTCACCAAAGACTTACACACTCTCACACACAAACACACACAAGTTTACAGTTGCCAGTACCAGGATTAGAACTCCTACATAACTAGTTTGCTACACTATGGTATTATGCAGTTATCGTGAGTGCCACAGCAGTTATATGTTAGAGAGCTGTCCAAAGGTATCTTTGAAGGTGATTGACGTCAGCTGCAGTGCTGAAGGAGGGGTGAGGGAAGGGCAGTATGTGTGAATGACCACAAAAGCAGGTATCAACAAAGACTCACACACTCTCACACACATTTTCACAGTTGCCAGGACCAGGATTAGAACTTATACCATTGCTGCATTATGGTATTACACAGTTATCGCAAGCGCCATGGAGCTTATAGGACTGAGACTTGGCCAAAGGTTTATTTCAAGGTGACTAACATCAATAGATGTGGTAACATGGGCAATGGGAAGTGCAGTGTGTGTGAATGGGCCATCAATAAATCCTCTGGAAACACACACACTCAGTCATACACAACTTTACATTTGAGAAAACTGAGTATACAAATGCTACATGAATACTGTTTCTTGCTATTGTGTTACAGTTATCAGAAACACAGCAGACACTATAGGGTTGAGGGCTAGCAAAGGGAATGTCTGAAGTGATTGACATGCACACATCATGCAGTATCGGCCAATTGGATGTGTAATGGGGGGACAGGCCTTATAATGGACTTTTATCTATCACTGTCTCTCTCTTCCCCCCACATCTGTGGGTGTGTATGTTTGACATATTATAGTGTGTTGGCCTTGGATATGTGCGAGTATTCCTATACAGTGTGTGTGAAGCATAGATGGTGTACAATTTGGTGTGTGTGCACAGACATCTGCAAATGACAGATATGTATAGTTTACTGTGTTGTCAGACACGGGCTTTATTTCTCTAACAGGCTTTATTTCTTTAAGTGTAGGAGCATGCCCAGTATGACCTTCTGTATTGATTGTGTGAATCCATTCGAGGTAGGGTTGTACTCCAGTCCAGGGTTTGGTGTTTTCAACCTACACATAGCAACCTGTTTCTGCAGGATATCTGTAGATAGGTTGACACTATGGAGTCACAATGGGTGACAGATAGGGGAATACTGTAACTATTGCTATCTGTGCTGCTTGTGTTACATGGTTGGTGTCAGCAGAGATATTCAGACATATGTACTGCTTTACACTGTGATGTATTATGTCATCGACTAGTGACAGATGTAATTATTTGCTCACAGTTATTTACTGGGAAATACAAGATGAATTAAGCTGAGTGCAGTATTGTGGTCAACAGCCTACACATTCTTGCACGCCCCTGCCATTGTGGAGGGGTAGCTACAGGCACTTGCTGATGGGTCTGTGTAAATGGTCCAGCACCTTGGTAGTATGATGGCTGAGGATCCCCTTGTTGCACATATATTGACTTAACAGAATGGTCACATCCTGCTGTGGCCGTACCTCTCAGCTGTACAAATTTACCCAGGTTACCCAGAGGCAGGGCTCATATATATGGTCAGTTCCCCTTCACATTGTGGTTTCCGAGCAGGTTTGTAGCCACCCATTACTGGGTTTGCAGGCAGGGGTAGTATGGGCACACATCAGAGTTTCAGACTTCACACACTCCATGACATCCATGCATCTACACTCCCCCAATATGCTATTCTATCCTCGTCCTAACATTATGCGAACAATATCTGGGAAGTATCCCTATAGTTGGCCCTTCATCCCAGCAGTATGTATGGATTGGCCCCCAGTTCATGCAGTAGAACATGGGGGACATGCTACTGGGATTTGTCAATATGGCCTTCCATTTGTGTTCTGTTGACTGTGTTAGTTTGTTATTTGGGACCCCATGAGATACCATACATTGGCAGTACAGGTGAGACACAGGCCTTTCACAGAAGACTGTAGGCCATTTGGTAGTGTTGCAGGCCATCTGTAGCAGTCCAGTGCATTCTGTCACTCCTACATTCCCATGCTGTGAGCCAGTGGATTGCCCTGGGCTGACAGGGTAACTGTTTGAGGTGTTAATGGCAATAGTTTCTGTACATATTGACCCATTGGTCCGGATGCATGCAGGGAGCTGCTTACAGCTAGGGACACACCTACATAAGACACCTCTTCAGCATGCTGCATTCTATGGATATTCCCATACAGAAGTGAGGTCATAACTGTATTCATTCCCAACAGCAAGGATATGATCTGTGATAAACCTGTGGCTGATGGTGATGTGAGCTGAGTGCATGTGTGATATGGAAGCTACTTGCAGCTGACTCAGAGATGTACCTGAGACATTCCCCAGGCAGTCTCTCATTACTTCATAACTGTGCCTTTTGTGGTCTGCCAGTGATTGCCCAGACTACATCAGTGTTCCATACTACACAGACAACTAATGCACTGGTAACCTGTATGTACATTTCCAAAGTTGTGTGCAGTTGACACTTATATTTTACGCACTCTGTCTAGGGTACTTCCACCTGTGTACTGTGTGTATGTATGGGCCCACATTCATGGCATGTCCATCTTTCAGACAGTGGCAGATCTTGATGTCTGGACAGTGAGTATGGACGACTGCTGACATGGGTATTGCTGAGAAGCATTGTGGTTGGCACTGCAGTTGTCAGAACATGGCCCTGTCATCCACAGTACTGCCCATAGGCCAACAACACACAGCCCTCCATGCCTGCAAGCTGACCACCTTCATACAATATTGAACACACAACAACCTAACACACGGACCCATGCATATTGTACACATGCAACAATATATCCTGTAAATTGGGCCAGCTCAGGTAATATGTGCTCCACTGTTATTACACCTCACACTTACATGTTACTGCATTTCTACATGGGATTGGGGGGGGCACACCTGACAACTTTACACATTTGCTATGACTATATTGGTATTTCAGGTACTCTGTTGGGTTCCATTTCATTTTGTATTCAGACCTATCATGCAGACTGGAGGCATAGCAGTAGTGTACAGATCTTAGATTGTATTGACCTACATTTCATTTTCAGACTTTTTACCCTTCAGAACTGGCATACAACTGCTTTACCTGTTGCAGTCTATCTGTGTAGGTCTGGAGGGGGGCTGTTAACCATTGCCATCAATTGGAGGCCTTAGATCAGCTTTTCTTTATGGTCATCTACACCTGTCCTGCTGGCTGAAGCTGGTGGTGGGTATGTGAGCTGCACTGACAAGCATGTGTGTGTCCTGTAGACACACATTTAGACCACGACCTGTACTGCAGTGGGATTTCTCACCCTGTCTAGTACTGCCTAGTATGTTGACAGCAGTATTTGTTATGGATTTCATGCTGCCCATATAGGTGTCCACTATCTGCTGCCATCTTGCATGCTCACATCCGTAACATAGATACAACTATGAGAAAATACTACTCCATTCAGCAATTGATAGAAAGACTAACTTACCTTGTGTCTGTGCCAGTATTGAGGATGGTGCTGGAGGGCTGATTATGTCAGATGCACATAGTACACTCCCTATACATGATAAAGCACAGGTAGCATCATGTT
This sequence comes from Protopterus annectens, assembly GCF_019279795.1. Lineage (NCBI taxonomy): Eukaryota > Metazoa > Chordata > Ceratodontiformes > Protopteridae > Protopterus > Protopterus annectens. Next base: position 158,071,993 of record NC_056751.1, read on the forward strand.
TGGCATCCCTTTTACTGTATGTGCGAGTCAGAGAGAGGTGTCATTCCCTGGGTCCATACCATGTCAGTGTATGTGCTATGCATTGTCTCTTTGCCAAGGCCTAGGCATACTGGGCACACCTCCTTCTGCCTACATGGGCAGGCTCAGGTAGTTCCTTCTCCGAGTCACTCTGTGCCTGTGATGACCTTGGCAATGGTGGGGGCTGTGTGGCCTTGCCCCGTGCTGTTCCTCCTGCAGCTGTTTCCGCAGGATCAGATTGTGTAGCATGGTCCATACTATGAGCATTTGTGTACATGTAGCTGGAGAGTACTGCAAGGCTCCACTGGATATGTCCAGGCAGCGGAACTGTGATTTGAGCATCCCAAACACACACTCTGTTGTGATTCTGGTTTGTGTGTGTGTGTGCCTCATTATGGTGTTCTTGTTCAGGTGTGTGTGCATTTCTTATGGGTGTCATTACCCACAGCTCCAGTGCATAACCAGCATCCCCCACTAGGAGACCATATGGGATGTCCCCACTGGCGAATGATTGGTACAGCTGTGTCATATGCCAGATGTGGGAGTCGTGATAGCTTCCAGAGCTGTCAGCACACACATTCAAGATAATGCTCTGGGAAACGCACACGACCTGGCAGTTGATGGAGGGGAATAATTGCAGTTTATGTAGACCCTACCCCGCTCTCCAGGTGGTGCTTTGATGTGTATGTGCGTGCAGTCTATAGTACCCAGTACCTCAGGGTATTCTGCTATTTGGTGGAAGAGATGCATATTGCTGTCCAACACCTCATGGGTGTTGTGGAAATATATGTGTTCACCAGCATGTGCTGACAAAGCATCAAGGAACTGGTGGAGTACCCTGGATGCTGATGCCTGTGAGATCCCCATGATATCCCCAATTGGCCTTTGGAAGGTACCTATGGCTAGTATTCGTAAGCCTACACATACCTTGTTATCCACTGGGATGGGTTCCCCTCTGATGGTCCTGTGTGTGAGGCGTGGCTGGCACAGCTCAACAATTTGCTGTAGAATGTCTTTGTCCATCCTATAGCACTCCACTATCTCCAGTTCATGTAGCCCCTAGTAGGTTCTGGGTCTGTGCACTCTTCTCCTTCTCCTCACTATAGGTTGGTCATCAGCATTCACATCTTCACCACCCTCAGCCTTTTCCACATATTGATGTATGAGAGCAACAGCAGCCCCTAACATTTTGTTAGTTTTGTCAGGTAAAAGTTCCCCGTCTGTGTGCACTGGTGGTGTAGAGTTTGTGGGAAAAACCACACTGGAAGGTGTTTGCATAGTTTATAGTTGTGTGCTAGGCTGTTCCATGTGTAATTGGCTGATTCTGATGCATTTCATCTGCCAGCTATGCTAGTTCTACTTGATTGCCTTCCTACTGCTGTTTCCCGAAAAAACAGTCTGAAAGGTGTTTGCTTAGTTTATAGTAGTGTGCTGGGCTGCTGCCTGTGTATTTGGCTGATTCTGATACATTCCACCTGCCAGCTATGCAAGTTCACCTTGATTGCCTTCCTACTGCTGTTTCCCCAAAAAACAGTCTGGAAGGAATTTGCATAGTTTATAGTAGTGTGCTGGGCTGCTTTGTGTGTATTTGGCTGATTCTGATACATTCCACCTGACTGCTATGCTAGTTCTCCTTCACTACCTTCCTACTGCTGTTTTCCCTTCCCATTGGCTTTCCATTTAAGTCCAGAGGCACGCTGCGCATACCTAGTGCTCAGATGTGCACAGAGCTGCTATTTCCTGTTTTATTTTGTTTGTTTAAAACCCGGTGCGTGGCGCGCATACCTGTTTAGGTTATGTACACAGTGCTCAGGAACATCTGACACACCCCCTTCATTAGCTGAGCTTAGCTAAGGGCAAACACGAGCCACAGAGCTCCAGTGAGCTTACAGCAAGCATGACACACCCCCTTATGAAGTCATTCAGCTCTTGGACTTGCACCATGGTATTGCTGCACATAAACAGTTGGGTGAAAATTAACACTGAGAGAAAATCTGAGATTCAGTACAGTTCCCTCATTTGCATAAAACATATTGCTAATTCATAGTTACCACACTCACACTCAGCCTTCCCCCTTAGCAACCACTACCCCCTGGTATTGTTGTTTTATGCATTCCATTGGCTATCATGGCAAAATGCTGATTTTGGTTTAAAAGCTTATTTTCCACATTTTTTCTTATTTTCGGCCTGATCCAATTTGCACACCACTGTCGTACGTTTAAACGGCCAAAATGGGACCAAAAAAATAAAAGTTATTTTTTATAATTTTGCAACTATTTATCATGGCAATGGCCATATATTTATGCATAATCCATTGAATACATACTTTATTTGGAGATGTCATGCCTCCGTTTTGTAATTTGCAGAAATGTATTCAGTTAGTAACCAAATACATTTCTGCAGGTTACACTATTCCTGCACAGACACCTGCCTGCTTCCTGGATTGCTAATTCACTTCATTTGCATGGTTTTTACTTGCAAATGGGCTAATTAGCATATAGCAGTGATGTCTGTGCAGGAATAGTGTAGGAACGCTTGTGCACATGCTGGGAGCTCGTTCCCGGATCGCTCAGTGGCCATATTGGGTGCAGCAGCTTTTGCGCTATTCCTGCACACCATGCAGAGCTTGCTGAATCCTGTGGAGATTGTGATTGATTTAAATGGTATTACCCAAAACAATAATATATTTTATTCAAACAGTAGCTTTAACACCCCTTAAAATTGTGATTAAGAAACTAGAATATTAATAACCATCTTGTGGTAGCCTAAACACCCAAGACTATCTATCAAAAATCAAATTAAAACAGAATGATGGTGGCTAGGATTTCTGGATGTAAACATCTATGTTATATCTTCTTTTTTTGACTGTTATACATTAGTTGAGTAGTGAATGTGAGGCTAATTGCTAGATAAAGAACTGCATTTGCTATTTTGTAATGTTAATAAATCCAAAATAACCAAGTTAAATGAAAAAATGATATTCAACAAGATGTGGTTATTAATATTAGATTAATTCCAGTGTAACATAACTAAACTGTTTTACTTCATATATATATATATATAAAGTACACTGAAGGCTATTAAAAACTACATGTATAAACATGTGTAAACGTGTTAACTTAAAAATGGCTTATTCACTATATTTCCTTTGGGAACAAGTAGTGGTTTATTAAAAACAGTAAGTGAAATTATAATGTTATATTTTAGAGTAAAGAAAGTCTTAACTTTGTTAGCTTATATTGTATAGATGGAGTAAATATTAAATCAGCTGAGAAAACGAGAATATAATATAATAAAATGAAGTTGGTTAAATGTAAAAGCCATAAGAGAATACATATTTAAAGAATTAAAGAATATGGATCCAGATAGCCACAGAGTCCAGGATAAACACTTTATTAAAATTAAAAAACAAAACCATGCTGGATAGTTAAAACATGTTGGTCCATTTTCGTTTTTGTATTTTGGAACATGTACAGGCCCATGCACTTACGGGGGATTGGCAAAATCGCTTGTTGGAACGAGAGATGTTCTTGCAATTGAAATTAAATGCGGCCAAATCCAGGGTTTAAACAAGTGCATTTCTATCGATAGTGAACTGAAAAGAAGGGCTTCTGTTATATAATACCCTATACTGATTTTTTTTTTAATTTTTATTTTCCCTTACTGTTTTAAATGTACAAACATGTATTAATTTTATAATTTCTGGGGGTGTGGATGGCGAGTCACTTTTATGATAGTGTGATTGGTTTGAAACGGAGGTGTGTCCATTCATCAGCTGATTCACTGAATTTTTAAAAGGTGGCTGTCATTTACAGCACTTTGGTTTTGAGGATGTCTAAACTATAGATGAAAGCGTTTAGCCAGCGTGTATTGTTTTAACTATCCAATGAGGTTTTGTTTTAACTTTAATAAAGTATTTATCCAGGACTTTGCGGCTATTCAGATCCGTATTCTTTAGTTGTTTGTATTACTTTTATCAGTTCCAACACAGGAGTTCACTGTATTCTTGTTTCCTTTTACATATTTAAAGAAACACAAAGCTTTTCAGAGTCCACCTTAAAAGACTACCCAAGATTATTCGAGAACATAATATAAATTTATTATTATTGCTTGTATAAAAGTTATCTGATTTATCTAATTTGTATAAAATGATAAGAGAATGAAATTCATATTCAGTAAGTAACTGCTAGACACAAATACTTAAAAATAAATAGAATATACTATAAAAGAAAAAAAACAGTGTTAAGATCTACTAAGTGTACCACAGACTGTTTATTTTGGATAAAATTTACATGGAAATTCTCAAGTAGAACATTTTGTACTCCACATAAAATAGCTAGAATCACAAAAATAAAAGCAGTTGTGTATGCTGGAGACATAAAGAAAATGTAAATACAGATTGGAAACAGATTTTTGTTGAACGTACAAAACACACATACAAGCATTTTGGACAGACAATTTTAAGCTTATAAAATGTGATTTTATATAATCCAAATACCAGTATGTAAATGGTAATAATTACACAATTTTTGGACAGTATTAGCTATAGCAAGAACTCCACTGCGAATCATGAGTGGACAGGTGATCCACTGTGGCGACCCCTAAAAGCCGAAAGAAGAAGAAGATTAGCTATAGCAAGAAAAATAATAATAAGAAACTAATTAAAAAAAGTCCCCTAAATTTACAGAATTTCTGTTGCTCCCTCAGGAAGTGTGTTATGCAGAAATTTAGAATAATACATTGAAAAGTAAGTCAAAAGAAAAAAATCAAAGGCTGGACAGAAATAACAGCAATTTTGGAAAGGTATAACAATGGTGCCACAGCAAATGAAGAATTGTATATTTTAGATAGAATAACTGTTATATTTATCGAGAACATGCAGATGTTGTAAATGGTCATTTAGCTGTTCAATACAATGATTTTATGTTAAATTATTCTATTATAATGTTATACAAGAGTTGAAATTGTACCATGAATTTGCTTTACTGTTACATCCAATAAAATATTTTGAAAAAAAATGGACTGCTGTGTATCATATCACATTCTCTCTGCAGGTTAAGGATCTAGAACCAGGAAGAAGGTATGCAGACTATTACATATCCAAACAAGGCCAACAGAAGATTAGTACAGTATAGCCTTGTAGGTACACTAACATCTCTTCATGTATATCAAGCTAAAAGATGTATGCCTTAATATGTACAGCACTGAGTGAAAAGTAGCAAATGCTACTTGTTTTCACAGTTAGCGCAGATCTGTTTCCATTCACTAACTAATGTAAAATTACATTGACATGCAGGATTTACAAATGTCAAAATTCTTTGCTTGCAAACTGTCTTGAGTAGCATGTTGATGCCATAGTCTGTCCTGTAGTTCTGCTTCCTGTACAGTTGTAATATGACATTAAATTTATGGGCTAATGTTTAAACTGTTACTGTCACTGTTAGAGTGCTTGGGGGCAGCACTGAGTCAGAATAGCATTAGACCACAGGTGTTATGAGTGGCTCCCTGTTGAAATGTCAGCACTTATAATGCATAGTGCTGAAACGTGGAAAAGGTAAGACTGAAAATGCAGAAAAAAGCAAATATTGAGCATTGCTGTTCTTTAAACTTGTTTTTTTGTGTAGGGATGCAAGCCGCCTGCACCCCCAATATGGGGCAGCTGCCCCCCACCAATATACCATACTTATATGTGTGTTTATATATATATATATATATATATATATATATATATATATATATATATATATATATATATATATATATATATATATATACACACACACACACACACACACACACGGGTACCTATTACTTCACCGACAAGTCAAAACAGCGACACTCACATGTTCGACTCCACATCATCGACACTTCATAACATCGACGTTTCAGGTAAGCGATCTTCCCCCTCACAGAACCCATGGTAGCACTCGTTTCTGTCTTTTAACGCGTAAGGTTTACGTCATTCTTCAAAATGTACCCTGACAGCGTTGTCCTTACCTTCTTAATAGTGAAACGAGTGCTACCATGGGTCCTGTGAGGGGGAAGATCGCTTACCTGAAACGTCGATGTTATGAAGTGTCGATGATGTGGAGTCGAACATGTGAGTGTCGCTGTTTTGACTTGGTGAAGTAATAGGTACCCACACACACACACACACATATATAATATATCTATATATATATATATAGATATATATATTTATACACACACACACACACACATACATACACACACACACACACACACACACCAACTCCAAGATCACCATACTTTAGAGAAAAGTGAATAATCCAAGAAATGGCAATCTTAGATTTGGTGTGTGTGTGTGTGTGTGTGTGTGTGTGTGTGTGTGTGTGTGTGTATATATATATATATATATATATATATATATATATATATATATATATGTATAAAGCCAGATTTTTGGCCATTCAGTCTACATATGGAACCATCAAAAACAAAAGTCAGGAAGCAACCAGTCAATTTTATTGAGCACTTTCATCTTCTAGTACCATTAGACTTTATCAGAATAATGTTCACTTTTCAAATCCTCCTTTTAAAAAATTGATATAACTTTAATCTTAGAATACTTTTTTTATTGAAATGGATTCATTTAAGCCTGATGAAATATCTGCCCTTAAGTTTAGTTGCCTATATAATTCCCTGATTTTCAAACAGTCTCTCCACGGGCCACCTCTTGGATCCATCACAACTTTTTCCAACACTCTAAATTGAAACTTATGGTCTGGATTATCATTAATTTATTTAACCAAAGCATTCATTTGTTTTGATTTTTTTTTTAATTTCTAATGCATGTTCATAAACTTGTTCTCCTTAAAGCCTATCCATTTTACCAGTTTAAAATGCTTAGCACTGTTTACAACATTCAGAGTATACTACTCCTCTTGCTTCACAGTTGAAATAACCTGTTCTATATTTGCAACACAAATTGTTAATACAGGGTGGATTTTTTTTATCCAAAATATGGTAGCACTGGTTGCATCTCCCACATTTATATGTTCCGTCAGGTTTAGCCCCCCCCCCCTCAGTTTCACCTTAGAATTACATTTGAGATATCCCATGGAAAGATCAGTGGAGAATTGTTATTTGACCGAATGGATTAAGCGACGACAGTACATACTAAAGGGGCTTAGATATTGGATATACCCCATGGGGGTCAGACCTTTATAAAAAATTTGCAGCACTGTTCAACCAGTAAGGATGTGAATCAATGGAAATTTTAATTAGGGCTAATAACAGGCAGAGGGACAGTATTGCGTGAGAGAGATGTTTGCCCTAGATAAATCTATTTTGAGGCATTTGTTATTAAAAACTTATAAAAAGAGATATGGCATTGTCTTTTAGAGAGAGTGGACAAAACAGTGAATGATATTTATAAAAAGAAAGAAAAGAAAATTTGCAGGGACCAGAAAGATTATGAAGCTGTCTAATGCTTATCCTGCCTCTAAGAAGTTTAACACCAGTGTGGAAGAGATGAAGATTGATAGGGCCTCCCCTTCCCATGAAAATTTGCAAGAACATATGAAAACAGACAGTAATGACAGTTACGTCGTCCCCTTGCATTATCTTCCTTTATAGTATTCTGCTTGGTTGATGGAGTGGAATTATTAGAAGGTTCAGAGGAATCAACACCAATGGCTGTCTCAGTGGAACAACTGGGGGAGAGGGAGAGGCATGAACCAGCCTACGAGGCAACTGGAACTAAATCTACCAGACATGCTTAAGAACTCTTATGGTGATTTTAATATATAATTATAGTCCTTACTCTATCAGTGTCAACCACTGTAATTTATTTGAAAGACATTTAACATCTGTTCCCTCTAGGCATCTAAATATGGCAGAAGCTGTTGCGGACTTAAAACTTTTTATAAGAAATGTAAACGTACAAATGCTGTTTGGAAATAATTCTGATATAAATGCTAACCAAGGTAATAGAGTTTTCGAACTGTAGACCTATAATCTGCCCACCCACCCTACTTTAATGCTGTTTGAAGATATTTACCAGTTGGTAAACCAGAATAACAACAATGCAGATTAAAATTTGAGGGATGACGAATGGGCACTGTTTAAACTTTTTGTGCCACTAGGGATATTAGGATCATGAAAGTGGATGGTGGGTTGATTATAATGGAAACCATAGGTTATATTGGGAGAATGTACAATATTTTGCATGATGGAACATACTCTATGGTATCTAAGAATGAGGTTAACACAATTTATGGTAAGAGTGACAGCTTTTATTGGATTCTTTTATCAATGGAATTATTTCAGTGAAGGAATTTGATAATCTGAAAGTGGTTCACACAGTTATTCCCAAAATGTTTGGAATCCCTAAAATTCACAAGGATTTGTTTAACCCACCATTATGACCTATAACGGATGTGACAAATTCAGAAACACCCCCCCAGCTAAGTTTGTACTTTTGAAGGTGTAATATGTAGACTAAAAATGTTTCCACTTATTAAAAGACTCTTGGGATCTTTCACTGAAAGTAAAAAACAATTTAATGAATATCTTCATTTTGTTATTATAGATGTGCAAAACTTGCATTCATTAATACCGCATAGCTGAGGACTAGAATGGTTCAGAGAAATTTTGTGCGAATACTCAGATCTGAACTCAGCTGAATTGAATTTTGTACTTCAGTGCATGGAAATGATTCTAAAAAGGGAATTTATTTTTTTTCGAAGGAGAAATATTTCATCAGTAGAAGGGAGTGGCTATGAGGGTGGCTTGCACTCCCCCCCCCCCCATTTTTGCTAATTTAATATTTGTTTATTGGGAAAATATACATATATCCAACTCAGAATATTCCAGATATTGGAATTGCTATTCACATTTCTTTGATGACATCTGTATTTTTGGAGTAGGGAGGAGTGAACAATTGGACAATTTGAATATATTGGGCAAGTTACAGATTTTTTTAAAATTCACTTACAGTTCATATAGTGATGTTTTAAGGTACCTTGACATTGAGGTCAAGAAAGATAATGTGTATAAAAAGGTTACATCTACTGTTTTCCATAAACCTATGTATTGTAATACTTTATTGCCTTATAGTAGTTGCCATCCCCACCTTGGCAAAAGACAATGGTAATAAAGGGTCGTAGGGTCAGAATAGATCATAATGTACTGGAACATGAAGAGGTTTTGGCTGAATTAACAAAATGTAAAGGTATGATTTTAAGAAGAGGCTATTCTGAACATATGGTGGATACCATCTGGCATGAAGTGATTGTTAAAAGGGAAAGAGGCCACTTCAACTAAGATCTGAAACTAGGAGGAACAGTGCACAGCATATAAATAGAATTGTGACTTCATATTCCCTTGATTCTACCACTTTATTCAGAATGTTATAGAGGGATAGCCACTTGCACTACTTAAACGTAGTATCACTTAAATGAACTGTACCCTAAGTAAATGATGTGGATACACATCTGTATGTGCATGCATGAACATGTGTATGTAATATATGTGTATACATAGATGTACATTTACATATGCAGATACATAGAGTATATGTTGAATTTTTATTGAATTGCTGCTTTATACTGTTTTATTGCTGTTGTGACTGTAATTTTAAGCACTTTAAATTTCAAATACGTCTGCACTTAGCACAGGCTAGATTCAGTCTTACGGATTCTAGACTGTCTTGTATGACGTGAACACTAAAACCAGCTCTTCACTGAGATACTGAAAGATCTGAGGCATCTGTTGCTTCCAGCTAATGATAAGTGCCTGTTTCTGCTCTTACATTGCACTTGTAATTAGTATTTGCATTCTACTGTCTGTCTGAATTGTCACAATTGTTTTTGGCTGCATTTTACTGCATACTGTGCTAGTTCAGCAGTAGCACAGCCCAGTTCCAGGCTTGCTGTTTTTGGGTCTGTTTTGGAACTTCTGAGCATCAAATTCAAGCCATCATTGTTGGAGAAGGCCTTTCTGTATCCTTGTGGAAGGAGAATGTTGTCTGGGTCCCTTCTATTTGAGGGTGATTGAATTAGAGTTCAGAGAGTGTGCCCTTATTGGCTAGTTTGAGTTAAAAGGGTTATTTCTTGTTTTATATAAGCCCTGCATCTGCACTTTCATGCATGTAGCATACCATTGTGCTCTGCCAGATAGTGGTAGTTGCTGTTGGTGGTTATAGTAGCAGAAGTTCTGCTTGTTAAATTTTCCCTTTAGCACTTTGCTTGTGGTCCTCCAGAGGTCTTTTGCGGCTAAACTCCACCATCAGGTGGAACACTAAACCTAGCCTCAGAGGTACCAGCACACCTCTCATCCACTAGCCTTCCTAAGCTAACTATGAATCCAAATTAGCTTCCTCAACTAAAGACAACCATAAGGCATTCTTTAGTTACACACATAACCTAAAAGGAAAGGTCCAGATTTGTGCCGAACTGGTAGTTAATGATACCACATGTACCGAGCCTCTGGACATTGCTAACCTGTTAGCTGACAGGTTCTATGAAAACTTGACTCCCCTGTCCCCACCATACTACCCCATGACATCCCTACCACCTGTCTTCTACCTTGTATCTCTAAAGTGCAGGTTGTGAATGCCCTCTCGAAGGTATAACATCCCAGGCTGCATCCTACAGGGGATCAAACAAGAATTAGCAACGCCATTGGGTACTCTTTTCAATCATAGTCTAAGCACTGGCTTCATCCCAGCTGAATGGAAAACGGTCACAGTTATTCCCTTGCACAAAAGTGGTGCTTCCACTTATCCAGGAAACTGTAGACCTATTAGCCTGACTAGCCTTATCTGCAAGGCCATGGAGAGAATCATCATAGATCTTATCAACAAAGATATTGATAACCTCCAAACACTTGATCCTACTCAATTTGGATTTGTCAAAGGGAGATCATGCCTGTTAAACCTGATGGACTTCTTTGAGACAGCCACCATGGCCCTTGATGAGTGGAAGTCAGTATATATAGCCTACCTAGACTTAGCCATGGCTTTTGACACCATCCCCCCCCTCAGGCATAACTGACAAACTCACACAGCTAGGTATCAACCTGTATATCATTAGATGGGTCGCTAACTTGCTCACTGATAAAACCCATATAGTCAAAATAGTGGAATCTACTTCCAGCAGCAGACCTGTAACTAGTGGTGTTTCACATGGATCAGTCCAGGGACCTCTACTGTTTGGAATCTATTTCTCTAAAGTGCAAGCTAAAACTAAACGTCTGTGGATGACAAAGTTTGCTGACGATTGCAAACTGGGAGTGATCATAGAATCTCCAAACAATGTCAACATCCTACAAGAGGGTCTTACACAAACAAATGACTGGTGCCAAAGTCATGGCCTTAAACTCAATGCAAAAAAATGTATTATCATCCCTCCTCACAAGGAAAAAATTCAAGGTCTTCAGCATCTGTCCTATGAGCATCTTCTGAAATCACTGTCACTTTATTCTGTTTCATACAGACTACTCAGAGGTGATCTCTGCCTTGCATGTAAGGCAGTCTTTGACCCTACTTTATTGAAAATGCTGCATATACATAAGTTAAATGGTACATGGGTTCATAGGTTCATAGGTAGGTACTAGGCTATCTGCCCGAAGGCATTTATAAGTGTTGGCTTTCGCCGCCCCCTTAGATTAGTTCCCTGTGCCTCTGTCCAGCAGAGCCATTGAAGGGATCCCTGGGGTAAACTTTTTGTTTCCCCATCCACTCGTCAAGGTTTCTCTTGAAGAGGGTTAGCAAGGAGCTCTGCCTAATGTAGATTGGAATCTTGTTCCAGAGCATGGGAAGTCTCTGGGACAGGAATCTATCCCTCCAGCACGTCCTATTTATTGTTGTGGTGAGGTTTAGATCCCTGGAGCATGTAGCTCGAGGGGATATGATTTTCTTTAGGTGGAGCATGTCCATCAATTCTGGGTTAGACATGTCCTTGTATGTCAGGCAGAGATCACCTCTGGGTAGGCGTAATGCAACTGAGTACAGCTGGAGTTTCTTCAGTCGTGCTGCATAGGGCATCTGCATGAGGCCAGTGATCCTCTTGGTGAGGTACTTCTGTGGTTTTTCCAGTTGTTGCAGGTGTCTTGTAAGGTACATCCCAAATGGGGCATTGTACTCTATGATGGGTCTGATGTGTGATGCGTAGAGGGGCCTAATGACCCCTTTTGATCTGTATGTAAACCCTTTTGTGATTAGGTTGGCCACATAGAAGTATTTTCTAACCATTTTGGCAATGTGATTATCAAAGTAGAGGTTACTATCTACTTGGGTCCCCAGATCCCTTATTACATCTTCCGTATTTAGGGGGCTACCAGCTATGTGGTAGTTTTTGGGTACTTTGTTTTTTCCAAAGGGGGTGACTATGCATTTTTTGGCATTTAGCTTGAGGCCATGGTTTTGACACCAGGTATCTCCCTCAGTGAGACCCTTTTGGAGGATGTCTGTGTCAGCCAGAGAGTCAGTTATAGTCCCTAGTTTGCAGTCGTCTGCGAACTTGGTCAGCCATAGTCCTCCTCTGCTTGCCTGTACTTCTAAGAAGTATATGCCGAACAGGAGGGGTCCTAGGACTCTGCCCTGGGGAATGCCACTTGTAACCGGTTTAGAGTCAGACCTAGCTCCCACAACTCTTACCATGTGGGTTCTGTCTGTGAGCCAGTTCGCAACCCATCTCGTGACGTATGGGTTTATGTTCAGGCTGGTGAGCTTGTTTATAATACCTGAGTGGGGAATGGTGTCAAAGGCCTTTGTAAGGTCTAGGTAGGCTGTGTGGACCACCTTTCCCTAGTCTATAGCCTTGGTAACTGTCTCAAAGAAGTCCATCAGCTTTTGGAGGTATGATCTGCCCTTAACAAAGCTGAACTGGGTAGGGTCCAGTGTTTGGAGGTTCCCAATGTCTCTGTTAATGAGATCCATGATGATGCGCTCCATAGCTTTGCAGACCAAGCTAGTCAGGCTTATAGGGCGATAGTTCCCGGAGTACGTTGTGGCTCCACCTTTGTGGAGCGGAGTAACCGTTGCTGTGCGCCACTCTATGGGAACGTAGCCTGTGGAGAGGCTGAGTTTAAACAGTGTGTTTAGGTGAAGGGTTAGTTCGTCTTTGAGCTCGTGTATGACGCAACCTGGGACACTGTCTGGTCCCATTGATGCTGTGTTTTTGGCTTTGGAGAAGGCCGTTTTAACCTGAGTGTCTGTGATTTCAGGGGCACTACATTCTTCTGGTATAGTTATGGGCCCTGTTGGGGGTGAGAGGGGTTGAAGTTTGCACTGTACCTGTCTGCCAGGATGTTGGCTATATCGGTCGGTTCAGTGTATTTTGTGCCATTCTGCACTAACTCCGAGCAGATCTGAGAATTGCCACTTAGATTCTTGACAAAGCTAAAGAATGCCTTGTGTTTATCTTTGGAGTCCATGGCAATTTTTCTTTCGAAGCTAGCCTTGGATGATTTTATGAGGGAACATAGTTTCTTGCTGATACTGATCAGGGATGTCTTTCCTTCTTGGGATTTTACTGCTTTCTGTACTAGTTTCTTCCTTCTATTGTGTAGCTTGTTTATGGCAGGGGTCCACCAGACTGGTTTCCTTTGCTTGGAGGAGTGAGTCTTGGTTTTGGTTGGGATATGCATTCTTGTGGTTACCTGTAGAGTACATTAGTAAAGGATTTTGCAGCTTGGACACATTATGTTTTAGTATGGAGGCTTTGAAACTTCCCACGTTGGTCTTAAGTAATGTGAAGTTTGCTTTTGAAAAGTTTTTCACGGTGGTTTCTTTGACCGGGGGTGGTGGCGGAATGTGGATATCCAGAGTGATTAGTTTATTGACAGATCTAATCACTGAGGGGTTGACCTCCGGTATGAAACACCGGTCGCCCATGTTGGTGATGACCAGGTCCAATATGTTGTCGCCTCTGGTGGGGGTATTGACCAGTTGATCTAGGGCATTTGAGTTTATAAATTCTAGGAAATGTTGGGCAAGGGAGTTTGTACTTGAGTAGTTCTCCCAGTTAATGTTTGGGTAATTGAAATCACCCAATATCAGGGTGTTTGGTAGGACCCTTGTTTCCCAGTGTTTTCAGGAATGCGGAGTGGGGGTCCTGGGACATGGTGGGTAATCTGTACCAAGCTATAATTTAAATAGCAGTTTTGCCCATTGTTAGTTGCACATGGATGATCTCTGAAGCATCGTGCTGTGCCACTAACGTGGAGGTGTGGGTATCCTTGATGAATATGGATACTCCCCCACCTTTTGTATTTCGGTCCGGGTTTTGTGGCCGAAATGTATGGAATGAGTTGTAGCCTGGTAGTGCTGGGATGCTCTCTGGAGCCTTAAACCAGGTTTCTGTTACTGCACACTGCACAATTTTCTCCATACTGAAGAGTGCCTCGAGTGCATGTATTTTGAGGTTTAGACTTCTGGCATTGAGTAGCATTACCCTCAGTTTTTTGTTACTTGTGCTATTTATGTCAGTGGGTTTGTCTTTTGAGCCTTGCCTAAAAAAGGCACTATGGAGATGGCAAGAGCCTTGGCCATTATTCAAAAACCTAAGGGTGACAGGTGCAAGCCATCTCTAGCGAAGCAGCGTGGCTTGTCGAGCATGTCATCCCAGGCTGACAGACACTGAATCCCCTTTGAATGACACCAGAAGCTTAGCCAGTTGTTGAAATTGATCATTTTTTCTCTGTACCGTGGTATCATTCTTGATGAGGGCAGGATGCTACTCAAGGTCTCCACCTTACTTTATGCCTCTCCAGTATATACCAACCTAAGGCAATGTGATCTAAACAAGCTAGAGACCTGCTACAACAAAATCGCAAAATTCGCCACAGGGGCATCCTACCGTAGTCACCACTGTCTCTCACTTGCTCAACTGGGCTGGCTTGAACTCCCTCACCTCCTTCAGTGGTATCAACTCTCACTCACCCACAAACTAGTAAACCATCCACTAAATGTCCCATCCCTCCAGAATCTACTCCAACTCTGTCGCACCTCCAGACCACTAAGATCCAGCAACAAAAATCACTTTCAGATCACTAAAGCCAATAACTCTGCTGGTGAAGCACTATTCTCTTGCGCCATAGCCAAATTATGGAACTCACTCCCACCCACAATTACCTCCGTACCATCATGCACCAACTTCAAAACTTTATTAAAAGCGCACCTAAAAACATGCTGGCTATGCCCTTGCAACTCCCACTCTAATATCATCCACCCCATCCAACTACTACCTTTCTTTCACCTCCACTAATTACCTTGATGATAGCAAGCTCAGATGCTCATAAGTCTAGTACTTATTATACAGCAGGAACTTCTCATTGTTACATTTGTTAATGCCTGTTATGTACTTCACAGATAAAGATTCTAGTTGTCTACTGATGTACTATGTTCTTCATCTGTAAATATGTTGTAAGTAATTTCTATGTTAAATTGTTAATCACTATGTAATCCAATGTAACTACTGTCTGTTTATTTTACTGTGGAGCTTTCCTCCCCGGGCCTCCGCTGAAAATGGACCCACGTCCAGTCAGACACTCCCGGTCAACAAATTTAAATAAATAATAATAAATAAATAAAGGTCAGGGTCATACCAGCCTGGGCTACATGATCAGAGAGCTCCTCCATGTCTCTTTTCATGTAGTCCAGGGAGGTACTGCTCCGGTCATTCACACCAACATGGACAATGACAGAGTCATATTTGTACTTGTTCTGGAATGACCTGAGTGCTTGTGTTATGTGGCGGAGCCTGGCACCCGACAGGCAGCTAACAGTAACCTTCTCCTTGTTCAGCCTAGTGAGTGGGACGTCAGTGTGCTTGACTATAGAGTCACCTATTACTAGTGTGTTGGGTATGTTATTTTGCCTTAAGGGCTGTGATTGCATGGCACACTGGTTTTGTGAAGCATGTGTTTCATGGTTTGTGTTGGAGGGTGGAGGTTGCTTGGATGTCTGCTTTGGAGGTCTCTGTTGCTTTTGCAGATTTTTATTTAGAACCTCTGAGTATCTTTTCATGTATTTATGTGTGCGTTTTGCCGGTGCTGGTTTCATAGGTCTATGTGAGACTAGTGGTGTGATGCAAGTAACTCCCTTCTCCTCTTGACTGCCTGGTCCAGTCTTGGGTTGAGAGAGCTTAGCCTCCAGTTTGGCTGTATAACTGCATCTCTCGCATGTATTAGTGTTTGGTGGAAGGAGGAAAGAGTTGTCTGTGTACATGTGGCAATTGTAACATTGCCTCAAAATGCCCAGATTCACCAGTTGGACCGGAAAGTTCACCTGAAACTGCCCTTTGGACATGCCTGAATAAGTACAGTGAACTGTTTTACTGATTGGCTAGTAAGGTCGAATAGAGAGCCTTATCCTTCTCTACAGTATAGGGGGGTCTAGTGCTAAGGTTTATTAGTGCTTGCTGTGAGTTTTGAGCAAGTGCCGGGCTTACAAGTGAATGGTTTGAGTGCTTAAGTTGAAAGATTGTCTAGTTCCAAGGGAAAAATTGAAGCGTAGACTTTGTGGATGGAAATAGTTATCCCCTAGCTAACTGGCGCTACCCGGCACGCAGAACCGCACAAATGTGGGTTTTATAGCAGGGAAATGAAAGAGATAGAAATTAGCCCAAAATGGCCAATAAACTACTAATTTCTGGGCTGAAACCACTCCTCCAGGGACAGATAGGCTGCTCAATTTCCCTCTCTCACAGTGAACAGATAAACTTCCTTCTATCCAAGTAAAGTATGGGCAAACACAGAAACTTGTAACAGCCCTGAATTCAGCACTAACTTGAAAACTGGACTATACTAGCTTAGAAAGGCGGGAAAACAAGTATTTTTTTTGTGAGGTTTTTTTTTTTTTTTTTTTTCAGAAAAAGTAGATACAATGATAAAAACACTTTAAATGCACAGAAATGGCTATCACACTTGAGTGTGTAGCCTACAACAGTTAAACAGGTAATTTAAACAGAAAAACAACTTTGTTAAAGTGCAGGCAGTAAAATAAGTACAATATGTAGCTGAAACCACAGAATCTCTAGAAAATCTGTGTTTTAGGTGGAATTAACTAAAGGCAGCAAGAAAATGCAGAAAAATGATACTTAATCACTCCATAGTCTCTCTTTTGTCTCTCTGCTGCTGTAGAACTCTGCAGGGCACCAGGCAGGAGCTTGCTGAGCTGTACACTAGCACAAAAACCTCTCAAATGTGGGTTTTATAGCAAGAAAATGAAAGAGATAGAAATTAGCCCAAAATGGCCAATAAACTACTAATTTCTGGGCTGAAACCATTCCTCCAGGGACAGATAGGCTGCTCAAAGCTTCCTCTCCCACAGTGATAGAGTGCTCAAAGCTCACTCTCTCACAGTGAACAGAGAAACTTCCTTCTATCCAAGTAAGGTATGGGCAAACACAGAAACTTGTAACACAGCCCTGAATTCAGCACTAACCTGAAAACTGGATTATGCTAGCTTAAAAAGGCAGGAAAACAAGTTTATTTATTTATTTATTTTTTTCAGAAAATAAAGCAGATACAATCAAAAAACACTTTAAATGCACAGAAATGGCTATCACACTTGATTGTGTAGCCTACAACAGTTAAACAGGAAATTTCAACACAAAAACGACCTTGTTAAAGCCCCGAATTCAACACTAGCCTAAAAACTGGGCTATATAAGATTAGAAAGGCTGGAAAACAAGTATTTTTTTTGTTTTTCTCATAAACTAAAGCAGATGAATCAAAAAATCACTTTAAATGCACAGAAGTGGCTATCACAGAAAAATGAAACTTAATCACTACAAAGTCTCTCTTTTGTCTCTCTGCTGTTCAACATGACATTGTTCGAATGTGCAGATGTCCAAACCAAATGAAAAATGTACACCGAACAGTGTAAAGTCATGCCTGAATGCACTTATGTGACTTTGTGGACCCCTTCAAGTCTTCCTTCGTTAATGCTCCTGTTGATGAGTCTTCTTTATTTGGCCCTAAAGTTAAGGACACTTTAGCCAGGTGTGAGAAAGATGGAAAGACACTATCTGCTGTGGGCATACATTTTCAGCCCCTCAATGATCCTACTCCGGGAATCAGAGGGACAGAAAATGTGGTTCAAGAAATTTCAAGGACCTTTCCGTGACATATGTGGTGAACCCCCAGGACAGACGGGGGAACTCATCTGGGAGACATCTCTAGCATGGCATGGGGGGGGGGGGGCACATAACCAGGGTTCCAGAGATTCCTTCTCTGGTCATCCCTATCAGTGCTCCTGAAGAGTGGTCCAATTGCTGTCCTCTGCAAACAGTTGGAGGAATGTTTTTCCCTTCACCACTTGGTCTGGCAATCAATGACTTCAGACTCCTGGGTGCAGAGGATTATGACCAGAGGATACCATATTCCATTTGACCTTTATCCCAAG
Source organism: Protopterus annectens (assembly GCF_019279795.1). NCBI lineage: Eukaryota > Metazoa > Chordata > Ceratodontiformes > Protopteridae > Protopterus > Protopterus annectens. The sequence goes on from NC_056751.1 coordinate 158,090,387, forward strand.
CCTCTAATGTGAATCCCTGACATCTCACCCAGTCAGGGAGATGCAGCAGTACTACACGTTTAAAGCTGCTAGAAAAAAGAGTCATCCAGGTAGTCCCACCAGACCAAGTAGCATCCGGTTTTTACTCTAGATTCTTTTAAGTGCCAAAAAAGACAGGGGACTGGAGACCAATTTTGGATCTGTCTTCTAAACAAGTTTGTCAGACAAGAAAAATTCCAGATGGTCACAGTTCAGTCCATTCTCCCATTCCTGGAGAAGGATGACTGGATGTGCTCTATAGATCTTCAGGATGCGTATTACCACATAAAAATGGACAAACGGTCCAGAAAATACCTCCTCTTCTGGCTGGGAGCCAATCACATTACCAATTTTGAGTACTGCCCTTTGGTCTCTCCATAGCCCCTAGAGTGTTCACCAAATGCATGGCAGTAGTAGTAGCTCACCTCAGACTACAAGGATTCCGTGTGTTTACATATCGAGACGATTGGCTCCTCACCACTGCAACCAGGAGTTTACTGCTTCAAGCCATGCCATACACTCAAGGCCTGGTAGAAAGACTGGGAATCTCTATAAACGTAGGAAAATCAAACCTGGTACCGACTCTAACCTTAGATTTCACTGGGGCAATGTTCAACACAATCTCTTGTGCTTATTGCCCTGCCTCTTCACAGGCTGCTAAAACTGAGAGCTCAACTTCAAATAATACTTTTTCAAGACCTAGTCCCAGCCAGACAGGTTCTACAATTGCTGGGCTCCATGGCGGGTGCAATTCCACTGGTCCCTCTTGCAAGGTTCCATATAAGGCTACTGCAGTGTCTCCTATCTTCTCAATGGTCTCATATAACACATCCAATCTCTCACCCAATTCGCATAACAAGTCGATGCAAGCAGGATTTGAGTTGGTGGATGAAGCCAGAGGAGGAGTTATGGAGTCGACCTTTTTCACCCCCTCAACCTAAAGCCACAGTGACCATGGACGCTTTCCTGATTTGGGGGGTGAGGGCATTTTCAAAGAAGGATCGTCCAAGGCACTTGGTTCCCCATAGAGGCCAAATTGCATATCACTGCCCCAGAACTGAGAGTGGTACTCTTAGTGCTGCAAGCATTCCAAACTACCCTTCAGTCCAGGACAATTGACATCCAGTCAGACAATATGTCAGTAGTCTGGTACATCAACAAGCAAGTTGGAACCAGATCATATCCCTTATGCTGGGAAGCCCTAAGAGTGTGGCAATGGGTGATAGCTTTCAACTGCTTTCTATTAGCAATGTACATTCCCGGGAATTCCAATCTGATTTTAGACAAACTGAGTAGGAACATTCTAATGCCTCATGAGTGGTCTCTCAACCCTGTAGAAGTGACTCAAAATTTTCGTTGTTGGGGCCAGCCTTGCTGTGACCTATTTGCCTCCCCCTTCAACCACAAATGCAGCAGCTTTTTCACCCTATTTCCCCCACAGGGGGCATCACAGAGAGATGCTGTGATTCACGATTGTCCCCAGGGTCTAATGTATGCCTTTCTACCCATTCCACTCATACAGCAGCTCCTGAAGAAAGTGCAATGGCTGAGAAGCAAAGTCATCCTCATTGCTCCTTGCTGGCCCTGCCAAGTTTGGTTCCCCTTCCTTTGGCCTCATTTGGTTCACCGCCTGTGGACCTTGGACCCATTCCCGGGACTCCTATCTCACCCACAGGGGCTGGTTCATCCTAACCTTCACAGCCTCAAGCTGACAGCTTGGTAGCTCCACTTCCGTTGATTGCCAGCCAAATACACTTATCTTCCCCAGTCCGAAAGATTCTTCTGGCTTCCCATAAACCCTCCACCAGAAAAATTTATCACAGCAAATGGGTCAGATTTACAATTTGGGCTAAGGAACAAGGACTAGACCCCTTTTCAATGCCAGTCCATAAAGGTTTAGAATACCTTTTGACCCTACTTCATGCTGGAGCCTCAGTCTCTACTGTTGCAGTCTAACTGGTGGCTATCGCCAATTTCCATAATGGTTTCAATGATTCCTCATTAATGTTTCATTGTCTTTGCAAAACCTTCATGAATGGAATAATACACCTCAAACCACCTATTAGACCCCCAACTGAACCATGGAATGTGACTTTAGTCCTACAAGGTTTGACCTGCTCACCCTTTGAACCTTTTGCCTCGTGTGACATAAAGTTGTTATCCTGGCAAACCTTATTCCTAGTTGTCATCACCTCAGCCAGGAGGGTGTCAGAACTGCAGGTCTTGTGTGTCAACCGACCTTACTTGATTTCCCACAAAGAAAGTGTATCACTTCATACTAACCCTTCCTTTTTGCCCAAAGTTATCTTAAATTCAAGTCTCAGCCAGTCCATTGATTTATCAGTCTTTTTTACTGAATTTTCAAACAGAGGTGAGTACCAGTTACACATGTTGGATGTACAAAGACAGCTTTATTTTTACTTGGACAGAAGTAAACCCTTCAGAAAGTCAGACAAACTGTTCATAGCCTTTTGAGGTCCCAGATTGGGGTAACCTGTCTCCAAAGTCACCTTGTCAAAATGGTTAAGAGATTAAATTACCTTTGTCTATCAACAGAACAAATTATCTTTGCCTTCTAGAATCAAGGCTGATTCCACCAGATCAATGGCCACTTCAGTGGCATTTCATTCCAGAGCCTCTATGGATGACATTTGTGCAGCGGCCAGTTGGGCAAACCCCCATACCTTTATCACTCATTACAAATTGGATATGGCCTCCAGGGGCAGAGCATCTTTTGTCTCAGTGGTGCTCAGGAATATCCTTCCATAGGGCCACCTAGGATGCAAGTAGCTGGGGACCCGGTCCTATGAGTAAGAAACAAATGAAGATTTACATCACATAAAGAAGTTATGTCTTACCGTAACATTCCATCTGTGTTGTAGATCTTCATTCATTCCTTACGTCCCACCCTCCATCCCCTACCTAATGACTCCCGGTGGATCATTTGATCCTGTCTGCTTGGTAAGGTATTTGCTCAGATAGGGCCTCCATTGTCTCAACTATATCTATTATTTCCACTGTCTTATACTGGGCGGGCAAGTTCAATCTGAAGAGAAGGAGAAGAGGGGCACTATGGGTAGGACTTAGCTCAAGAGTTTTTGGCTGGTACGAGCTTGTGTATTGGCCGGGTCAGTTCCCAGGACAGAACCGAAGTCCTATGAGTAAGGAATGAATGAAGATCCACAACACAGATGGAATGTTATGGTAAGACATAACTTCTTTTTTAAAGAAAGGAATTTGCCACAGGTGTTGCCTTTTCCTTCCATTTTTGGCAGAGTAGCACATAATGCTGAGTGGAATTTCCTGTAAAGATGGCTGCTTTGTTAAAACTCTGGCAGGTCGAGCTAACAGAACAGTAACAGTGATATTACACCTTCCCCAAATGTTAGTCTTGCTTCTCACAGTCAGCTACCTGATGGGCTGACAACATGAGGGAGAATGAGCTAACAACAACAACATTTTTGGAAAGTGAGAGACTGTGCTATATCACTATACATGTACATGCCGGCAAACACCAAGAGTCTGCATAACTTGATGGAATACAGGTAGGGAAAGCTGAAGTCTGTTAAAGTGGCACATTGACAGATCAACACTCAACTAACATTAACAAAACAAGAAGATTGCTTCAAAAGCAGTAGTTTAGTTTCTGTTTGCTAATAAGAGATTTATCTGTTAGCAGAGTATGATGTGAACAGGGAACTTTGTAGTTTAATTATCCATTTTTGAGTTTTAGATAATAAGCCATGTATTCCATTCTAATGTGATCATTCTGTAAGTCTAACCTGGGGGCTTCATATAGGTCTATGGGCAGAAACGAGTAACGCATTACGTACTTTTGCTTTTTATTCTGACAGTATTTTCTTTCTGCAGATATACACGGAATCTCGTAGATGAAGGGAATGGAAAATTTAATCTAATAATTCTCTGCTGGGGTGAAGGCCATGGCAGGTAAAGTTGCCATTTTGACTTTCTTCTTTTATGTAATTGGTTTCCACTGGAGAACCTCACAACTTGGAAAATGATTACAACAGACATTCAAACACCATTATATTGCTGTAAATACTGAATGAGGGCATGGATGTGAGTGTTTTATGTGGTATTTGCTATTTTCTGTTTGGCTATTTCTTTAATGGAAGAATAAGAGAAAGCTAAAACAGTGTTTGTTGAGACTGAACAAATCACTCCCTTAATTTAGAAACCAGACGAAGTGAGAATGTGCATGCTTTGCATGTGGATCTTTCACACTTCAATTCAATGTTTGGAATGCTGCTAAAATCTGTTAAAAATGATGTCATGTAGAAGGAAGTCGTTTGATTAAAGAGAAAGATAAGGCTAAGAACTACTAAGGAATTTCTGTTTTTAGTCTTGAGTTGTGGTTTCCTCATTTTTTTCCCATTTGCTAACTGTGTAACTCTGCGCAAGTCTCTTAATCAGCCAGTGTGCTCCCAGTTTACCCCTGAAGAGAGGTATTTGTGCCCTAGTAAGCGCACACAAAAAATGATATCATGCAAAAACAAAAAAGTGACAGTGCACGTATTTTGAAAGTTGCTAAAGAGTGCATTTTACAGTGACCCATTGCTTTAGAACCATGCTGCAATTAGCAACTCTGCACCTTTTTACTTGCAGTTTCATAATCATTTGCAAGACATTCCATTCATCCCTTAGTACAAGTACTTCACTGTATTACATATCCTAAACCATTGCTGTATTGTGCTGCAGATTGCAATCTGCTGAGTGTATATGCAGATAGGTACAGGAAAGATGCATGGCAGACGTGTATATTCAAATTAACCGTGATATTCCCATTACTAAGTGTCAGGCTGAACACAGCTGAAATCACAGCGTCCCTGAAAACAGATTGTGTTTTATTCCTGTCCACCTGATTGCTTCAGTGCATTATGTAGTCTGTCTGTCATAATCCACCTAATAGCAGTCCTGTTTGCATTTTGCATCATGTTCTATCCAAAAAATATATATCCCCCGGCTGCCTTGTTATCCTTGGATGTTCTGTACAACAGAATAACATGTTTCCCACCACTTGTAACATTTTTGTGGTAAAATAAACAGATTAAATTTCTTATCTTGAAACCAGTAAATCAAGTATATATTGAAGTACAGCACCGGCATCCCTCTGCCCCATCACATCTGTCAGTAAAACAGATGCACTAAAATGTATTCTTTGCATCATTGTGTTACCCTTCATTATCTTACCAGTTAAAGTATATATTCCTTTTTTGGTAAAATAACATATTACTTGCCAGTCGTTATGGTCAGATGACTCTGTTCCTTTTATAAGCATCATGCTTATAAATTACCTAGATCACACAACATCTGACGAGGTTAGTGACTTCATGGAAATAGGCATGCATGCATTTAGTCCTTTTGGCTGGTGAGTGACTGTAGCAGGGTACAGAGAACTGCTCAGGTGTTTTACCAAGGATGTCTGTTTGGGTGAGGTTCTTTACGACAGTCCTGACCTTGTATACACTATTTCCTTGCTTAATAGGGCATTGGGAGGTTAGTTGTAAAAAAAAAAAAATATATATATATATATATATATATATATATATATATTTATATATATAGAGAGAGAAAGATATATATATATATATATATATATATATATATATATATATATATATATATATGTCTACTTCAGAAGACTGAAAAAAGAATAACCTGAACATTTAAAATACTGAACACAGGAGGCAAATCCCCCTGTACCTCTTATGTGGGGGGCTGCGCTCCCACACCCCCTGCTAACTATATATACCAACTCCAAGATCACACAACAGTGGAAAAGGAGCAAAGTCCATCATTCAGTATTTTGAATTTTCAGTCTTTTGGGATTCAGTCTTTTGGTTTTTCAGTCTTCTGAAGTAAACCCATACACATACACACACACGCAAACACACACACACACACACACACACACACACACACACACACACACACGCGTGTGTGTGTGTGTGTGTGTGTGTGTGTGTATATTCACTTCTGTGAATTAGTACGGCCTAGGTTAAATGAAATACAGAAACTACTTAATTTCATTGTCAAAGCTTCCACATCATATAATAAACTCAACTTGGTCTTAGAGGAAGAAAGCAATAAAAAGATATTTTTCAATTAAGTCTCAAAACTGAAACAGAAACATTGTGATGTACCATATTATCAGTAAGCGATTACAAGATAACTTAGAAAAAATTGTGCAGGCTTCACAATAGACTTAAATATGTCAGAGTACTGCAGCAACAAGGTGGTGACATCCCTTATACAGCTACAGATACTTCAGCCATTGCCATAAATAAAATTAAACTTATTTTCCATGAGACTACACGAAAAACCTAGTGGTTTTAGATTCAGAATTGAGGAGAACCTGATCAAATCCCTGTCAGTCATGTTTGGCATGTACCTGACCTGATGGAAGAGGAATACATTGGGTCTGTCCAGTAGTCTGCATAAAATATGGCAAAGGTTATAGTAGAGCTTATCCACACTATCACAGGGGACCTACTTCTGTTAGAAATGGTACACTGTGGGTCTGTTAAGAGGAAATGTTGCCTTTTGAATCTTGAGGCATTCTTTAAAGAGGTAACAACAAGATCTGATGAAAGGCTGGCAGTGTATACTGCTTACCTTAAACTTAGTAAGGCATTCAGCACTATATCCACTAATTATTACTTCCTCCCTGGTCAAATCAGACAACAAATCAATCACATTTACCATAAGAATAAATCCTCGTTATTCAGAAATTATGTATATTCAGAGGTTATGTGAAGGCTAATGTAATAAAACTGAATCTTATTCTTCTTTCAGCTTTTCCTGGTTAGGGGTCGCCACAGCGGATCATCTGTCCGCTCATGATTGGCAGTGAAGTTTTACAGTGTCGAGTTGCTAGTTCGGCACCCAACCTTCCACAGAAGGCACACACATGCACACACTCACACCTAGGGCCAATTTAGAGTGTCCAATCCACCTACTGCATGTCTTTGGGATGTGGGAGGAAACCGGAGCACCTGGAGGAAATCCACATGACCACAGGGAGGACGTGCAGACTTCGCACAGAAGGCACCCCAGCTGAGAATCAAACCAGAGAACCTCTTGCTGTGAGGCGGCAATGCTAACCACTGCACCATCATGGCCGCCCAAGCCCTTACATCTTGATGACTTCACTTCTTATGTGGAATCCTTCACTGCCAATTTATATGCTCCTATAGATAGCCTCATAGATGTATCTATCTTCCAGAAATAAATACAGTACCAAATTCAATAATAACCCACTGTGGTGGAACCCAAAAATAAATAGGCTCTATAATAAAAAGAAAAAGACGCATTATATGCAAAAGTAAGTCTAACTTTCAAGACGCCAAAAATTCTCTTTCCAAACTAAACAAGGAACTCCAGACCCTGATCAAATCAACCAAAGCCAAATATGAGTTAAAAATAGCTATCTAGACAAAGAATAACCACAAAACCTACATTAATTATGTTAAAAATCTTAGAAACAGTGCCTAGAATTGTGCAGAACTAATGGTAAATGACATCATGTACTGTAACTCAGAGAACATATCAAATCTACTTGCAGACAAATTTAGCTCAAACTTCACTCCCCAGTATACTTAGATCATATACTAGGTATAACCCCCCAATCTCCCAAAAACAAGTTATCAAAGTTCTTTCTAAGACCAAGAAAACTATGTCCGTGGGGCCATATAACATGCCAAGCTGCCTGCTAGTCAGCCTGAAACATGACTTGTCTGATTCTCTACAGAATCTATTCAATATCAGCCTCAAAACAGGCTTCGTGCTGGATGAATGGAGAACAGCAACAGTCATTCCCTTTCACAAAGGCGGGGCTTCAGTGGACCCAGGTAATTACAGACCCATAATCCTGACCCGTCTCATTTGATTGAAACACAAAACATTGAGCAAACTCATCTGCGATTACCATTAATTAGCACTAAAATCATTAAAAAAAATAATCGTAAATGTAAACCAATAGGTTTACAAATACCTGGAAATATCCTAACTCCAGGGTCACACAAACACAAAGGGAAAAGCTCAGGAATTATTTAATTGTTGATATGATGAACATTGACCATTGTATCATTCGACTGGTTGTACCACCACTGATAAACACCAGTATTTCAGCACACGAAAAATGAGTACAGCTATAACTCTTATAGCACTCGTATGCATGTATGTATATATATATATATATATATATATATATATATGTATATATATATATATATATATATATATATATATATATATATATATATATATATATATATATATATGTACACACACACACACACACACACACACACACACACACACACACACACAATGGCTGAATGTAGAAGGCCAACACAGAGCATAGAAAAAGAGTGCCATTCATTCATAGGTGCTTTGTCTAACATTCTGACTTTCAAATGTGTATATGTTTTATATACATACACACACATATATATATATATATATATATATATATATATATATATATATATATACACATGTTTGTGTGTGTGTGTGTAGTTGTAACACCTTTATTTTTGTGAAAAGATCTGTAAGATTAAAAAAATGAATAGGATTAGTACATTAAAAAATTTCAGGACTTGACTCAACCTGAGGAGGAATTAAAAGAAAAATATGGGAGCCGTAGGTTCTTTGATTAGGTTTGATATAAAATTACAATCCCATGAAGAATACTGATTTTGTTATTGTAAATGAGGTTACAAGTGAAGACAGTATGAAAGCCATACTTCTTTGTGTTTGTGAACCTGAAGTCTACACTTAAATAATGCATCCTGTCTCCTGAAAAACCCAATGAAAGATTTATGTTCAACTATAACCTTAGTATGAATTCATTTTAATCTTAAGCCTAGTAATATAGTTCATAGGTGCAGATTTGAGTTTCGTATTAGAAAACAAAGTAAATCAGTGAAAGACTCTGTGGCTGAACTGAGAAATCCAGCCCAGGACTATACTTACAGAGTCTTTTATAGCTGTGTATGTTGAGAAACAGAATTGGTTGTGGAATAAATAAGCGGCACATACAAGGAGATTATTAACAGAGGAAAAACAACCTACCATTCTGTAAGACTTAAATATTAATTTAAAAGTGGAAACATCACAGAGAAATAAAACCCACAATGCAGTGCAGCTCAGCAGAAGAACACAAGAACATAATATACAGGACAGAGTCCCAGGAGTAACGCTTGCAGAAGAGTTAATGTGTATTATAGCTGTCTTGCCAAACAGACCACAACTTTTTAATGCAAATTAACACAAGAAAAAAAGTCACACTTATTGTTGAACGAGGCACATAGCAAGAGCTGGTAAAAATAAGAAACAGAAATCTTGTCAAAATGCTTGTTTTGAAAAAGCTGAAAGGATGTTCACTGCATATTTTGTTCTTGCTCAGGTGGTAGGCCCAGGGAGTACAAGGCAAACTTTTCCTTTACCTAGTGTGCACAGCTTAAATCTGCATAAAAAGGTTAACATATTATGGTACAAAAGATGCTAAAAGACAAGCCTGTGGATTTTTGAGGTTGATACTGGGTACATTTTGATGATAATATATAAATGAAAGTTCCAGAAATAAGTTCCACTGTTTTGCAACCAAGTTTGTTGGTAATTTTGTATAGAACTTAAAGGAGTGGAAACTACTGATGTAAACATTTGTTTTCTGTGGAACAGAAGGAAATGTACTAATCATTAAATGTTTTGGCCCAGGTATGCTAAGATGAAGTTGAGAAACAAAATCCATTTAATCTGGAAGATATGTATTTTAAGCATTTATTAACTGAAGGACTTTAAAAGTACTAATTAAAAAAGCGTATTTAAGAGAAAAATGAATATTAATAGGAACTTGAGGTAGATTTCATATTCTAGCAGCTGCTAAGCCTAGATTTTTAAAGCACAGATCAGTTATTTTAATTATAATGCCGGTGCATTAAGGTGGTTAACTTTTCCACAAAAGCCTACAGAATTACTCATATCTGTTCAAGTGCTGATTTTACATGTTAACATACACTGTACCATTGCACACTGAACAAGGTAAACATTGGGGTACCAAATAATTTTGTCTTGAAGGGTTGCTTTAAAATGATTAAATGTTAATGTTATACTGTTCCAGAAGACTAGTATTGTCACAAAGTTGAGAGTGCATTGTGGTGTCCAGAGTTTTAAGCCTGTTTGCAAGGCCATTCTGTCATCATGAAGACATGTGTAGTGGCCTAGTGCAGATTAGAATGTGAAAAGGGAAGTACATATATATGATGAATGTCATACAAAGAGTAAATCACTACTGAATGCATATCTGCATATATAGAAATGACCTGCAAAGTGATCATCTAGACTGTGTATGGACTGTGCTGTTCCATTCACTGGAAAACATTTCTGGACTTTAATTATTTAAAATAGATGTACATGCTATAAATTCTGATAACTTGCATGCACACACTGAAAGACTGAGACACTGTTTTAGCTTATGTATTTTTTCAGAAATGATAGCATCTGATAATGGATATTTCATCAGCATAGGAAATTTACGGAATGTATAAGTAATGGATGTTATTGTGCAATTACTGCATTTTGACATGCTCGAATGTTTTTAATTTTCTTTGTTGGTTAAGATACACTAAGTACTGTGCACAGAAACAGACATCAGGGCCATGGCAGAGGCCACTGCTTGTCTTACTGAATACTTCTTCTAAAGAAATGAAAATGGGCATATGTCTGACGTTAAATACTATAGTTTGTTTTACAAAAGTAGTGTGGGAGTTCACTGTAAGAAAAACATCTTCCTCAGTCATACCCATTCCATTTTCTACCACTTACAGAACTGCATAAAAACAGAAAATGCACAAGGGTCCTTTTCATGACCATTTAGTTAAATTACAGGATTCCTTTGGGGCATTAATAATGAATGTGATTATGGCTACTTATTTTCCTTGCCCAGTATGTGGTCTGAGACCTAGGAATGAAGTGGTCTGGGTGGTCTGGATATAGTAGGAAGGACAAGTAAAACCCTCCATACTTCCAAAGCCTCTCCAAAAAATCAGGACAGCAGAATGGCAACCAGTCAGCTTTGAAATGCTTATGGCTAATTACTTTTGTTGACAGTTCTCAGCATTATATGACTACTCTTGTTCGATAAAAGAAAACTTTCTCAATTCATTTTGTTTTCTCCATGAAGAACAGAAACAGGGTATTAGCAGCTAAGGTTTTTACCAAGAATGTGACACCATGTTGAAATTAAAGGCTTGCAGAACGCAGTAGTAGAGTCATTAACACGAGCAGGTTTCTTCACAGTTCTGGTTTTGGTGCCTCATTTGCACAGGTGTCCTAGATGGAGTCTCTATCTCTGCAGTTAGTTTGCTATAGAGGGGGTGTTGGTATTCACTTCTTTGTTATCTCTAATAGCCTAGAGGGATTCCTCTGTACTTTAAGTGCTAGCTATAAAGTTTGAGAAATCATTTTATGCTCAACTCCTGAGAGACTTGCTTGGCTACAAACATCTGCATTACAAGCTAAAGCCAAGTGAAACTTGCAGTAGTGAATTGTAGTATTTTGTTAAGTACAAACTTGCAGGTTTAAAAGTACTGTATTTTCATTTTTTTCTGAGTCTAGTGTTCATACAGAGAGAAGATTAGAGAAGGCCAGCCCACTTAGGTTCTTCCTTCCTCTCTTGTTGCACTAAAGAAAAAAAAATTTGCACTTTACTCATTTGTTTTTGCTGCAGTTGTGTTTCCTCCTACTCTATTTTGCTTTTCTTAAAAGTACTCAATTTTATTTATTCTGCTGCAATTATTACTGCTTGGTTGTAGCCTGATTGAATTGTGACTGTTATTCTAAGTCTTTTGGTTTAAGCACTTGGACTTCATACAGGCTGTTTTACATTAAGAAGGTTTGTGGTCTGCACTGTTGTGGCAGGACAGGTAGCTTACATCCTTCTAAGCTGGGAATTGCTGATTGAAGGCCCAGTGTCTGCTATTCTAAAAGTGTATTAGTTCTGGCTTAAGCACTTGGGCTTCAGGCCAGTTATTCTACATTAAGAAGGTTTGTGGTCTGCACTCTTGTGGGAGGAGAGGCTGGATTCTGCCCTTCTGAGCTGGGAATTTCTGGTCACAGGCTTATTGTGACTGCTTATTTGAACTGTTTCTTTCTGAAATTGGTGCACCTTGTTGCTGTATTATAGACCAGATTCAGGCCTGCTGAATTTAGCTTTGTTTGTATAAATTGAGACACTGATCCAGGCCATCTTTTTTGGAGAAGGTTCCCCTGCACCCTAGTAAGCAGGGGTGTGCAGTTAGAAGTTGTTTGATTGAAGACTGCTGGAACAGGGCTCAGTTTTGAGCTTTTTTCTGGTTAATTGGGTAACTTGTTTAAATCAGTTTGTTTGTTTTCTATTGTTTTATATATATATATATATATATATATATATATATATATATATATATATATAATTTCACTTTATTCATCTGCTTTTACTGTATTTGTGTTTCCTCCTGCTTTATTACTGGGGGCATTGACTACAACTCTGATCTGTGATATATAACAATACTTATCCGTTTTCTATGCTTTTAAACTGTTTTTTTGAGTGTATCTGCTTTATTTTCTGAAAAAAAAAATATATACTTGTTTCCCGCCTTTCTAAGCTAGTGTAGTCCAGTTTTCAGGTTAGTGCTGAATTCAGGGCTGTGTTACAAATCTCAGTGTTTGCCCATACCTTACTTGGATAGAAGGAAGTTTCTCTGTTCACCTGTGAGAGAAGGGAGCTTTGAGCAGCCTATCTGTACCTGGAGGAGTGGTTTCAGCACAGAAATTAGTAGTTTATTGGCCATTTGGGCTAATTTCTATCTCTTTAATTTCCCTGTTATAAATACTATATTTGCCCGGTTTTGCATGCCGGGCAGCACCGGTTAGCTAGAGTAAAATTATTCCCGGCTCCACAAAGTCTCGTCTTCAATTTTACCCTTGGAATTAGACAAACTTTCAACTTAAGCATTCAAGCCTTTCATTTCTCAGCCCGGCACTTGCTCAAAACTTATAGCAAGCACTTATAAACCCTAGCAGTAGACCCTCCTGTACTGTACAGAAGAACAAGGCTCTCTATTCAACCTTACCAGCCATCCAGTAAAACAGTTCACTGTACCTATCCAGGCATGTCCAAAGGGCAGTTTCAGGTGCACTCTCCAGTCCAACTGGTGAATCTGGGCATTTTGAGGCAATGTTACAACTGCCTCATGTACACAGACATCCCCCTCCTCCAAACACTAATACATACGAGAGATGCAGTTATACAGCCTAACTAGAGGCTAAGCTCTCTCAACCCAAGACTGGATCAGTCAAGAGGAGAAGGGAAATACTTGCATCACACCACCAGTTTTACATAGACCCATTAAACCAGCACCAGCAAAAAACACACATAAATACACAAAAACATACTCGGAGGCTCTAAATAAAAATCTGCAAAACCAACAGAGACCTCCAAAGCAAACATCCAAGCAACCTCCAACCCCCCAACACAAACCATGAAATACATACTTCACAAAACCAGTGTGCCATGCAATCACAGCTCTTAAGGCAAAATAACATACCCAACATACTAGTAATAGGTGACTCTATAGTCAGGCACACTGATGTCCCACTCACTAGGCTGAATACGGAGAAGGTTACTGTTAGCTGCCTGTTGGGTGCCAGGATCCGCCACATAACACAAGCACTCAGGTCACTCCAGAACAAGTACAAATATGACTCTGTTATTGTCCATGTTGGTGTGAATGACCTGAGCCGTACCTCCCTGGACTACATGAAAAGAGACATGGAAGAGCTCTCTGATCATGTAGCCCAGGCCGGTATGACCCTGACCGTGAGCAGCATCCTGCCCTCACCAAGAATGATACCACGGTATAAAGAAATACTTGCCAAGGCTCTTGCCACCCCCATAGTGCCTTTTTTAGGCAAGGCTCAAAAGACAAACCCACCACCATAAGTAGCACAAGTAACAAAAAACTGAGGGTAATGCTATTCAATACCAGAAGTCTAAACCTCAAAATGCACGCACTCGAGGCACTCCTCAGTATGGGGAAAATCGATATATGTGCAGTAACAGAAACCTGATTTAAGGCTCCAGAGAGCACACCAGTACTACCAGGTTACAACTCACACCATACATTTCGGCCACAGAACCCAAACCGAAATACAAAAGGCAGGGGCGTATCCATATTCATCAAAGATACCCACACCTCCAGGTTAGTGGCACAGCACGATGCGTCAGAGATCATCCACGTGCAACTAACAATGGGCAAAACTGCAATTCAAATTGTAGCTTGCTATAGATCACCCACCATGTCCCAGGACCCCCATTCCACATTTCTGGAAACACTGGTAAACATAAAGGTCCTACCAAACACCCTAATATTGGGTGATTTCAATTACCCAAACATTAACTGGGAGAATTACTCAAGTACTAACCCCCTTGCCCAACTTTTCCTAGAAATCTATAAACTCAAATGCCTGGTTCAACTGGTCAACACTCCCACCAGAGGTGACAACATATTGGACCTGGTCATCACCAACATGGGCGACCGGTGTTCCACACCAGAGGTCAACCCCTTGCTGGTTAGATCTGACCATAAACAAATCACTTTGGATATCCATATTCCGCCCCCTCCCTCGGACAAAAAGGCCACTATGAAAAACTTTTCAAAAGCAAACTTCACGTTACTTAAGACCGAGGTGGAAAGTTTCAAAGCTGCCATGCTGAAGGATAACACTGTCCAAGCTACAAAATCCTTTACCAATGCATTCTACGGGCAGCTACAAGAATGCATGGATCGTGCCATCTCAAGCAAAACCAAGACTCACTCCTCCAAGAAAAGGAAACCAGTCTGGTGGACTCCTGCCATAAACAAGCTATACAATAGAAGGAGGAAACTAGTACAGAAAAGAGTAAAATCCCAAGAAGGGAAGACATCCCTGATCAGTATCAGCAAGAAACTATGATCCCTCATAAAATCATCCAAGGCGAGCTTTGAAAGAAAAATTGCCAAAGACTCCAAAGATAACCACAAGGCATTCTTTAGCTATGTCAAGAATCTAAGTGGCAATGCTCAGATCTTCTCGGAGTTAGTGCAGAATGGCACAAAATACACTGAACAGACCGATATCGCTAACATCCTGGTAGACAGGTTCAGTGCAAACTTCACCCCCATCTCACCCCCAAAAGGACCCCTAACCATACCAGAAGAATGTAGAGTCCCTGAAATCACAAACACTCAGGTTAAAACAGCCCTCTCCAAAGCCAAAAACTCAGCATCAATGGGGCCGGACAGTGTCCCAGGCTGCATCCTACATGAGCTCAAAGACGAACTAACCCCTCACCTAAACACACTGCTCAACCTCAACCTCTCCACATGCTACATACCCATAGAGTGGCGCACAGCAACGGTTGTCCCGCTCCACAAAGGTGGAGCCACAACAGACCCTGGGAATTATCGCCCTATAAGCCTGACTAGCTTGGTCTGCAAGGCTGTGGAGCACATCATCATAGAACTCATTAACAGAGACATTGGGAACCTCTAAACATGGGACCCTACCCAGTTTGGCTTTGTTAAGGGCAGATCATGCCTCCTAAACGTGGTGGACTTCTTTGAGACAGTTACCAAGGCTATAAACAAGGGAAAGGTGGTACACACAGCCTACCTAGACCTCGCTAAGGCCTCAACACCATTCCCCATTCTGGTATTATAAACAAGCTCACCAGCCTGAACATAAACCCCTATGTCACAAGATGGGTTGCCAACTGGCTAACGGACAGAACCCACATGGTGACAGTTGTGGGAGCTAGATCCGTCTCTAAACTGGTTACAAGTGGTGTTCCCCAGGGCTCGGTCCTGGGACCCCTCCTGTTCAGCATATACTTCTCAGAGGTACAGGCAAGCACAGGTGGACTATGGCTGACCATGTTCGCAGACAACTGTAAACTAGGGGCTATAATTGACTCTCCGGCTGACACAGACATCCTCCAAAAAGGTCTCACTGAGACGGATACCTGGTGTCAAAATCATGGCCTCAAGCTAAATGCCACAGAGTGCATAGTCATCCCCTTTGGAAAAAACAAAGTACCCACAAACTACCACATAGGTGGCAGTCCCCTAAATACAGAAGACGTAATAAGGGATCTGGGGACCCAAGTAGATAGTAATCTCACCTTTGATAATCACATTGCCAAAGTGGTTAGAAAATCCTTCTACGTGGCCCACCTAATCACAAAAGGGTTTGCATCCAGATCAAAAAAGGTCATTGTGCCCCTCTACTCATCACTCATCAGACCCATCTTATAGTTCAATGCCCCATTTGGGATGTACCTTACAAGACAACTGCAACAGCTGGAAAGACCACAGAAGTACCTCACCAAGAGGATCAATGGCCTCAAACAAATGCCCTATGCTGCTCAACTGAAGAAACTCCAGTTGTACTCTGTTGCATACCGCCTATTCAGAGGTGATCTCTGCCTGACATACAAGGTCATGTGCAACCAGAATTGATGGACATGCTCCACCTAAAGAAAACCTTATCCCCTCAAGCCACACGCTCTAGGGATCTAAACCTTACCGCAACAATAAATAGGACATTCTGGAGGTATAGATTCCTGTCCCAGAGACTTCCCATGATTTGGAACAAGATCCCAGTCTACATTAGGCAGAGCTCCTCGCTAACGCTCTTCAAAAGAAACCTTGATGAGTGGATGGGAAACAGAAAGTTTACCTCGGGGATCACTTCAGTGGCTCTGCTGGACAGAGGCACAGGGAACTAATCTAAGGGACAGCGAAAGCCAACACATTCTGGCTAGGCTTATAAATGCCTTCGGGCAGATAGCCTAGTACTCACCTATGAACCTAGTATGTGCAGACATTTCTTGGCTTAAAGGTTGTAATGACACTGAACTGCATGTCATTGCCCCCAAAACAATCACCATCTTTAAAAGGCTTTAAAAAGCAACACTATTCATCAGGGTAGTTTGTCAGTTTGGAAAATGAAGCATAACTTTTTGGAAGATTTTTATCAGTTAAAGATATGGACTGCTCAAGGATGTCTGTTTATTGCTGTGACACTGTTTCACCAAAAACAGTACACCTGTTATTCAGAATATGTCTTTTGCTCTTCTGGTATCCACATAAGATGCAATATTGAGTTTTTGCTCAAGTTCTGTCTTTGTTCAGGCTGTGTAGCTTTTCAGTAGTTTCTGGAGCATAAGACATTTTATTATAGAACTAACAGATGAACATGAGGGGTGCTGGAGTCTTTCCTATGCTAGGATGAGTAGATATCTTGTAACCTTTAGCCATTATGATGCAGTGTTGCTTGCAGGGAAGTCTGATCATTCTAACAATACTGATGGCTTTCTTGTGATCTAGAACATCTTACAGAGAGAATCCAAACTGAATCCCTCACCCATCATAGCCTTCTCACTGAATAACTACACGTATTAAACCTTATTGACTGAGCAGGAAGCAACCTCACACATCAGAATCTTCCTTGTTGGGCAGCTCTATACATTATGTGAAACACTGAAAAGTGTCTTGTAGGGAGACTAGCCATAAGTCATATATATGTACTAACTTCAAAACCACACTAACAGGAGAAAAGTGAAGCAACAGATAGTATGTAATGGTTACTGTTTCATCTACTCCATGTATGCATGATCTCTGATTCAGCCAGTGAAGTAAATAAGAGTATATCTTGGCAATCAGTCCTCTCAGTTACCAGCAGTGCTTAATGTATAGTATCTTTGATAAGTGAAATATGAAACAAACCAGACCAGCACTAGTGTGAGAGGAAAAAACTTGACTTTTATTAAAGTCAAACAGCAGTCAATAGACCGGTTTCAGCTTGTAGCCTTTTTTGTATAACACAGACTGCAGTACCAAACCCCATATATATATATATATATATATATATATATATATATATATATATATCTAGGAAACCACCCAGTCTAACAATCCAGGTTTTTTCTTTTTTATTTAAAATATTGTGCCAACCAGCTTTGCAGTTCCTGTTGCCACATACCCTATCAATAACAATACACTGGTGTTGGGCAGGTGAATGTTTGATAGTGTGTACTAAGATGTTCAGATATGCGTAATCTGAATGGTCTCGGAGTTTGACCTATATAAAATACTAAACACATGCATACAACTAAGTACACTACCTAATCTGTACTACAATTTGCAGATATATTAATGTGAAATATATGGGGTGTAGTTTAAGTAGTGAATTCTTTAGTTTGAAATATGTGTCTACAGAATGAACAGTGACTGCAGGGAAAGCATCCAACAAGTTTAGTACTATCCAATGTACCCTGAATAATATTTGTAGATGGCATTTTACATTTGTAATGATTAAAGTAGCCACCCAATGTTTTACCTCTCCTAAAAGAAAAACAACATCTAGTATTCAAGAGATCATTCAGCCATTCATCAGCTAATAAAATGTCCCAATGATGCTGCACCAAATGCATGAAACAAGAGTTGTTTCATCAATAGCTCATTGTTAACCTGATGGTTTTATCAAAGACAACTGAAAGATGGTTGGTTTTACATGGCCATGTCCATCGAGCCAACATCTAGATTTAAGTGTGAAATTGATGAATTTTTACAGTTGGTACTTAGTGAAGGGTTCATTTATGATAAAACTTCATATAATTTAAAGGTCAAGGATCCATTACCACAATATTTATACCTACTTCCAAAAATTCATAAGAATGCCACACAGCCACCAGGGAGACTGATTGTTTCTGGTAAGGAAAATTTTATTGATAAATTGCTGTGTGAACTGTTAAGCATATAGCCTTATGTCGTTATTATTTAAAAAGACATTGAAAGAACTGAAGAAGTAACTTTAAGTAAAACATTTTTTGTCATTAATGTTTTTATAAGAATTTCATGATATAAATTGAACGTTATAATGTAAAGTATTTTTATATAGGATGCTTCCAGGGATATTTTATATGTGAGGTGGGGAGTTTTATCAAAGACTGCTGTATATGGCAAATATATTAAAGCAAGAAATCACTTTTTCTTAGTTGTAATGTTTCCAGGCACTGTAACAAGGTAAGAAAGGCTGGAAACAATCAAGCTAAAGTAAATGTAACACTGATCTTGAGCTGCTGTGATGGGAATGCAGAAGGGTATTGTTAGAATTAATAATTTCCCCTGTTTTACAGGGATTGGTATCTAGATTAATGTCTGTGGTGTAAGATATAGACTATGGTTCTTTTAAAGTAAATATGCTTGAAAACTAAGCAAAACTTATAAAAGGCATGGTAAATGGTAGTTTTCTTGCATTTGCAAAGCCATTAGCTGTTTTTTCCATTAGTAAATGTCATCAGTGGGAGACAAGAAGTCTACAGGAGCAAGCAGTTAATCTTGAGAAGTCTAAACAATGTGGTCTGAGTGAAAATTGTAAAGATTCTTTTATGCACCTGCAAAGTTATTAGCTTTTTTCTCATTAACAAATGCTTTTACGTGGAAACAAGCTGTCTGCAGGTGCAAGCAATTTATTCACAAGAGGTCTGAGCACACTTTGCTGAGAGAAATATATGAGGTACAGTGTGTTGGCAAGCAGTTCAGTGAAAATAAATTAAGTCTGAAACTGTGGAACTTCAGTAAGTTATATAAGTTGCCTTCTCAGCGATCTTAATACTTTATGCATTTAATATAATAGTGCACAGTTTACTTTATTTATTTAAACTTAGCTAGTGTTGTTTTCCTTAGGAATAAAAGTTAATCTTTACTGGAAGCATGCAGTCTGTTTTTTACATCTGAGAAGGGAATAGAGATAAGGAAATAACAGTATTTAGTGTAAGTGAAAACACAGGCTGTAACATGTGCTTTTGTATGGGTGACCATAATTTTAGAATAGGTAATGCCTGTGGGTACATCCATTGATTGGGGCAATTACTTCTATCTGGAGGGGATACCTTCATTTTTTGAAAATGTGCATAGTTTTACATAGTTCTGTGTATTTCTTGTAAGTTGAAAGAGGATGAGGTTATGAAAATTCATTTATTTATGTATTTATTGCATGTTTTCATTGAAGCAAAATGTCTTGAAAATGTGACAGGTTCAAATGGATATAGGAAGAAAGAGCTGCATAAGAGATCAGTCTGCCAAATATGATCGTGTGCATGTAAGGTAAAAGTTAGAAATAAACATTCAAAAGAGCTGTTATGTGTAAAATGAGGGAGTAATAGCTTTCAGTCCTAATGGCTACTCTGTTCATATTATCGTGAAATGCATATGAAATTGCAAACACAAAAAAGCAAAAAAACATTGAATTATATTAAGAAATGTAATTGCAAATAACCAGTGTTGCAAGAGACACATTTAGGTAGAAATGAGCAAATTTAACAAATGAAGCATTTTAGAGTGGACATTCAGCAATCAGCAACAAAGGGAAGGGAGAGTAGTAGTAATATTGATTACTAGAGAGGTTCCACTAGGGATAGAAGAGAGAAAAACAGTAATGCTAGATTTGTGCTAATAAGGGGTTATTGGCAGGAGAGGAGGATTACATTGTCATGTATTTGTATTCCACCAAAAACTTCTATTATGGAACTTAAGAGAATTTTAGGAGAATAATCAGCTTGTAACAGGAAAAATTATTCGTGGTTGGGAACTGGAACTTGATTTGCAGTATTGAGGATATATCAAACATAGAATGCGAAATTAAAAAAAAGGTAGATTTTTGAAGAAATATAAGAGAATATTTGATGTGGATAATGTGAATTCAGAAGTAGTAACTCAGACAGAATTTTCATATTATTCCCCAAGGTACAATAACTGGAATGAAATTATATTAAAGTGTAAGCATTGTATTTAACTGAAAGCTTTGACATCTAATAACTATTTCAGGTTATGTACCAGTAAAAACTAAGACAAAGATTTAGGGTAATGAAGTAAAAATGAGACACTGACACTTTCCTACTTACCTGTTAGAAATAATTTAAGGAATGGGTAGTGGAAATAATTTGAGAGTTATTAGTGTACATAGAAATTTCTTCAGATGGGACAACTAATGAGTGGGATAAAATGCAAATGGAGTTTAAAAACATGGACGAGATAAAAGAAAAAGAGATACCAAGGTATTTGGAGCAAATAATAAGAGTTAAAGGTAATAATGTGGGATGAAGCCAAATAGAAGCTTGGATTGCACGATAGAGACTGTCTTCCAACCAAGGAATATTATCAGAGTACAGGCAAAAAGAAATGGAAAAAAGAATGCTATGTGAAAGACCAAGTCTGGTAGAGTTCTTAGTTAAGTCTAGAACAGAAGCTGCTGTTAAAAAAGGGATAATTAGTAGGGCACATAAATATTCATGTTAACCGTAAGAATCAATCAGTCAATCCTACATCTGTAAAATACACCTCTGTAAAGTGTCTGCTGGAGTTCTGGGACACATATTCACCTTCTAGTCAGTCCTGTTCAGAACAAATCTATTATCTCTATTTTGTGGACTAACTTGGCTAAATTGGTCAGTTTATCTGAAGACTGAACCTCCATGTTTTCAGTACCACCACACTTCTCTACAAGCCACCAATTTGACACTTCCTTCATCACCCATGTATAAAAATGGACATCTTCTTCCAGTAAATTAGAAAAACATGATGAACTTTGTCATATAATATGGAGGACTGCAGGGGAACCCAGATTAACACTACCCGTCTTTCTGTAGATACCACATGGCAGGGAAGAGTTGCACCCTTTTTGTGGATAGGTTTGAAAAGTTCCCTAACACACATATGTTTTTAGCCAGCAATATCCAAACCATTCTCCACAGCCACTTGTCTAACAAGCTGCTCATTGGTTCTGAAGTTTAAAAATTATGTGACAAACCCTAAACATTCTCCCTCTGCTCTAACCACTTGATAATTCAAACAGAACACAGCGTTCCCTAGGTTTTGGATTCAATACTGCACACATTTCCTTGGATCTTATCCTTCTACACCTTACCTCAAACTAGTTATGCTCAAATTATCACTTCAAATGGGTTTTCAAGGTCTGCTTGTTTAGAAAGAAAACAAGGTTTGCAGCTCACCCTCTTGCCATTTCAGGTGAGTTTTTAACTTACTTTTTTCCATAATTACAGACATTAGTATGGTGCCCTTTACTACCTCTTCCTACTGAAGTATTTTCCAGACACATGGCTTCCATGTCCTTTGACAAGACATGCAGTTTCCAAATAGTCTGAATAAGTGCCTTCTACATTCTGTAACAGAAAGCTACACTTCTATGCAAAATATTGTAAACAAGTTCTTAATTCTTTGAAGTTGATTACTTGCACATAATCTCTCCTAAATTTTAGCAAACCTTTTACCCAGGGTAAAGGTAGAATTTCAGGCTGCCAGTGCTGCTTAAACACTCTCCCTCCACTCCCCAAGCCTGATTATATTTAGTCTTGGTTAAGAGCAGCAGATTCATCACTGAGTTTTTAACTGAGTACTACATCCTGTATTGAATTATTTTGTCTTATATTCAAAAATTGGTAGGCTTACCTGTCACAATATGCACTGGTGGTTACCTAGTCATCCCGTAATAATGGCACAAGACTGCAGCATTTGGCAAACAAAATGACAACATAGCAGAAAGGCACTTAAGAGCTTCATCTCACATCCCCAACTGCACACCAGCTGGCACAACAAAGACAGTGCATTATGGGATTAGGCAGTTCTTGAACACACAGTCCTATACTGTATATCCACAGTTGCATATACACATAGTAAAAGCTATACACACATTTTTACATAGCACTACCTGTCCTTGGAGACCAGATAGCTCATG
This sequence comes from Protopterus annectens, assembly GCF_019279795.1. Taxonomy (NCBI): domain Eukaryota; kingdom Metazoa; phylum Chordata; order Ceratodontiformes; family Protopteridae; genus Protopterus; species Protopterus annectens. The sequence continues at coordinate 158,113,265 of NC_056751.1, forward strand.
GAAAAGTTCTGAAATACACTCCTAGTAGAAATCATCTTTGGTGATGCTTTGGAACATTGTTATACCCTTGAGCTGTTACAAAATCCTTTGTAATGTTTTAGTATAGATGGCACAATTAAACTTTCCAGCCCTACAAATGCACCTTGTCTGGCAAAATTTTGATTGGTGAGTACTTATAAGCACTAGACAAATGGAATGCACATATGTAGGGATTGTATTCATATAGAATCCTTACAACTATGCCACAACCATGTGAAGGATTGTGAAAGAAGGTGGGATTATAGCAGAACTCCACAATACCAGTGATGGCACTTGTTTCAAGTTATTTATTTCAAAACTGATTTTGGAGCTATATGGATTCCTATGGCAGTAAAGTTTATCTTTTTTTTATTATAAACTGAAAAAGTCAATAAAGAATATAGCAGTCTTTTAAGTAGTGTACTGACGTGGACCTCTACCATATTCTACTACATTTCATAGGTTCATAGGTAAATACCAGGCTAGCTGATTTTGCAGGCCATTTTAAGCCTACCCAGTTTCCATTTTGGTGCTTGAATTAACCTCTCCCATTTGGATAGAGATTGGCCATACTAATGCCATGGTCAATAATTATATGTTACCCCTAGTGAGAGTAGTGAATTTGCAAAGCCCACTGTATGATGTAGCATTTCTCATTTATTCTTGGTTTGCAGTGCAGCTGCTAACTGCTTTGGATTGGAACCTTCAGCTTCTTTACTGCTGCACAGTCATCAACTGACACTAAAGATTACAAAGCGATTTGTTGTTTTACTGATATAAGCTACTATGGCACTTCCTTTTTTGTTAGATATGTGTGTATTCTAAGTATGCTAACAGAAATAATTGTGTGTGTGTATACACATGCACACACACACGTGTGCGTGTGTGTGTAAGTGTGTGTGTGCGCGCGCGCATGTCCATTTATTAACATAATATGCATGAGTGATATATAATACTGGTGCCTTTTAAAGGGTAAGACAACATTTACATGAAATAGCATGGCTAGCACTGCTTTGCTTTAATAAATGACAAATATTTTGTCAGGGTGATGAGGCTGCATATTAAGGTTTCATTAATTGGGTTTTAGCAAAACATTTATCAGTAGTGGAATAGCACTGCTGACATAATCCCTTCTCCGTGGTCTCAGTTTATATTCTAGTGTAGCTATGTTTAGACTAACCTGTTGTCCAGTTTGCTCTGTAGCTTATTTGCACTTGGCCTAAAGTGGCTACATTTGAATGGTGTTTGTAATTATGCAATGCTTCTATTGTAAAGGCATTCATTTGAAACTTCCATTGTGTTTATGAAATCTATTTTACTAGAGTTTGCATGAAGTGGTAGAGGAAATGCTTTTCCTGTGTTTTCTTTAAATGCATGAGTTACAACAATGGGTGGTATTCATAAACACATGCTGCACATCTGCATAGCATTCATTTTCAAGGAGGTCACTGCAAAAAGAGTCACACAGCAGTAACACAGATATGTGGTGCTGCATACCAAGATAAGGACCACATAAGAAAACAGGGGCATCATGACAACCTGATAAACAGCACTTGACTGCTGTATGTCAGTAGCAGTGTTACGTCAGAGTCAAGGCACGGAGTAATTCATGTTCACATGCACGATGTAGTATTATATCACTGAATGTAGCACTGATCTTGCAAAAGAAGGGCAGAGAGCAGCCAACAGAGACATCAGCATGCATGTGCGTATCATAGTGATCATCATATAAATGGGGAGAAATGGGTAGACCATAAAACAGGAAGTAAGAGAACAGGAAGCAGAGGGAAACACAGAAGAGTAAGTATGACTTACAGAAAATGAGGTTGATAAGTTCATAGGTGTATACTAGGCTAATGACCACCAGGGCCTTTATAAGTCTAGCTATGCAATCCAATCCAATTATGTCAGTATGTATCCTGGGCATTTATTAAGAGGGATATGTTAATTAGGAAGTTTCTAGAGGTTATGTGGGGGGTATGTTAGTTTGGGCATTACTGTCTGCCTCTGTTTATTGGAGATATGGGGACATACCCCAGGTGAATTTCCAATTTCCCATCCACTGGTCAAGGGTATGCTTAAATAGGGTTAAGGACAGACTCTGTTTCACATGGATGCGGAACCTGTTCCATTGCATTGGAATCCTGTAACATACACATCTGTCTCACCAATATGTCTTACGTATGTGACAAGCAAAATTTAATCCTTGGATCTAGTGGTTCTGATGTCGTTCATTTTGCGGATGTGCAAAAGGTCCATTAGAGCTTGCCAGGCATAGAACACCTGTCAGTAACCTGTAGGAGACAAAGTATACAGATAGGGCTTTAAGAAAATCTGTATAGGATAATCTGTTTATACTGTTTACTATCATATAAACACAAAACAGAAGAATTTCATAGAAGCTTTTGCATACATGGAACATCTCAAAGTTAAGGTAGGATTCCTGCTTGAGAGAGTACCTCAGCTTAAGCAGCAGAAACTGTGGGTAGTCCTGTGAATGTGGGGGATTCAAACCATGAACATAGGAAAGCATGGGAAGGATATGCTCAAGGGGCATGGGGCTCCAGGGCCATGTGTTGAATAATGACTACAGTACATAAATGGGGAGTCACTTTTGGATATATGGCCTGCCAAATCCCACTTGTGGACCATTCACGTTATGAGCAACAATACTCATCAAGCTGAACGTATGTGATCTCCCTTCAGGGTACCTCCATCCCTTTCCTACCAAGGACTGCATCAAGTCCTAGCATTGCAAGCCACATATTGGACCTTGCCAGTGGTCAAATTATGGCAGCTCAATCACTGGAGATCCTTAAACTCTCTCCACCACCCAGAGTTGCGGCTGTCATTTTCACCTCCTGTAATGCAACTCCATATTATATTGCTGCAGTCATCCATCACTGTCTCTCCCTCACACCTATGCAAGTGATAGTGACTGTGTCCTGCCGACTCCCTAATCTGCATGAGTATGGTGTTGTCTGATGCATACTGTGGCCATTCCTTGCACTGCTGTGCATAACCTGGGTGTAACACCACATGCATAATTTTATTTTATGCTGTTTTTGTCATGGTCCATACTTTTGGACCAGATGCTATCTTTTTGCTGGTGCTGCAATATATAGCACCTGGTCCAGCCTTGCCTGTTGTACTGCTATATTTTCCTTCCCTGACTATCTACCCTGTTCTTCTGCTGCTGCAACAACTGGTATGAAAGGTCCTGCCATGATGTTCACTTGCTCCTGCATTTTTTGCTCATTGCCATTTTGTGTACAGTGGCACATGTAACTCAGATCCTGCTGTATATGTCTGCATTGTGCTGTAGTACCTCTCCTGATCTTTCCAGACATCAGAAGCAATCCTTCAGTAGTACAGATAAAATTTCCACTATGTTTTGCATTTCCACATGGGCTGTGTTATATATTTACTGTTCATAGCTACTTTCTAGACTGTTGATCTGTGAGGATCTTTAGAAGCTTAGCCATGCATTCAGTGACGTGTTTAGCCCTTTTGTTTAAGAAGAGAACTGTTACTTCTAAGCTTCCTAATATAGCTGAAGAAGGCCTTATGGTTGCCTTTTGCATTAATTGCAAGCCTAAATTCATAATTAGCCTTGCATTTCCTATTTGTAAATTTGATAGGCATACTTAAGTAGTTTTAAATCCTTTTTGTAAGGATGAAGAGGACATTTTAGTGACAGCCAGAAGATTTTTCTTTTTATTATAGAGTCTGTTAATGTTGTAGTCCCACCATGTGGATTTAGCTTTAAACTTGCCATAATGCTTATACTGTGTTGGTATGGATTCCTTAACGTATTTAACCTCTAACCAGTAGGGAGTAAAATTCAGAAGAGTAGGCAGCAGCTCTTTCGCAGAGTTTGTGGGGGAGGGTATCCATTTGAAATATCAGGACCTGTTAGAGCAAGTCCCAAAATTCCGAGCATGGCTGACAAAATAGACTTACATATCCTAAGTCCAAGCTGGCCATTTCTCTGAATATTCCCTTTTCTCCAAGGTATAGCAGCCTCAGAGTTGGTATATATAAGTTTGGAAAGTTTAAAGGAGAATGGCAGTGTTCGAGGTTTGCTCTTCTCCTGCGGTTTTGGTCTTTTTTTGGGGAGGTGAGTGTCAGAATACAGCATTTTGACTGCCAACATTTTAATATGAAGCCTTGCTGGAGAGCTGTACAATTTGCATGGATCAATCAAGTTATCAGTCAGATCATTAAAGAGTAAATGATTGTTTTTGGAGTAATCCCTGAATACATAGGAGTTATTTGGAGGCCAGAAAGCAGGTCTTAGAGAAGACAGCAGTGAGATGATCCCCTCAGTTTGACTAAGGAAAGGGTGAAAGGTGGGTTGTAATTGGGAGAAATGCTTGGGAGGTCAAGATCAAGAAGACATGACATCTATGTTTAGTAGGGGACAAGCTCATCAAGAATATTGGCATTTGCGAAATCCAGATAGTATTCCTCTCTAGTCAGAAATGGTGCAGAATGTGTTGGTTTGTGAGCCTGGTACTGTGTCTGGCACTGTCTGTCCATCCTGTGATGGTGTGGAGGAATGTGATGCAAAGCATTGTGGATGCTAACTTCATTGGCGACTCCCAGTGCTGCTGCTGCTGCTAATCCTATCATCACTCTCACTGTACGCCATGAATTACTGTGCTCAAAATTGTTATATGCCACTGCACAGTACAGCCATTTTATATGTCTGAAACACTCCGCCATTTAGCTTCCTTTATTTGCATAATCTGTGTGGCTTATTTATTTGGGGTTCCTCATTGAATTGCAAGTATCCTGCGCATTGCCACTTTCTATGCCAATTTGCCGAGTATTGTGCTCTGTATATGAATGCTAGCCAGTAAGGCAGGATTTTTCTTGTTTTTCTTACAATGAAGCAGAACATTTTAGAATGTTTTATCAGTACAAAATCTCAAGTGTAACAGTGTGCTGTCCTTTTTTCTGTGGCTGAAGACCTGGTTATTTTCTGTAATAAATGATGCTCAACGTAGAGTTTTTTTTCATTTTTTTACAGCAAGTCTGTTTTTATGTAACATAATTGTCAGATGCAATTTCACAATCACACTGGGCATGCACTCAAAATGTCACTAAATTATTAACAGCAGCCAAACAATTATGCTTACTTGTTTCAGAACCTAACTAATAAACTAGTGTTAGAGGGTTTACATAGAAAATTGTAGTGATAATGTAGACTATAGGAAGTTTAGCCACTTTCACCAAAAGCAGTAACAAATGTGTATGAGCAGGCCATAGTAATCCCACCTTGTATTTTATGTGTAATTTATGCCATTTCTGTTGCCCACATTTACTGACTGAACCCCTCACAAATCAGTCCAGCTTGCTGAACAGTCCTGATATTTGAGTCCAAATTCATCTACTTACAGATGCATTTTTGCCATTCTCTTGTTATTTTTGAGACTGAGCTGCAATCTGGGCCATGGATTCCACTGCACAAGAGAATACCTATCAGGTGTAGGCCACTTACAAAAAATGGGTCATCAGATATGCTCACAAGCACTGCACCCTGAGCTAACTTCTGATTGTACTGAATTTATTTCTGATGCTGCCTGTTTCAAGAGGCAGAATCAGGATTCAAGTACAAATCAAACACCATTTATTTCAATGAATCTTTTATGTCTTTTCAGCATCCTGTTTGTGATTTCGGGTACTCTATATATCCACTTCCAGCACTGCCACCATCTGAGCATTTTGAATCATATCTGTTTGAAAGAGAGTCAAAGATAAATGCCTTTTTAAGAAGATGTCTCTCCCTTATCTCTCTCAGAGAACCTCTTGCGACTTACCAGTCACACCACTATGCCTACAAAAGCATTAACAGAGTCCCAATGCTGGCATGTGTGGGGAGATAAGCAATTCACATGTGACCCACATGACTCATTTTCTTAAAAAAATCTAGTTGACTTCCTTAAAAGGTACTCTCCCCGGTTATCATAGCTGCAATGTCTGCTAATCTGTTGTTGCCGTCTGTTTTTTACTACCTTCTAACTGTTGGACATCTTTCTCAAAACTTTCCATCTTATCCAGCACAGGTTTGGATGACTTCTTTTTTACTCAGTTCCTTTTGAGCATTAGTCTCTGTTAAAATAAAAGGCAGGAAAATAAACTGTATACATTGAACAAACTTGGCTTGGACCACTATGAGTAGATCGAGAGGACAGTGGCACCTGCAAACAAAATACCACAACTCAAACTTAAGTGTGCAGACTCCAAAAACAAGGTGGTAATGATTCTGGCCTACTGGACTGTTGTCAGACCATATTAAGGACTGAGTGCAGCTCTGGTGGTGATATCAGCAGAATGGTATCAGGCCACTTGTAGGAGTCCACCAAACCAGTGTGTGGATGGACAGGACAGGGTAATGAGTTAAGTATTAGAGCAGCTGGAGCTCTACTCAGTAGAAATCAGAACAGACAGAGGAGAAAAGATATGGATGTACAAGGTAATATGGAGATGTGAAGACATCACCCTGAACAGAAAGTACAGAGGGTGAGGAAGGGACATAAGAAGCAAATAACAAAGACCAGCTGAAAGATCATTTTCTTTTGGCATCAGACAGAATTTCTCTTTCCTTCTTTCTTTCTTTCTTGGGTTTAAGCTGCTGCCTTGCACTGGTAATTTCTTTGGTTAATATTTTTGGATATACAGATACGAGTAATTCCACTTTGTAAAATAATAATGGATGTTCTCTGCATACTCTGTGTGAGCTGTCCAAATGTTGGTGCATGAAAGAAGCCACAGAGGTTGTCCTGGAAGATAGGTGGTTGGACAAGACTGCAGGATGAAATGGGCTTGGAACTTTAGTACTACTTAATGAAACAAGTGCTTTAATGTTGAAGGCGGAGAGGAGCAAACAAGTAAATAAAAGATGGTTAAAAGAAGGTAGACAAAGGAGGAAAAGAGTTCATGATAATTACGCTCTGGGGTAGAAAATGTGTGGTATAATGGATGAATGCCTGAAATTGTTACTGCTTATGTAAAAAAAGAAGACATATTGCAGTTGAGGTGGCAGCAACATAATTTATGAAACTTGGATCTGCAAAGTTAGTACTAGACTTGAGAAGACAGGATTTTGAAATGGTTTCCAGTGACTAATTTTTAGACTACACTAGAATTACTCTGAAAACAAAATAATAGTGTTTCAGAAGTTTGTCATACTGAATTATAAATCTGGTAAGTAATTGTACTAACAAGGTGCTTACATAGGAGATACATGACAATTGCTGATACAAAAGAAGTAAAACATAGTATGTATACCTCTCAACTGTCCAGCTTTTCATAGAGTGTTCATGTTTTACCTCATAGTTTTGGTCTTGTCCTCATACAAATGTGTTTCTTGGCAAACCACTGAGGATTGAAATCACTAAATAATAACATATGAGATTCAAACTTTATACCCTTCCGAAAATGTATAAGTAAGGTGAAGTATCTGGAGCCTCTCTACACATTGGGGTTACAAGAGGCTGCCCCCACCACAAAAGAAACCTGGTTTTGTGTGTTTTTGGCACTTAAATCTTGACCATGAATCACAGTGAAGTGATTCCTATGGACTTTGATAAATGTTGTTAACTATGATGTTTCTATTGGACTTTCACTGTGACGCCCTTCTACCACATGACTGTTTGGGTTTCCTCCTAGCTTTTTGTCTTTACCTTTGACCTTGTCACCCAGTTGGTGGCCAGAAACAATCCAAGAAAAAATAGTTCATTTACCCAGTTACTAAATGTATCTAATTAAAAAAAGAATAAAAACATAGCTTTTATTTAGTATTATATTGTCCTTTACTCAGCAGAGCTGCCAGTTCATTTTTTTAATTAATGGTGGTTTAGATTTTGCTTAAATATTGCATGCTCTACTAATTTTATGTGGTTTTCTGTCAGTCAGTGTGGAACTTGTGGTAATGAGCCCATAACTTGGAGAGATGTAGTCCTGATACACAATTTGGACTAATAAGCTTCTGCGTGGATAGTACATTTAAACAACTGAGCTTTTGTATGATTGTGTACTGCTTATTGTAAGGGTGGCAGATTTGCTGAGTAATACACAAATGCTTTTGGCTTTGCTTTGAATGTTCATATGCTAAGTTTTGTGGTTCTTTGCAAATATGTATTATTTGAGCTTTATAAGAAGGGGTGGTGGAGGACTAATTTTATTAATAATAATTCTTTTTCTGACATTCCAGAACTTTCCATTAAATGTAAATAGGTTGTGTAAGGATTTATTGTATACTGTATTGGACTTGTAATGCTGCAGTGCTGGCCACTTTAAGATATTTGTGATGTAAATATTTGATCTGAAGTAGGATATTCATTTGTCTGCAACCTGTGGGTTATGGATCCGATATCGGATCCGAACCGGCATGGTTTTCCAGCTATGGATCCAAGCTCTCAGCTCCTCCCCTCACCCATAATGCCCTGCTCTACCCTTATGACCTCAGATCTTGTTTGCCGCGCTGGTAACTAGATGTGGATACGTAGCTCTCAGCTAAGTAGACTTTTTCTTGTTGAAAAATAGAGAATTTTTTCTTTCTTTAATATTTTTTGTGTGAAAGTAGTAGGTTTCCCGTTTATATAGACTGTTTTAAGTGTATTTTAAGTTACAGTGATAATTTTTATTCCCTCCCCTCGCTGTACGTAGAGTGTGTGTGTAGGCCTGTGTGCTTTCTTTTGTTGTTTAAGTTACTTTTCAGTAACTTTGGGTTTTTATAGATTATGGCTGAACAGCCTAAGTCTATATTTTCAAAATGCTCCGAGTGTGGCCATAAGCTCTCTCCGGCTGATGGCCACACTCGGTGTGTTAAGTGTCTTGGGGTTGAACACCTCACATCTGGTTGTACCATTTGTGCAGGGTTCAACCCCAGGGCACTGAGGGAGCGGAGGTCCAAGCTGGTCTTGGCGGGTCTTTTACCGCCGGACTCGGCTCCGACCTCCGCTCCTTCGGGGACTCCTGCGGCTGCAGTTGTTCCCCCTGTGGCACCCCCTCCTGCTCCTGGGACTCAAACTCCCGCTTCTGGAGAGGAGAGGGATGCATCTAGAAAGGACCGGAGGGAGAAGCACCACAAGCGGCGGGCCGAGACCTCTGTTTCGGCCCCGCCAGCTAAGCGGGCTTCTCCCCCGGCTCCGTTGTCGGTTCGGTCTCCTCCTTCTCGGCTCCGGTCCCCTGTTTGCTTCTCACCGGGTCCCGAGGAGGAGGAGACCCGATCTCCGTCGAGGCTATCGAGGAGGCATTCCAGGCCTACCTCGGTAGCCTCGTCGAGATCTACCCATAGCCTTTCGGATGCTGATCTGGACCGGATGATGAGAAGGTTCATCCAGGCCCAGATGCAGATGGGAGTGCTCTTGCCTCCCCCCCCTCCGGGGGGGAGCTCAACACCCTTTTTTAAGCCTATTGCTCCTTCTCCGACCCGCTACCCGGGTTCGGAGCAACTGGAGCCGAGCAGCCGGGCGGGGAGGTCGGAGCCGATAGTACTTGGTACCGGATCCGACCCTGCCTCGAGTGCGTCGGACCCGATCTCGGAGCCTGGATCCGAGCCGGATCCGGGGATCAGTGCTCGCCGGCGCCGTCTGTGTCGGAGCGCACTGTCGCCGGATCCGAGTGCCGGCGCCGGCTCCGATCCACTCTTCGGATCCGAGGGGAGCCGATTGTCGGATCCTTTGGTCGAGGTCGGCTCCCCTTGGCTTTTGATGTAGTGGAGAGGGCTCTGTTGAGGGTCTCCGGACCCCGGCACTTGCCGGCTCCGTCCCGCTCCTCTGCACTGGGCCAGGCTTCCACCATCCGGCCCTGGGACAGCCCGTTTCTGTGCCCCAAGTTGCTCCCATGGAGCAAATTGCTGCTGCGAGGACTCCTCTGACAGCCCCCAGAGGAGGCTCCTCGCAAGCATACGCAAAAGGAGGCGCATTGACTCCCTGAGTCTCTCACTGAAGACACGGACTTGGAGGAAGGGGAAGGCTCCCCACGGTCACCCCCCGAGGATGTCTCCTTCGGAGACATCATGGAAATGCTCCGTATTAGGGGGGGGTGGTCTGCCCCCAAGTCTTCCTCGGACGAGTCCGTGTTCTTGGAGGCATTCGAAACGGACCCGCCTACCTCTTGGGTGTCCCCCTGCCGACCCCCTGGTGGACCTTATTACCACCAGGGCGTGGAAGGAACCGGACACCGTGGAGCCAATTCCCAAAAGACCTGATAGGATCCTTAGCCCGCCTTCCGACAGGACCCATTGGAGTAAGGGGCCTCCTGTAGATGCCATGTTGATGGCGGCGGCCACAAAGAGGGAACTGGCTCAGGAGAGTCCCTCAGTCCACCCACCGAGCAAGGAGTCTCGGATGATGGACCGCTTGGGGAAGCGGATGTTCAGTTCGGCGACCTTCTCGGTAAGGGCGCTGAACTATTTGGCACATGTTATTCGGATGCAGCGAGACCTTATTAAGGATCGCTGCATCCCCTGAGTCCATTTCGGAGGAGGACAGAGTTCTGCACTCCACCAAAATGGCCACTCTTAGGTCAGTCACAAATACTTCTATGCGGCTACTCTCCCATGCTACGGAGGGCCGCTAGAGCTGCGAGGACAGGACTGGTCACGAGGCGTCAGGCCTGGCTCCGCCACTGCGATTTTCTGAGCCCTTCAAGGCGTCGTTGCGACGCCCTTTGATGGTTCTGCTCTGTTTGGCAAGACCGTTCGAGACGTTGACCCAGAGCGAGAAGGACGGAAGACGCTGTCTGCCGTCGAATCCGCTTCTCTGCACCCCAGAGGCCCTATTCTAGGAACCAAAAGGGTCAGAAGAAGATGTGGTTCGAAGTCGCAGCAGTCCCAGCCTGCTCCGGACAACCAGTCCTTCCGTGGCAGAGGAGGACAGGGAGGACGCCGCCCTAGAGGCAGAGGGGCTCCCAGAAACTTCGGGTCCAGGGAACCTTTCTCTGAACGGCCCGCAGCAACCCTGAGGGTTGCCCGACTGCTCTACTCTGGAGGCAGTCGGGGCGTTCGGGCACCTAGCGGCATGGGAGTCCATAACATCGGACCGCTGGGTTCTCCAAATCATATCCAGGGATATCGCATTCCTTTCCTTCACCTTCCAAAGATGAAGTCCCTCCCAGACGTACCACCCAGTCAAAGGGAGGCCGCTTTGGCAGAAATTGGCCATCTGCTAGAGAAAAGAGCCATCCAGCCCGTTCCCCAGACCAGATCGGATCAGGGTTCTACTCCAGATTCTTTTAGTGCCAAAAAGACGGGGAACTAAGACCAATCCTAGACCTCTGTCCCTTGGATCTGGCAGCCCCCAAAGAAAACTTCCGCATGGTCACTCTACAATCTATCCTCCCCCTTCTGGGAGAAGGCCACTGGATGTGCTCGCTAGATCTCAAGGACGCGTACTACCACATCCTAATGGACAGGCGCTCAGGAGGTTTCTCCGCTTCGGCTGGGAGCCAGGCACTACCAGTTCGGGTCCTTCCCTTTGGTCTCACCACAGCCCCAGGGTGTTTACCAAAGTACTAGCAGTGGTAGCGGCCCACCTGAGGCTTCAGGGGTGCAGGTCTTTCCCTACCTGGACGACTGGCTCCTTACCGCCCCAACAAGGCATCTACTTCTCTCGGCGCGAGACTCCTTTCTCCATCTTGCTCCATTTCTGGGCATCACAATAAATACAAACAAGTCCAACCTGGCGCCCACTCAGCTCTTAGATTTCATAGGGGCCAGACTAGACACAAGGAGTTTACGAGCCTTCCTCACTGCGGACAGAGTTCTAAATCTGCAGCTCCAGGTGCGGGCCATTCTCCATTCATGTTCTGTTCCAGCGGAGTTGGTCCTGAGGGCTCTGGGGTCCATGGCTTCGTCGATAGCACTTCTTCCTCTTGCCAGGCTCAATATGCGCATTCTGCAGTGGACGCTCTTAGTACAGTGGTCATACCTTGCTCTCCCATGCATCATCCCATAGCGATCAGCAAGGCTTGCAAGCGGTCCCTCTTGTGGTGGCTCCACTCCCGGATCTCCACGAGTCGCCCATTTTGTGCTTCTCCCCTCTCGCCACGGTGACCACGGACGCCTCCCGCCTCGGGTGGGGGCACTGGGGCGGACAGTCCAAGGCACGTGGAGCGATTCAGAGACCTTACTGCATATCAATGTTCTAGAGATGAGAGCAGTGCTCTTAGCGTTGCTAGCACTTCAGGACTTTCTTCCCTTGGGAACAATTGCGATTCAATCGGACAATATGTCTGTTGTCTGGTACATCAACAAGCAAGGGGAACAAGGTCTTACCCTCTTTGTCGAGAGGCCATGAGAGTTTGGGAATGGGCAATCTCCACCAATCGCTTTCTCATAGCAACGCACATTCGGTCGGTCCAACATCCTAGCGGACAAGCTCAGTCGCACCATTCTGACCCCTTACGCGTGGTCTCTCAGCTGTCAAGTAGCCGGACGCATATTCGCACGGTGGGGAACCCCTGCATGCGATCTTTTGCTTCTCCCTCAAACACCAAGTGCGACAGTTTTTCGCTCTAATACCTCCTCCGGAGGTACCCCAAGAGACGCTCTGGTGCATGCTTGGCCACCCGGTCTTCTGTATGCGTATCCACCCTTGCCTCTGATGCTGCAAGTTCTTCAGAAAGCCTCTCGGGTGGGTTGCAGAATGATTCTCATTGCTCCATTCTGGCCTCGACAGATCTGGTTCCCCTTCCTAAGGTCTCACTCGGTGAATCCTCCTTGGATTCTAGATCCCATTCGGATCTGATATCCCATCCAACCTGCATTCCTCCTCCGAACCTGGACAGCCTGAAGCTGACCGCTTGGCTGCTCCAGTTCCACTCTTGATAAGGACTCCGGTATTTCTTCACGGTAAAGGCTATTTTGGTGGCGGCTCATAAACCATCCACTAGAAAGGTTTACGAAGCAAATGGAAACGCTTTCTCTGTGTGGGCGGAGCGGCAAGGCCTAAATCCCTTCACGGTTCCTCTCCCTGTAGTGCTTGATTTTCTAACCTCTCTCTTTAATGATGGTGCCAGCAGTTCCACAGTCAAAGTTCAACTGGCGGCAATTTCTCACTATCACATTGGTCAAGAGTCTAATCCTCTTATGTCAGCCAAATTGTGCAAAACATTTCTTAAAGGTACTTTCCTTCTCAGGCCCCCTATAAAGCAAGCAGTTCCTCCTTGGGACCTTTCTTTGGTCCTACAGGCCTTGACCGCTCCCCTTTCGAGCCAGCTACGGTGGATCTCAAATTCTTGTCCTACAAGACAGCCTTTTTGGTAGCCATTACATCAGCCAAGAGAGTTTCTGAACTTCAAGCTTTATCAGCTAAACCTCCTTACTTGGTTTTTCATCCGGACCGTGTCTCCCTCAGGACCAACCCGTCCTTCCTTCCTAAAATCGCTTCTGAAGCAAACATCAATCAATCCATTAACCTCCTGTTTTCTTCCCTAAGTATGAAAACAAAGGTGAATATAAGCTACACTCACTTGATGTTCACAGGCAACTTAGATTTTATCTCAACAGGACAGCTGGTCATAGGCAATCCGACCAGCTGTTTATTTCCTTTGCAAAATTCAATTTGGGCAAGCCGATTTCTAAAGTTTCTCTGTCCCGCTGGATTTCACAGTGCATTTTATTGGCTTATCAAGCGTCAGGAAGGCCCGCACCGGGGGGTGTTCATGCCCATTCAACCCGGTCAGTATCTACCTCGGCAGCCTTCAAGGCTAGGATTCCTCTAGATGATATTTGTGCAGCAGCCACGTGGGCTTCATCTCATACATTTATTTCTCACTATAAGTTGGATCTTGCATCTAGGGGTAGAGCATCCTTTGGCTCCGGTGCTTCGGAATATCCTTCCATGATGGCCGCCCAAGATTCAGGTAGCTGGGGACTCTGTCCCACAGGTTGCAGACAAATGAATATCCTACTTCAGATTTAGAAGTTATGTACTCACCATAACGTTCCATCTGAGTAGGTGTATTCATTTGTCTGCAACCATCCCGCCCTCCTATCCCCCTGGCCTTTCAGTTTCCTGCATATTCCTTGTTACCCTTTTGAGGGTATTGTTGCTTTGGCAAACTCGATCTGAGGTCATGAGGGTAGAGCAGGGCATTATGGGTGAGGGGAGGAGCTGAGAGCTTGGATCCATAGCTGGAAAACCATGCCGGTTCGGATCCGATATCGGATCCATAACCCACAGGTTGCAGACAAATGAATACACCTACTCAGATGGAACGTTATGGTGAGTACATAACTTCTAATTCATTGTTTAGTAATCTTGTATATCTGTGCCTTATGGAAAAAAATCCAATAAAAAGTATATAAAAACAAACCAATAGGCTTCTCTCTTTTTCTTGGGAGAGAAGTGTAATCAGTCATGGAATTTTCTGTCACATTCTTTATCAGAGCCTTATGTGTCATGCTGCAGTACTAAAACAGGATCCTTGTATAAAAATAATGTACTAGCTATTTAAAGTGTCCCAAGTTAAATACATGCATGTTTGTGAAACTTGTAGTATATACTTCAATAGTTCCTTGTCTGGATTGGCCTTCTCCTGAGTTGTTTTATTTTTCTGTTACAATAGCAGCATCCATGATCACACAGATTCACACTGTTTCATGAAGATACTTCAGGGCAATTTAAAAGAAACCCTGTTTGAATGGCCAGCGTGTCCAAAAGCAGAAATGGTGAAGAAATCAGAGCGAGTGCTGAAGGAGAACCGGTGTGCTTATATTAATGGTAACCTTCATTTATATATACAAGCTATCCTTGAAGAAAGTAATATGAGATTTATTATGTTCCCTTGCCCTGCAGAACAAGACGTTAACACAGCAAGAAAGACACATATTCCATGAGTCTAACATATTTTGGTTTTGTAATATAGGATTTTATCAGTTCTTTTTTCTTTGGAAGAACATAGAATATATGTGAAAAAAACAGTTAAATGCAAAATGGAGAAATGGATGTTATTCATGGGATTTTTTTTTGTCAGAAACCATACTGATTGTATATATATATATATATATATATATATATATATATATGTATAAAAGTAACCTTCAGTTTTCACAGTACAGTTATTTTGTTTTGTTGTCAACTTTTTCGCAAACATAATTGATTTTTCTGTTTTCTTACATACATGCATTTTATCGTATATATAAAAAAAGACTAGTATGTTTGTGCTGAATAACATGATGTTGCAATACAAGCATTTTCTGCTTTAGTTCTTATGTCATCTGAATTTGAATATGATGGGTACAGCTGCTTTAACAAGACGTTCATCGTGCATACAGCTGCAGTCATAACAGATGGGTTTTCCTGCTGTCAGGCGGGTCCTCGGTCGGCCGAATTCCAAAGTCTAGGTCCGGCGTCGGATGTCGTCACTTCTTCCCTGACGTCAGTGCGACAGGGGTATAAAAGAACCAGCCGACGCCATTTTCTTCAGTCTTTCTTGCCGCGCGGTGCCCGAAGCAGAAGCAGTTCGCAAGTGCCGGTCGGCCAGCTCCTGAGATTACAAATATTTTTCAACCGAAGTCTTCTTGAAAGCTAAGTACCCGTTGAAACTTTTCTTGCCTCAGACCGATGTCAGACAAAGTTAATAATTGCATTTCATGTGGGAAGCAAATACCGCATAAGGATTTCCATTCCCTCTGCATTCCTTGATTAGGCCCAGACCACGACGTCTCGGCCTGTCGTTTTTGTGCTACATTCAACAGACGCACTATTAAGCGTCGGGCGGAGTTTACCCAACACTATTTTGGCAAAAACTTTAATTACATTATGTTGTCGGATACTCAGACTCCAGTTTTGAGTAAAAGACGCAAAGATAAGGACCGACATACGAGGTCTGCGACTTCTACCGACACCACGCTAAAGCCGACTACAGGTGCTCCGGTTCTCAGAGAGGTGCCTACGAAGCCCCTGACTACCGATGACACTTCATTAGCGGTGTCTTCTGTGCCCGAGGTCGCAGGCTCTTCGGCCCACACCCCGACTACAGATACCGAAGCCACTTTTGGTGGGGAAACTCAGAGTTTAGACAGGCCTGCCACCTCTCAAGGTGTCTTCAGGCCTTCTTCTTCTTTTTCCATTAAGGCTTTCACTAAATCTAAAGCAGCCATGCATACTAAAAGACAAGCTCCACAGGGCCCCTCTCAAGGCCCCATGCCTAAAAAGCAGATGCTCAAAATGGCTGAGGATTTGATTACTCTTATCAGGGGTTCTCAACCCCCCTCGGACAAAAGGCCCAGAGTGGAGGAAGAATACCCTTCCTCGGACCAGGCCTCCATTACTTCAGAACATTCTGAAGACTAGGATCATTTATACTCCCCTTTTGAAGATTCTGATGCAGAGGAGTCCATTCCCTCTGTCTCCCCCCCTGAGGACTACTCTTTTGGGGAAACCTTGCATACCTTGAGGGAACACTTCCACTGGGAAGGCCAAGATTACTCAGACTCCAAGAAAAGGCTCAGGGATTTCCTCTTGCTCCCTCAGCACAGGCCTCTGGCTATCCCTCCTGTCTTAGACATACTAGATGATGTGTATTCAGAGGCCAGCCTTAACCCAGATTCTTTACCTCCAGGTCCAGTCAAGCCTGACAGGTATTACCGGGTTCCTGATTCACACCTGAATGGCCTGAAGTTAAACACCAAAAAATGTATATTCATACCCTTCGGGAAAAACAAGGTAACCCCAAGCTACCATATAGGTGGCAATCCACTAAGTACAGAAGAGGTTATCAGGGACCTGGGGACCCAGGTTGACAGTGGCCTTTCTTTTGACACTCACGTTGCTAAAGTAGTTAGAAAGACCTTCTACATTGCCCACCTGATCATGAAGGGATTCACATCCAGATCTAGTGAGGTCATTGTTCCCCTGTACTCTTCACTTATCAGACCAATGATTGAGTACAATGCCCCATTCGGGATGTATCTCACCCGACATCTGCAGCAATTGGAGAGACCCCAAAGTTCCTCACCAAAAGGATAAAGGGACTCCAAAATCTGTCATATGCTGCCAGATTGAAGAAACTCCAGCTCTATTCAGTCACATACCATCTGCTCAGAGGTGACATGTGCCTGACAGACAAGACCATGTCCAACCCGGAATTAATGGACATGCTCCACCTCAAAAAATCCAAATCCACCAAAACCACTAGAGCAAGCGACTTAAACCTTAGCACGGACATAAATAGGACGTGCTGGAGGGATAGATTTATCACTCAGAGACTCCCTATGCTGTGGAATAAAATCCCGGTCCATGTGAGGCAGAGCACCTCGCTGGCTCTGTTCAAGAGAAATCTTGACCTGTGGATGGGAGATCGTAGGTTTACCCCGGGAATCATCTCTGTGTCACTGCTGGACAGAGGCACAACAAACTAATGGGCACAGTATTTTTTCATATAAGGGGTGGCGTAAGCCACAAAAATTTGGGCTAGGCTTATAAATACCTTAGGGCAGATAGCCTAGTATAAACCTATGAACCTATGAACCAATTCCTATACAAAAGCCATGCGGCTGACCCAGAAACTATTTCACAGGGTCCCAAGGGAATTAAGGCCTCCACTGCCAAAAATCCATTACCTTCAGAGAGAGATTCCAGAGCTTTAGAAAGGTGGGGGGAAAAGGTATACACCTCGGCCACTTTAACCATGAGGCATTAAACTGTCAGTTCCATATGTTAAAGTAGCAACAGTTTTTGTTATCTCAGTTGAAAAAATGTCACAACCTGAACAACCAGACTTGAAGGAGTTGCAGGATTTGTTGCATAGTGCAGAGCAAGTGGGTAAACATACCTTGCAATGTGGTTTTGATGCTTTAGAGGCCTCATGTAGAGCTGCTGTTACAGGATCAGTCATACGTAGACATGCTTGGCTCAAAGAGCAAACCTTACCAGATCATGTCAAAGCTAAATTGCTAGATGCACCTCTTCAAAAAGATGTATTGTTTGGTGTTAAAGCTGAGGAGGTATTAAAGAAAATGGAGGAAAAGGCAAAATCAATGCAAACAGTGAAAGATTTCCTACAGGTACAACCTCCACATTTCAGTAGAAATTGGCCTTCAAAAAATTGGTCCTTTCCAGCCACGGACAGACCTCAAAGAGGTAGATACAGGCGCCCGAGGGGCAGAGGGCAATCTCAAGGATCATTTAGAGGCAGACAATGGCAAGCACCTACACCAAGAGGTGGTGAGGATAGTTCACAGCCATTCAGAAAGCAGAACCAATGACTTTCCCCTTTGCATGCCAAGCAAGGCTCAAATGGCAGCACCTTTAGGCGGAAAACTGGCATTATTTTCGAAAAATTGGCATATTGTCACAAAAGACAAATGGATCCTGGACATTATAGACAGAGGCTACAGATTCCACTTTCACAACTTTCCAAAAATGAGAGGCATGCCAAACCTGCCACACAATCAAAGGGCAGAGGCACAAAAACAAATTTCAGATCTCATGGACATGAAAGCTATTCAAGAGGTACCTGCACAAGAACAGGGTCAAGATTTTTATTCCCGACTATTCCTGGTACCAAGGAAGGGCAAAGATCGGAGACCTATTTTGGACCTATCCATCCTAAACACATATTTACTCGTACCAAAATTCAAGATGCTCACATTACAGCAGCTTCTTTCCATGCTGGGCAAGGAGTCTTGGCTGGTAACATTGGACCTCAAGGAGGCATGCCTGCATGTCCTAATCAGACAAGAATGCAGAAGATACCTCAGATTTCTTGCAGGTTCAACCCATTATCAATTCTCTGCATTGCCTTTTGGCTTATCTACTGCGCCCAGAGTGTTCACGAAATGCCTGGCATCAGTAATTGCCTTCTGCAGACTTCAAGGGATACAAATATACCCATATTTGGAAGACTGCCTGATCCAAGCGGACAGCAAACACATACTTCTGAAACACCTGGCGTTTGTAATAATGTTGTTGAATTCTCTGGGATACACAGTCAACAAAAAGAAATCAAGACTAATACCCTCTCAAACAATAATTTTCCTGGGTGCCAGCTTGAATACAAACACCCAGATGGCCTACCTCACGCCAGAGAAACAAGGACAACTAACTCAATACTTCAGAAAACTGACAACCTTCACCAGGCTGACTGCAAGGAAAATCCTGCAGGCTCTGGGATTCATGGCATCTTGCATCCTGCTAATCCCATGTGCAAAGCTGCATATGAGGAAACTTCAATGGTACCTAAAAAACTTATGGTCTCAACACAGCCACAGTTTGGAAACAATTATACCACTGATTCCATGTCTTCAAAAGGAATTTCTGTGGTGGGCTCAAGCATGCCAAAGAAACATAGGTCTCCCATTCTGCAAGCCTCAAGCAAATCAAGTCATCACAACAGACGCCTCGGACTACGCCTGGGGGGCGCACATGACAGATCGGTGCATTCAGGGCAAATGGTCCCAAAAAGAAAAGCATCTACACATCAATCAAAAGGAAATGCTAGCAGTAATAAATGCTATTATGGCCTTCAAAGACCTACTGCATCCAGGCCAGCTATTGATAAGGACAAACAACACCACAGTGATGTGGTACATAAACAAACAGGGAGGAACCCATTCATATCCCTTATGCAGGCTAGCCATGTCTCTTTGTAACATGGCTCTGGAATTACAAATCCAACTTCAAACACAGTTCCTGCCAGGCAAGGAAAACACGCTGGCGGACAACCTAAGCAGAAATATGACAGATCCACACAAATGTAAGTTGCATCCTCAAGTTTTTACAAAGATAATTCAAGCAAGGGGAAGGCCAGACATAGATCTCTTTGCCACCCACAGGAATTACCAATTGACAAAATTCTGCTCAAGGACCTTTCATCGACAGGCCTGGAAAGTAGACGCACTCTCTTTCAGTTGGACAACAATGACAGTTTATGCCTTTCCACCTCTTCCTCTGCTGCCCAAAGTTCTATTAAAAGCCAGAGCAGACAGACCAAAGATGATTCTCATTGCTCCAGACTGGCCAAGACAACACTGGTACCCATTCCTGAAGAGCCTGACGCTTTCCCCACCATGGATCCTGCCTCTAATGCCTCTTCTACTGACTCAGCACAACTTCAAAACTCTTCACAGTCAGCTGAAAACACTCAATCTAGCCGCATGGAGGATTCCTTAAATTAACAACAGACCCTACTCTCCAAGGAGGTGCAGGATGTCATTTTGGAGGTCAGAAGGCCTTCTACTAGAAAAGCCTACTCCGCAAAATGGAAACGGTTTTGTGCCTGGAATCAGAAAAAGGGTCAGAATCCTGGAATACTGAATTTACCTCAAATATTACAGTACCTAGCTGAGATGCTAAGCAGTGGACTTTCATTCTCCTCCATCAAAATCCATGCCTCAGCCATTTCTGCAGAATACAACACTGATCCTCCTTTATTCTCTCACCCTCTCTTAAGACAGTTCCTCAGAGGGGCTAAGAATATAAACCCCCCAAGGAAGCAAGCAGTACCTGCTTGGGACCTCAATTTCATTCTAGAAAAACTGACCCTGCCTCCTTTTGAGCCAGCTGCTTCAACAGAACTGCAATATTTGTCATGGAAAACAGCCTTCCTTCTGGCTATCACCCCAGCACGCAGGGTTTCGGAACTACAAGCCCTCATGGCTGTGCAGCCTTTCATCATTTTCCATCAGGACAGAGTTTCCTTATGAACCAACCCTTCCTTTATGCCAAAGGTAGTATCCAGGGTAGCCTTGAATCAGGCTATCCACTTACCTACCTTTTACCCTAATCCACAAAACAAAGGGGAGAGACTACTACATTCCTTGGACATTCACAGACAGCTCCGTTATTATTTGGACAGAACAAAGCCTTTCAGAAAATCAGAGCAACTCTTCGTGTCCTATGCTACAGGTGCTCAAGGGAAGCCTATTTCCAAACAGACAATCTCAAAATGGATAGCCCACTGCATACGCTTTTGTTACTCTTTTCATGGTAAAACTGTGCCTACAGGCATCAGATCTCACTCCACAAGGGCCACAGCTACCTCTGCAGCTTTCCTCAGGGGGGTTCTTACCAAAGATATTTTGGACGCAGCCACTTGGAGTTTTGTACATACTTTCTCCAAGCACTATCACCTACCATTATACTCAACATCTAGAGCGGGCTTTGCCACTGCAGTCTTGCAGGGCATCCTGGCTCCTCCTAGTTCCACTTAGTGCCCACCACCCTTTTTTTAGCTTTGGGATTCTACCCATCTGTTATGACTGCAGCTGTATGCACGCTGAACATAGTACAGTTTTGTACCTACCATAAATGTAGATGTTCGAGTGCTAATACAGCTGCAGTCCAGGTTTCCCTCCCTCCTTCCCCTCTTGGGACAGGCCTAATGGCTAAAACCACCTCATACAACCTG
>NC_056751.1:158137151-158152151 GCF_019279795.1 Protopterus annectens
GACTGATTCTCTTAAGGAACTATTACAGCAACACCATACAAAAATAACAAATATAGATACTTCTCTAAATGACATTGAAGGGAGACTCAAAGAGGAAGAATTCCAAAAAGAATTTCTGCTTAAACAGAATACAGGGCTGCTGAACAAAATAGATGACTTAGAAAACAGGGAAAGGAGAAACAATGTAAGGATCTTTGGTCTGCCTGAAAACAGTGAAGGAGAAGACATTATTTCATTCTTAACAACCTGGATTCCTGAATTTTTAGACTTGAAAGAGGGACTTTCATTTGGAATTGAAAGGGTGTATAGAGCACTGAGGAAACCTGCTTCTAACTCAGCAAATACTCCACCTAGATCCATAGTTATAAAATTTCTTTCATTTCTGGACAAGGAACTAATATTAAAATCTGCTTGGAGAAAATCACCCTTAAAATACAATCAAAGCCTGATAAGGTTTGAAAATGATTATTCTTCCAGAATACTAGAACAAAAGAAAAAGTCTGGCCAATAATAAAACTGTTAAAACAAAACAACATTGCAGCACAGCTGGCCTTTCCAGCCAAGATAAAAATACTTTTTGCCAATGAGATGAGAACCTTTAATGACTTAGAAGAAGCTACTATATTCATAAAAAACAACCACATAGTGTCTATCCCAGAAGAAATGGAACGGATGGCCCCTACTCTTAAAAGAATAAAAGAAACAAATAATTGGACTGATGCTAGAAAGAAGAAACAAAAAACTGATTCCAAGATAGCTGTACCAAAAAAATCACTCTTATAACTGCATCTTTCAAAGTATCAACTGATATGGTACATCACTTGTCATCTGTTTTTATTTAAAAAAAAAAGGAGGAATTCTTAAACAACTGAGAAACAGTAATGATTTATTCAGAATGTTCAAAAAGTCCAATAATTCTTCACAAACAAAGGTAGGTCAAGATGGGTTACTATTTGCATTATATATAAGCCAAACAAAGCAACATATAATACAAACATAGAAGTTTCTATTCCCCTACTTGAACTCAATGAATACTTATCTTGTTCATTTTTCATTGATTTTACTTATAATAATTTAAGTAATTAATTAACTAATTCAACAAGGTACCATTCATCAGAGTTCAGACCCAAATGTAACAAATTAACATCATATATAATAGCAGTAACAGTAGAGTGTTTTGAAAAAAAAAATGTTGTCATAGAGACTAATGCCTTCTTCAGTTAAAGTATGATTCAGAAATGTCATGTATATCCTGGTTAAATAATAGTAGCAAGTTCTTAGTACAAATGTCATCATTATTCTGTCTAAATATAGTTAAAATCAGTTATGGCAGGTATCACAGATATGAGTGCTGTTTGATCAATCCTGATATGGTGTGCATGGATGCAGCTATGTCTGGCAACTAGTACAAATGTCATTATTATTCTGTCTAATCAGGTAATATCAATTATGGCAGGTATCATAGCTTCGAGTGCTGGTTGATCAAGCCTGATATGGTGTGCGTGGATCCTGCCGTGTCTGGCAGCTAGTACAAATGTCATTATTATTCTGTCTAAACATAGTTAATATAAATTGTGGCAGGTATCATAGCTTCGAGAGCTGTTTGATTAAGCCTGACATGTTGTGTGCGGATGCAGCCATGTCTGGCAGCTGCTGTATGTTGCTGTTTTCATCTCCAGGAAGCTGTGGTTGTGGCTTGTGATCGAGGTTTACTGATGCTTGTGTATTAGGAAGAGACATTTGTTGTTTTAACCTGGAACCAGGGGAAGGGGGTGGATAAAACTGTGATTTGGGATATTTTGGCAGAGAATGGTTTGTTTATACATCTGCTGAGTGAGAGGTGGGAAGGCTAGAAGAATGTGTTATCTCTTGCTCTGGTGGCTTGTTGGAAGGTTTTTTTCTTTTTTTTTTTTTTTCGATCTGTTTGCTTTCCGTTCTTTTCCTGGCTGCTGCCTCACTGAAAGGGAGGGAATTAAGGCTTAAAGTTGTAGTGAAGTGAAGCTTTGCTTTAGGTGCATTGCAAATCTCTTGTATGCAGTACACAGACACACTAACAGAAACAGACGCTCACAGGTTGCTATGGTAATGGAGACAGAGTGACGATAATGTGTAACGGCTCCGAGATGATTCTCGGCAATGAAGTTTTTGGATTAAAAAATATATATATATAATAAAGGGGAGCCAGATAAACCACATGTACACATATTGATGGTCTCCTAACACTTCATTTAGCTCATTAAGATGAATCTTGATAAAAAAAAATAAATAAATAAAAAATAATAAGCGCAATTGTATATTTAAAATGTATTTTGGTCCAAACACATTAAGGACTTACATAAGAGTGGAAGTCTGAGTTATTGTGAAAGACTAAGAGCACTTGGTCTTGTGCAGTACCCTTTGCAGTGGTCTGGGAGGTGAGCTTGCTCAGACGTGCTGGGCATATGGAGATAGCTGATTCTAGGGGTGTTTGGGGTTGCCGGGAAGTGCTAGAGAGTCATCAGATTTCCTTTGTGGAAATATCTGTGGGAATGGAAGGTGTGTTGAGTGGTTCACTGGCAGAGTGGCCACTGCATGGAACAGGCTGGTAAAATGGAACAGGACAAATATTGGTTTGGATATTTTAAGAACAGCTTGGAAACACACCACATGAACTAGTGAATGGCATTCTGGCAAAACTGGATGGGGGTTGTTGCCCATGCTTGAAGTACTGATTTGTGTGTATGTAAGGATGGAAATATAACAAGTAAGAAACTAGAAGGGTCTCATAATTTAAAGTCTATGGACTGTATAAACATGCTTGGAAAGAGCTAATAATAAGAATAAGCATTACAGCTTGTGGTCTTTCAAATAACTAAGCAACAGCCAAAAAAAAAAAAAAAACAAAACACACACAATAGTTATGTAATGTATGATTTTAGTAAATCTAGACATATTTAATCGTCATATAAGATGAAGCAGTCTGCTGAATTTAAATATTAAAGACAGGATTTACATGACATTTGTCTGGAGCATTTCTCCCCGGGCCTCCGCAGAAAACTGGCTTCGTTACAAGTCGAACTTTCCTGGTTAACAAATGTTAAATAAATAAAAAGTAAATAAATAACATGGGCTTCTGTATAATAACACTACTGTCTTAACTTGTCATAAATGACATACACTACATTGAACATCACGGGGAAGCATGATGATTTTCTTATATAAGTAAATATGCATAAGAAGTCATGTAATTGCTTTAACTTGAATTGTAGTTTTTGTACCCCATCTTGACCATATATAATACTTAAGCAGTTACCAAGGTAACTAATGCTTTGTACATGACACCAAACTGACAAAGTTGTTCAAGAGAAACAATAGAAGCCTGAACTTAAAATGTCACAGAATGTAACAATCATATTCTAAACAAATAGTATTAAATTGACAATAGACACTCAGTTTAATAGCATGGGCTTGTGTATAATAACACTACTGTTTTAACTTGTCATAAATGACATACACTGTATTGAACATCAAGGGGAAGCATGATGATTTTCTCATATAAGTAAATGTGCATAACAAGTCATATGATTGCTTTAATGTGAATTGTGGTTTTGTAACCCATCTTGACCATACATAATACTTAAGCTGTTACCAAGGTAACTAATGTTTTATACATGACATCAAACTGACAAAGTTGTTCAAGGGAAACAATAGAAGCCTGAACTAGGAATGTCACAGAATGTAACAATCACATTCTGAACAAATAGTATTAAATTGACAGTAATCACTCAGTTTAACCTTTGCTGATCATACAAAATAGAATGTTGCCATTTTTAAAAATGTTCAGTATATGCCATAAAATGGCAATTTATGAATATGGAAAGGGAACTTGTAATCATTAATCACAATAAGTGAATTTGTTGTTTTTAACCTATAATTTCACTCATCTTATAATAAGAAATGACAAATATGAAAATCCTTACGTGTAGGAAATGGGGGGAAAGGGATGCACTTGATCAATGCACTAACTTTCATGAATGTTCACATAAAGCAAACTTGATGCTTTAAGTAAGTTAGCAACAAAGTGATTACTTAAGTGCTGGCAAGCAATGAAATATAACTTCTGATATATCTGGTAAAATACATTGTATTATAAACATTAGGTATAAATATTATTACCATCTATTTATATTAAGTAATAAGTTTTGAAAGACTTCATCAATAAGGGTGAATATGTTAAATAACTGTGTGCTATAATATTTTACTGAGGTTTCATATATGATACACCCTACTTTACTATAATTGAATTGCTTGTCATCTATCTTTCATGTAAATATTAATTGCTTATACAATAAGTAGACATTTATATTGTATTAGAATTCTGTCTAATCTACAATAGTACTATATCTGTTCAAAATAGTATAAATATTTCTTATTCCTATTACAAATATTCTCCATATGATAGTTCAATTTATAGAGCTCAGATGTTCTGGATCGTCAGGGTATGAGTGATAATCTGATGAACTTAGGTTTATCCATCAGATTAGAAATGATTTTCATTCATGGCTAGTGCAGATCTTAGTTTTGTTAGCATTTATTAATTTAATTTTGTTATTTCACAAAAACATCTTTAGTATGCCTGACCAAAACGTTACTTTATTGGTAAACACTCAAAGTATAAAACTGATAATTTCCTTTAAAAGCTCAACATATACTTTATAGTTATTAGAGGAAAATGTTTAATAGCCACAATAAAACAAAAAATACATCGTCTAAATAACCTAAGATGGATTTAACTTTATTATCTTTAAATACCAATAGCTTAAACAATCCTAGCAAGAGATCAAATCTACTGAAATATTTAAAATGAAACAAAGCACAAATTGTGTTCCTTCAAGAAACTCATTTCAAAACAAATGACAATTACAAATGGAATCCTAAGGAATAAATGATATTGGCACAATCCACTTATAAGACAAAGACAAAAGGGGTAACATTTTATGGAAAACAAATGTGATTTACCCAGAAATAATTTATAAGTATGACGATAAAGAAGGCCTTATGGCATTAGTAATAGTTAAATATAATAACAGAATATGGACCCTAGCCAATCTATACTGGTTCCCTGGCATTGGAACAGGAAAAACACTTGGATTTCATTTCCAGTAATTATAAAGGCAACTTAATATTAGGAGGAGTTTTTAACTGTATATTTGATATTTCTGAAACTACAAATAAAAGACTACTGCATACATCTGCTGTATCAAAAGCTTTAAACAAGTAGGTAGAATAATTTCATCATGTAGATACTTTCAAATTTAAAGAAGATAAATCTTTGTTGTTTTCCCATCATGATCACAGATTTGGTACCCAAACTAGAATAGATAAAATATTTGCTGCCCATGACTTGCACTCTAAAATCATTAATTTCTGAATCACTCCCTGCCCCTTTTCAGACCACAATTCATTGATACTAAAACTTAAAAATGGGTACAAACCGTTAATCTTTAACTCCAGAATTCCAGCATATATAACTACAATTAAAGAGTTCAAACCTGGTTATTATCTGAATTACAGTTCTTCTTAGATATTAATTACACCACAGAGATAAATAAAATAATGATATGGGACTCATTAAAAGCGTACATATATGGTAAAACCCTAACCTTGGTATAAAAAAATCAGAGAATGAGATTCTGAATTATTAGATCAACAATCCAAATTTTTATCAGTAAAAGCTGAAAAAAATCAAAATCATTTGGAGATGAAAAAGATAGTAGAAGTATTAAACAATAAATACAATTAAATTCTAACACATAAAACTAGTTTAGCTTTAGAAAAACTAAAAATTAATACCTTGGCCACTTCTCCCAAATATCTATATAATTTATCCACAAGAATCAAAATACAATCAAAAGCTAATAACATTAAAAGTATCTTCCATAAAAAAAAGGGAAAAATGTTTTGGATATAAGTGACATTCTTGATGCCTATAGAAATCACTATATGGAACATTTCCAAAAAGAAAATATACATATCGATCAATTAAATCTAGATGAAAAATGTTCGAATATAAAAAAATACCAGAAAAATTAAAACTAGATCTGCAATCACCCATATCCTACAGAGAAATTACAGATACAATAAAAGAGGGTAAAAATAATAAAGCTCCAGGTATAGATGGCATAATTATGGAAATATATAAACTTTTTCCTTCAAATATACTATCCGTCTTCCACAAAACTCTATTAGAAAGTCAGTCACAAGCTTTAATACCACCCTCTTGGAGATATTTCTTAATCACACCAATCCTAAAGGAAAACAAATCCCCAAACCTCTGTACTTCATATAGACCTATATCATTATTAAATAATGACTATAAGATATTTATGACAATATTAACTAACAGAATGAAAATACCACTATCCAAAATAATAAATAATGATCAGACTGGATTTATATATCATAGACACACACATGACAATACTACAAGGATAATTTCTCTTATAGATTATGTTAATAAAGAAAATAAACACTCATAATTGGCTTAGATATAGAGAAAGCCTTTGATTCCCTAAATTGGGACTATTTATTCAAAATCCTAATACTATTTGAATTTCCTGCATCCTTTGTTCATCTCCTAAAGAATATATATATATATATATATATATATATATATATATATATATATATATATATATATACATTTATAAGTTAGGTCCTTTTACCTCTAAATCTATAAATATAACAAAAGGCACTAAACAAGGATGTCCCATGTCACCAATTCTGTTTGCTGTGGCTGTTGCAATATTGACAGATTCAATTTGTAACAATATCAAAATCAAAGGAATAGATGTTTATGAACAATACAATTCTAAAGTAATGCTATTTGCTGATGTCATATTACTAACATTATCTAATACAAAAGAGACAGAAAAATTAGATATATTAATTGACGCATTTCACATGACTTCAGGACTCCATTTCAAAAAATGAAAATCAACATTTTTATTTTTAAATAAAAAAAGAAATGCAGACTAACGGAAAATAAGAATCTATCTTAAAATATTTAGGAATTGAATTATGCAATGATAATAATGAATTAGTCTAAAAAAACTACAATAATATCATCAATACAATTAAAATCTTTGTGAAAAAAATGGAGCAAAATAATATTAACATTTGAAGATAGACTACAGTTAATAAAAATGGTTTTACTGCCCAATATCCTATATATAGCCTTGGCAATACAACTGTTACCAAAAAGGAATATACTTAAAGAAATAAATTCATGCCTAATAAAAATGTTATGGTTTCCCAAAAGAAACAGAATAACTTTAATACATCATATCAGACCATGGAAACAGGGAGGATTAAACTTTCCTTATATAGAAACATACATAAAAGCATCAATATCTAAAACAATCTCATACTGGATAAGTCCAAATTGCTCTACAAATTGGAAAAATTACTAACTGTATTATCAATAAATTAATTTGATTTACAAAACAAAATTTCAAATAAAAACAATTTGCCATGGCTCATATTGTGTATTAGTATGCAATATAACATAACTAAACCCACTAAAACTCATATGATTAAGTATTACATTGACTCATTTAGGAAAATTATTGATGCAAATATAGATTTAAAAATCTGGTTTGATCTTTTAACACCATTTATAGTCACAAAGAACTTTCCACATAAAATATATAGGGAAATTATTAATTTCTGGGAGTAGGAAAGGATTTGTTTGTTGGCTCCAATGTATCAAAGAACTAAACGTTTTAGATATGCAAGTAATAAAAACAACATACAAAATTCCACAACAGGACTGGCTAACTTTACAGAGTATGCTGTTATATTCGCAAGATTTAAGTAGAATAATTAACAATTCTTCATTTAAAGAAATACCTACATTTACAAAATATATATATGAATTCATATATAATGACTTTGACATGGGAAACAGTATTTCAAAATTTTACAAAATATTGATAAACTATAAAACAACACCCAAAATCTCATATTTGAAATATATAACAAAAAGACACTCAGTACATTTAACTGAAGATATTAAAACACATATCATATTATCGATACAATATACATCCTTTACACAGCACTGGAAAGTTTTTAATTGGAAATGCTTGCACACAGCATTCTTAACCCCAGACAGAATCAGTAAAATTAGTTCTTCCATAAAAGGAATATTTTGGAGATGAGAACAAGTACACAATGCAGATGGGAATCACATTTTCTTTGTGTTAAAAGTAAGCCATTTTGGAATGGTATTAATAACTTTCTACAAGCTTTATTTAATGAATCATTTTATTTAACTAAAGGTCTTGTATTATTAAATGTGAACGAAGGTCCTCATTTGAATAGGTCAAACATGTATCTGGTATGGACTATACTTGCAATTTCAAGGAAGTATATAACAAGAAGATGGAATACAAACACAATACCAACTTTGGAAGACTTCTACAGCCTACTGAAGGTCACAGCATTATTGGAAATTAAAATTAAAGAACTAAGAATTTATCCAAAGCCATTTATCAACAACCCTTGGGGAAAAGTCTTATCGTTGATGACACTATACAATAATTGATCAGACACTCTGATAATGGATTGGACATACTTAGGAAGTAACTGTATACATTAAGATCTGTTATAGTGTCAGGCTAATGTAAATAGTGTACATAGTTATTTAAGATGTTATGTATAAATACTATGGAATTCATTCAAATGTAATCTGGCATGACTACTGCTTACCATATAGAGAACATCTCACTTAAATTTGACTCAGTGATGAGGGAATTGGGTACATAAGTTGAGACTCCTTTTTGACCACTATGTCTCTATGTTGTCTAGAAAATCCTTCTTCCTTGCACAGCTTATCATTTGTAGTATCTCCTGAAAGTCTAAAACATGCCATAGTCCCACTATGCCTCAGTACCCTTAGGTACTCTGATTGATAGAGAGAATAAAACACTGTTGCTCTACTTAGTATCATACAGACTCCTAAAGAGTGATCTCTGCGTAGCTTTCCTTGCTAAGAATGACCCAGTACCCTTTAAACTCCTTCACCTAAATAGAACAAGTGGTAAAGCAAGCACCAGTTCTAGAGACCTAAACCTACAGTATCACATCAACAAGACCAGATTGGGGAACAGATACCTAACCCAGTGTATATCCCATTTCTGGAATAGGCAGTCTTCTCAAGCAGAGTGCTTTCCTAGCAAACTTTAAACAAGTCTGGGTGACTGGGTGGATGATCGCAAAATTTCACCAGGAATATATGGAGAAGGTCTACTGGATTTGGGGGTGCATTTCTAATTTCCCAGTTGTACTAGATTATGTGGCTTAGCTTCTTGATGGTGCCTTTTGGTATAGCTCATATAGGGGGGGGGGGAAAAAAAATATATATATATATATATATATATATATATATATATTTATGCATACGTATATACGGTTTACTATTAAAAGGTCGAACGGCACTCCTTCGAATGTTGTATAGTCGACAACAGAAGGCCGAAACTGCTAATCGCGAACTCGGAAAAACAATCTTGGAATGGGTTTCAACATGGGTCGAGGTAGGGGAGATGTTTGTAGTTCAGAATAATACGAACACCTACCTCAACCCATGTTAACACCGTTCCTAGATTGATTTTCTGACTTTGACATTCGACATTTACGACCTTCCGGTGTCGACTATACGACATTCGAAGGAGTGCCGTTCGACCTTTTAATAGTAAACCCGTATATACACACACATACACACACACATACACATACACACACACACACACACACACACACACACACACACACACACACACACACACACCATGTACATACATATTTGATTATATTTCACAAAATCGCTGACCCACTACATCGGCATACACTATATTGAACACAAATGGTCAAATCTTTTTTCCTTGCACAGCCTTTGTAGTATCTTCTCAAAATCTAAAACAAGTTATACTCCCATACAAAAATAAGTAACATTTTATGTAGACGTCAAGCCCCCCCTGCACCCCGATATTTACCCACTCCAAGATCACAAAATGGAAAGAAAGGACAAAATCCCACACCCCAATGTGTAGTGATCCCCCAAAACAAATGATGGCATCCTGCAATGACCCAGTATTTCAATATAACAAATTTCCTTCCTAAATGTTCCATGTGCTGAGCATGTGATGAAACACACTAAATCCATGGTGGCCTGCATTTGGTATAAATTGTCTTTTGTTGACATCTGGTTAATTGGCCACATTTGGTTGACTAAACAGATGGTCATCGGGTGTAAAAAATAGCACAGTTCTCACAGTTAGGAAATATGTCCTTTCCCTGATGTTGTGCGATCTTGGAATTGGTATATCTAATTAGTGGGGCTGGGGCACAGCTCCACCAATGGAGGTGCAGGGAGGTTTGCCCCCCCTCCAAAAAACAATGCTGTTTGTTTTTATTTTTGTATGCAAAATTGCATGTGCCAAGGTTCTTTTTCGGCACATGCATAATATCATGTCAGCATTCTGTTTGATGACTTTTTGCAATCGATATCTCAGAGGTCTACATATGGGTTACTTGAGTAAAGTTAGTAGGCCCATGTGTACACATATATCATGCATACATGGACTATTTTGGTAGTTTGGTATAATAAAAGAAATATCTTGTACATTAGGATTAGAGAACAAATACTGAACTGAGTTCCTTAATTCTACAGGTCAAGATATTTCATTTATAACATGAACCAAACTTCAGTGAATCCATTTTTGTAGTTTTCACTTTCATTTTGATATGAATTACTGTTTACTTATTTAGTTGCAATCATTTTGTACGTATTTATGAAAAGTGTGTCTCATGGGTAGTTTTCTGCTCTAGTTCTGAAATGTGCTGTGCTCTTTTTCTTTTGTCAGCTTTTTTTCTGGTATTTTGGTAGTATAGCCATGATTATGATGTGATTTCCTAGTTTTATACTTAACTTGTATTTAGGTAGTTAGAATTCAATCAGTTTTTCTGGCAGTAACATTTCAGAAATGGCCATTGTGACCAGTGTGTTTTATTCCCTTATTTTTTCATTTCTTAAATAAAGAATTTATCTCAAGTGGGGTGATCTAGATGAGCAGTGTTTGGGGGGGTGGTATTGTTTATATGTTGTGTCTGCAATATACCAATCTACTCTTTTTACATTATAGTGATGGGAGTTGCTGTCCATGTTTACTATGTTTGTTTACCTGTTTTTATTATCATGTACAAGCCAGGAATCTATTTTACATTGAGACCATGTCCATTCATTTCCAGTCACCTAGTCAAGAACCAGTGTGCTATTTTCCAGATAACCATGAGTGATTTCTTGGTTTATCTATAGTTTATAGTACCTCCCTTAAGTGGTGGTAGGACATTAATGTATGTGTATTGCCAGTAGTGTGATATTCATGCTTACAGTCTCCATTAATCTACATGTAGTCAGTCATGTAATCAGTCAAATCCAGTACACGTCTGTAGTTACTGTAACTTACTGTCTGGAGCATTTGGACTGACTTTCTGCTGTGACAGTAAGTAGACGTATATTTTTCTGTAGCAAGACCTGCTTTACGAGGTATTCATTTATATGTTTTGCTGATTGTGAATGTTGAATATGTCTTGCAACCTTTACTGGCATCACCTTTTATTTAGTTTAAATGGGCATGTCATAAATGCAGTGCTCAACACACCCTGTATTACACCCATAATAATGTACAAAGCAGCAAACAGCTTTTATAGTGAAACAGTAGGTGTAGCTTAAGTAATAATTGTCCTAACATCAGGAATAAATCCTAATCTAGTTCATGGACTGCCCTTTATGAACTTTTGACTGTTTAGATATTGCAAGCAGAGAGCCAAAAAGGCGAAGACAGCAGACTTGCAGACATAAAAATGGAGACAATATTGTAGAAAACTGAAAACTACTTGGATACAAATACATTTTAAACACAGACAAAGGAAACAACTATACATTAAAGCAAACTGGTGATGTAAACAGACAAAAGGAAGCACAGGGCTAAATTGCACTAATGTTGGAGCAGAGTTAGTATTAACTCTCCTCTGTCATCTCTGACAGATATAATCAGACAGCGTTATAACCAGAGCCAGAGACATGAAATTAGATATGCTTCCTGGTCTTCTGGCCCTTCATGTAGTCATATACGGGGATTGTGGCATCAATAAACCTGTTATCGAAGTACGCAGTGCTGCATCCATACTTGTACTGCAAACTGACTTCACTTTTGTTATCTGCACTGCACATATTGGACCACACTAGCATGTTGTTTTTGGATATAGTTTAATTGAAAGGATTGACAGCATACCAACAGCTCAGATTTGGATGGCAAAAAAGTACCTGTGATGATAGGAGGTACTGACAGCCATGCCAGGAGAAGTAGGGCAGTAGATGTATGACTTGTGCCAGCACAGCTAGCTGGAGTTTTGTAAACAATTATATGTCATTTGTATATCACATTGATTTGTACAGATGCTTTTATTGAAAATGTAATTGTGAGATTTGCTTGTGTTAAAATATATCAACAGTGCACCCTGCTGGATTGAAAAGAAATGTACATGTATTATTGTAACTAAATTAAATGTTTATGTTCTAATAGAGGAGACTGGGACAGCAGAGAGTAACCAGCTAGCTTACATTAAGAAAAATAAAGGAAATGTAAATGAGCTGTTAACCCATTAAAATGTAACCCCACAGTGCTGAATAGGGCCAGAGGTCTGGAAGAAGCCTTTGTTCATTAGCTCAGTAAAAAGAGGGGAAGCCCCAGGCACTGCCATAAATATTTAGATGTGTATTGTGGCCATCTATGCTAAATTCCTGTCTCAGCTTCAAAGGGGAATAATGTGGGAACCAAGAGTCAGGTGACCAGATGAGCTCATTCTGCAAGTTATCTTGGATATTATATTTTACGGGGAGTAATCTCGGAGTATTGAGTATTCTGTTTTGGGGAACTTAACTAGAAAGACTGCACACATATTTCATTGTGCCTTGCTCTATCAAGTAAGTTATTACGGAATAGTAATTCTCCTAGATTCAGTCAGGAATATAGTGAAGCTTAGTGTAGATATTGTTTTTCTTTATTTGTCTGAGCCTGTCCATCAATGTTGTTTTCAATATCCCCTGTGATTTGAACTGTGTGGTTTACTGTACATATATATTTAGTGTGCTCTTGTTCTTTTATTATTTATTATTAAATATATTTAAAAAATGTATTGTGGCTGGTCCTTGTATAAAGCATTTTACCTTTGAGAGTGTTTATATTTATTTGGTGACACTGTGTGGGCCACTCCAGACGGTCTAGCTGTCTTGGTCAATTGCTACCATTTGTATTAGTGTTAATATTGCACAGTATAATTGGACACCCTTTGTTAAGGGCCTTATAGTAGCGATTGTGAAGTATCTTGTGGTGGTGATAACTACCTTATACTTTGGGAGGAAAGGGACACAGCAGGTCATTCTGTACCAGCCTTTCCTGTGTGTGTGTGTGTGTGTGTGTGTGTGTGTGTGTGTGTGTGTGTGTGTGTGTGTGTGTGTGTGTGTGTGAAATTAATTATTACAGTGTGTGTGTGTGTGTGTGTGTCAGCTATTTGGAGCAGGGACACCAAGCACTGGACTTACAAAGAGGCTTGGACACTCAGCTGTGGACCTAACCCTACAGCTGTACCAGTAGGGAGTCATATCGGGATCCTAAAGGGAGACAGATTACGAGATCCAGACCCTGGACTGAGTGTGTTCCTTGTGTGCTCTTAAGGGAAATTGTGCTTGATGCAGAGTGGTCTGCATCTGTAAGTACTGAGTGTATCCATTTATATTCCAAGTGCACATCCCTCTCCAGCGTCAGTGGTGAGGATTCAGGCTCCTTTATTACTGGCTCAGAGAGGGGTCATCACAATACCTTTAGGAATCAGAAAATTTCATAGAAAAAAAAAAAAAAAAAAAAAAAAAAACAGTTTAAAGCTACAGAGTGAATATCTCAAGGCACCATGGATGGTTGAATATTTTGATCAACCTTTCTGAGGAAGTTACAGGCTCAGAAATAAAATCAGTATGTAAGATTGCATAGTACATACTGATATGAAAGGTGAGACAAAAAAGAAAGAAAAAAGCTGTTGGTTAAGTAGAGCAGATAATTTATTTAATAGCTGGAGAAGTGAATAGAGTAGGTAGGCATGCATGTTATATTCCTCTGTAGGTATTAAACATGCCCACAACACATGTATTCCACACTAGTGATTAATGCATGTGTCATGCTTTCATTTCATATGCATTAGTGTTAATGGACTGCTGTGTTCAGCAGAATTCTCAGAGCTAATTTCTAAAAAGAAAAAAAAAATGGCAAATGGCCTTATCCCTTGAGACTTGGATGGTGATATGTTCTTCTTAAGGCAAACATGCACTCAAAATCATATCCTGACTCCAGAGGGATCAGTCACAGTATTACCATACAACACACCATGGTAAGCATGCATTGTGATAACCAGCCTTGCAATAAAATGGAAAACCACAAGTTTGTCCCAGAGCTTCCACCTGTGTCCCTCACTGACAGGGGCAACATGTGCTGACTGAGGTTTCTTTTTTGGGGGGATAAACTCTTGGCTATGCTTGTAAGGGCCTAAGGGCCATTAGCCTACTAACCTATGATCCTATGAAATGCTTATCAGAATTTGCTCCTTGGACCACCCTGATTTTGCCTCATATTTTTGCCATGTCCCTCAAAAAATGTTTGAGTTTCTAGCAAATCACTGTGGATTAGCCAGTTAGTAAGGCCAGACATTGAAGTTTCATACTTTTTATTCTGAAAATGCTTATTGTTGCAAAATGTGTCAGTTATCTTTTTAAGTGAATTAGAGTGATATTTAAACACTGCTCTTAATTCTGGGCTTTTGCCTCCCAAACTATTTTTGGATTTGTCTACAATTCTTTGGGAAAGAAGTTGAGGGGTATGCCCTGGAGTCTGACCACCAGTGATTTCT